>NW_006799984.1:1553476-1674670 GCF_000485575.1 Poecilia formosa | reverse complement strand
GTGTGTGTGTGTGTGTGTGTGTGTGTGTGTGTGTGTGTGTGTGTGTGTGTGTGTCAGTGTGGTATAGGGTGCGGGCGCTGGCTGTGAGTTGTTCTTGGGTCTTGTCTGCCTTCCTTTGATGCTGACAGCAGGATTTATTGGCTCATTCTCATTCTCGCCTCGTCAGCATGCCCCTCTCACCTCCACGCCGGCCATTCAGAGTGTGTGTTCCACTTTAAGTGTGCTTTGTCTTTTTCTTCCACTTCTCCCTCACTCGTCAAGCTTTTCTACTGTTCTGCTCTCTGCCGGTTAGCTCTTGTCAGGTCCTACACTTCTCTGAGAAATAGAAGTGCTACTCCTCCTTGCAAAGTTGGGTTCTCACCACATCAGCTGGTTGTGATCTCGTTCTTTTTTTCCCCCATCTCTGCATTTGTCATTGTATCCTGTTACTGTAATCACACGGGGTCTCCAAATAACCTTCGTCTTTTTTTTTTCCTTTTGTTTGGTCCTTCAAACACTCGCTTAATGGAATCCAACTTCTCCCCTTGATTTCACAAAGTGTTTTATGCTTTTTATGTCCCACACGTTGGGGAAGTGCCACTTCAGGATTGATTTGATCTGAGTGACTTTCTTACAAACACCCAGGGCTTTTATACAGCCTAAAGAGACAGGCGAAATAAATGCTGTGTCAAATTGTTTTGGCTGAAAACTGATACCTTCTCCAAGCCCTAAGAGGCCAAAATGGCCGATGTAAACAAAAGGGAATAAAACTTTAAATCTTTTGTGGATGAATTTGTGAGTAGTTCTACTTCGTCACAGATTAAGGAGGAAACACACAAGCAACTATTAACTATTGATTTACAAAATTCACAAAAAATATTTTTTTTCTGATAATATTAATAGCACATAATAAAATACATAACTAGTATTTACTAATAGGTGGTCATATTTATTATTACGTGTTATATTACTACATTTTTCTTTTTCTCATGGTTAATTGCTCTATGTTTGTATGTTTTTGTAATGTTAACTGTTCGATAAATATATTAAGTATACAAGTCATAATTACCATGATGACCCATAACGCACCTTCATTCATAAGGAGGCACTTTGAAGTCTTTTCTGGTTAAAGTAAATTGCTCAATATCAGCAGATTTAGGAATAAAAATGAAGGAGAAAACAAGGCAACTGTTTTTCTGATATATATTTAAAGCATCTTCATTCAGAGCAAAGTGGAACCAAAGTCAAATTTCTTGCTTGTCTGCATAAACCAGGTGAATAAAACTGACTATGACAACTCATGCATTAACTTTCAAGAGATTAAGATATTACTTGGCAGCCATGTTGACAATGTGATACCAGAAACAGTCCAATGACTGCTGCACGATCAGGATATCCTGCTCGTTTTGGACCCCCAACAAGTTTCTCTGTCTTTCTAAAACTTGCGTAGAGCTAGCATAACAATAAAACCGACAGCTGGGGAGATTTCACCCAACATCTGGAATTATGTTTGTTCCCGTTCACTGAAGGAAGCTGTAAGCTGCACATTTCTGTGTAAGTTAGGCACAAACAATTGTTAATGGAGGGTGATGAAATTGCGACTCTCTTTCTCCTGGCTTTGTTTTTGCTTCCCTGTTTTTGTCTTGTGAAGAAGGTTTGCCACAGTGGGTATTATATTCTGACATGTTTCTTTGCTCCCCTGTTCTTATCTTTTCTTTTTGCCTTCCCTCTGTCACTCTCCCCATTATTTTCTCTCGCTCTATTTCTGCTGCCTTTCATCATCTGTCTTCCATTTCCACCAATATTCATCCACCAACCCCATGTTTCTTTTCCTCTCCCCCATTACGATTCCTCTGCTTCTCATACATCGAGGAATGCTCTCTGTCTTGTCTTTTCTCTGTTTTCTTCTTATCTCCTCCAGCTTACTCTTACTCTTATATTTCCCTTCTCTCGGGTCCTAACTTCTTCTCTTCCTGTCATCCCGCCCCGCCTGACCTCCTCTGAAGACACGACAGCCATGTCGGCATCTTCGGGCGTGGACCACGCTGTGATCGGAGGGGTGGTGGCTGTTATCGTCTTCATCCTGCTTTGCCTCCTCATCGTCCTCGGCAGATACCTCATCAGACACAAAGGTCAGCAGCTCTGCACAAACAAGCCCGCAGACGCACTCATACATTCATGTATGAACATACAGAGAGACAAGCTGGCATACATGTGTGGATGCATGCAAAAATACGGCAACATATCTTCCCCACATACACGAATATAGAGAGAATGACTGAGGGAATTTGAAATGTAGAGGACAGAAGATGACGACGGAAGTTTTTGACATTCTTAAAGTGTATCACATGTATTTTCGGTTTTTATGTCACATTAACATAAAATAGTGTTGTGTAAGGAAGTATAACATGGTTTTCAGTTACAAATACAAATCTGACATTCTTTTGAATGCAGGCCTTTCCACTCTGATACCCCTAAATAAAACCCTCTACAAAGAACTACCTTCAGAAGTCACTTAATGAGTAATTCAATTCCACCTGTGTGTAATTAAATCTCTGTGTAAATCTGCCAAGGTCAAGGTTTTAGAGGTTTGTTTGAGAACATCAGTGAGCAAACAGGAACATAACGACCAAAGAACAGAGCAGCCACGTTAGAAATAAAGAGGTGGAGAAATTTACATCAGGATTACGTTATCCTGGTCAGGATCCTGGTCAGGATAACGTAATCCTGACCAGGGATTACGTTATCCCTATCGCAAGATTTGAGCATCTCACTACTCAGTCCAAAAAGACAATAGTATAACTGCTGCCCCAATGACAGGTCAGTCAAAAGCAGCATTATTTTTGAAATGGAGCAAAGAAACCCATGAAATCTCTGGACAAGCTGCAGAAGTCCAACATAAAGACGCATCTGTTGGTAAAAAGGGAATAGTTGTATATTCTATAAATATGCTTAAATAAGAAAGGTAAGAACAAAGAGATTATTTAAATAAAACTAAAAGAAGTAGAAGTGTGCAATACTGTATATTTTGATAACAATTTAATACTGATACCAATACAGGTATATATTTTTAAAACAGGATACATCATCAAACTTCTGACTTTTAGGTGTTTTCTGGGTGTTCCTTTGAATTATTATTATTATTATTTTGGTAAAAAGAATTCAACAGGGAATTTGAAACTAAAGTATTAATCTCATCACACTAGTATCAATCCAATTCTCATATCGACATAGTTCCAATGTTATCAAAATTTCAGATGGATCTGCCTGCCTCTAAGAGGAAGTCCTGTCTGCAGGGTTCCAGAGGCCATATTGGGAAAAAGATCAGACAAAAGTTGACACTGTTTGGTTTGCAGTTGGCCCTGAAACAGGCTCCTCATCATGACACATGGTGGAGACATTACACCGTTCCTCATCAGGGGCTTTGAAGCTGTTAAGAGTCAACGGAGGATGGAGCTCAATATAAGACTCTTGGCGTAAGGAGGTTGGGGCTACAAATGACCCCAAAACGGAGGTGGAGGGTCCAGGAGACACCGACTATAAAACCAGACAACCACAGCTGTTTTCCTCTTGTCTGATCCGATCTGCCTAATGCATAATTTTCCTTCAGCTTCATGATTATGCAGCATTTTGTGTTGGTCTGTTACATTAAATCTCAGTGAAGGCCATTGAAATGTGTGGATGTTACATAACAAGGATGCTTCCAAACAGGACATGGAGGGAACTGGGCACTGTTTTAAAATCCATTATGGTGGATGTGTTGCTTAAACTGGGCTGTGAGGCGCTGAGCCGACTGACGTGCAGAACCCAGATGGCTGTTTTGTGACGTCATTAGGGCTCTTTAAATCAGAGGAAGCCTGCTAGATGAAATGTAAATGTATCTGCAGCTTTTGTCACAAGACATATGGTGACCTAAATAAAAAATATACTGCAATTTGGAGGGAAAAATCTGAATAATTTGAAGAAAACAGTGAGTGATAGAAGTATTAGATGAGTTTTTATGACTAAAACTTTTACTTTGGTATTAGTGGGTGAAATATCTTTATATCTGATGACCTCATTGACAGATCTGTGCAGTCTGTTCAGACCTCCTGTTTCCTGCATGTTGAAGCCCCAGTGATACAAGCTGATGACAACTCATTACTGTTCATTACATGTTTTGTTTACTCAGCTTTCTTTCGCTTCAGATTTCGTCTTACTGGCAATTAATTAAGTCACAGTTATTTGGGCAAATGAATAAATCATACTGTTGTGATGGTAAAATTAATTACTCCCATCCCAGAGTGACTTATTAACTCAGTGGTTAAAGTTTTGTGAGAACAGTAAAGTGTATTTAGTTTCTTTCTGTTACACGTTTACCTTTTGTCCCTAAAAGAAATAACCTTTGTGCTTCTAATGGGAATCGTAGAACAATAACTGAAGATTACAAGAATATGATGTAAGAGCTTGAATATTCTCCAGAATATTGTGTGATTACTGCTTGTGCTCAGGTCCATTTTATTTCCCAGGTCACTGTGTCCGGCTCAGTTTAGGTTCCTGTTGCTGCAGATCCTTTATTCAGCTGGGACTCACAAAAACATCCAGAGACTGAACTGATTGCCTCTTTGAGCAAAATTCAAATCAATGTATCCTAACTAAACAGCTCAGTATTCACAAATATGCCTCTAGTGAAAGTTTGTCTAAATATGTAGATTTATTTTTGTTTAAATAATTGTAAATGCCTGCTTTGTTATATGTAAGTCAAATTATGAACTTACTGCTGTAAAAGTGTGTTTCCCTAACAAAAGCTATGCAAAGCTAAGTAAACACAGTTTATGTTGCTGCATTAAATATTATACCTTATACATGCATGACCAACTCTGGCTTTAATATTAACCAGATAAAATGCACTACTATTAGAAATGAGCTGTAATGCCTCCACAACTGTTAGCAGACAAAATCAAAACCAGTTTAGTCATTATTGCGTCGTATCGCACTAAAAATATACATACAATTCAGCCTTTCATTTTACTATGTTCAGTTAGGGGTGCAAAGAAAATCCTAGAATTAAGATATTGGTTGTTAATTTTTCTTTGTTTGCTCTTTAAAAAAAAAAAAGCCCCAACAGTAACAGCTATCGAGCTTTTAGTGAAAAACGTCTTTATGTAACTGAAACAATAGTTACATATATTCATGCTTATTAACATGAAGCAGATGCCCATTCTTCCTCTCATGTTGGAAATGGAAAAGAGAACATCCCATTAAAGTAAGACAGATGTGTGTCAAATTATCATAATTTGGGAAATGGTTATAGGAAAGACATCTGAACACATAATGTTGAAGAATTAACTTTAATATTTAAAACAACTGCAGCAGAGAAGAAATGTCAACATGTCTGAGTCGCAGTAAACAGGGGCATCCTACAGTCACCTGGTCTCCAGTAGCAACCATTAGACACCATCTACATGCAAACTGGATATCTGAAAATATAAATTGGGACATCATTTGGTCTTTTAACAGCATAATGATCCCAAACAAATCACCTGATGGTTGATTGTGGCTATTGATCGTAAGCTGCAAACTTTGGCTTTAGAAGAGCAAATTTAGATATAGTATGATTTCAGCTGTACTTTATAATAAACTGACTTTGGTTGGTGTGGTGAACTTAAACAGTTTAGTTTTTCCCCATCAGAAAGGCACTGGTGTTGGGATGCTAGGTTTAGTTTGCTGCCAGATAATCAAGATCATGCAGAAACATAGCAAAACTTAAAAACACCATTGCTGCATTCTGGGTTTAATGGTTTTATGGTCATTTTAGTGGTTTATATAAACATAAATAAGTAGGCGGGTTCTCCCCACATCCTTAACCAGAATGTTGAAGCAGTGCCAGACTTCATTCCCAGCATCGCCACACAGTTGATCCTTTATTACTTTATCTCACAGAAAGCAGCTCTATGGTGATATTGAAATGTCAATTCTGCATATTCTGAATAACAATTAGCTCAAAAAGATTTTGGATAGTAAATAAGAAACATCATTAGCTGGTAGATTGATGTTTCTGTTGGGCTGATTATCTGTCTCCGCCGCAGTAGTTCAGACAATTAAACCACCAGAAAAACAACGAGCCGCTGAAAGCTCTCGTTGTATTTGCTTCGGAGCCACACTGGAACATGTTGACACAATCTCATCTCAAACATCCCATCCTACTGGGGACCTTCACTCCCAGTGGTTGACTTTTATGGCCTCTACAATCCTTCTACTCCACCCTTCTCCCCTCTGTCTCCGGCTCACTGGGTCACGCTTTTTTTCTCCTCGTCCCACAGGAACGTATCTGACCCACGAGGCCAAGGGTTCCGACGACGCCCCTGACGCCGACACGGCCATCATCAACGCCGAGGGAGGTCACTCCGGAGCCGAAGAGAAGAAGGAGTACTTCATCTAGATGGGCGGGGGGACAGAGTGGTGGTGGGGGGGAGAGAAAGCGAGGAAGAGGAGGAGGAGGAAAATTTGAAGGATCCAGCTGGAGGAGAGAGGAAAGGAAAAACCTCCATTTGTTTTCACAACAGCTTCAGTTCTTTACTCTGTTGAAGGGATGTTGGCAAGGGAAGGGAGGTAAAGAACTGTGGGCGGAGCTTCAACTACCCTCTTTGCATTGATACAGGGGAGTGAGATCTTTTGCACTGACATTCGGATGAACTGAAGTTACACACACACACACACGCACACACACACACACACACACACATGCAAACACGCGCACACATACATGATTCAGTTCTTGTTTTTCCGCAGACTTGAACGCTCGTAGATGCTCAGATTAACAAAGCCGAGCTTCCTACTAACACATCCTGATCCATTATCACATCCTCTCACAAGCATCCCTTTTTTCAACTGTCGGCGCAGTGAAAAAGCTGAATTGTAAACCACATTCTGACATCGTCACGACCTCTCCTCCACAGCGCAGCTAACTGCGGGTCTGCCCCCTTCACGTTCCTGTCCTCATGCTCTCTATCAGAACAAGGCAGAGTCCCTCCTTAAACTTGCTTAGGGTAGACAAAATTATTGATTGGAAAACTTCATCTCCTTCCGTCTTTTTTTAATCTTTCTATGCCATCAAACTGCTTTGTGCGGACGTTCAGATTTTTCCACAACGCACCACCACAAAAACTTGCAAAAACAGCATTCCCACCTTGCGCTGCCAAGCCCAGGGCCTCCAATATACATATATAAATATATATAAATATATAAATATAGAGTTATATAGCATTCTTTTTACTTGACAGAAAACATTCGGTGTGTTGTAAATACACTTTCTGTTCTGTTATTTTTCTGCATTCTGTCACTCTTCGGCGCCCCCTATCCTTTCTCATGCAGCCCGCTACTGCATTACAGCAACTTAAATACTCAAAAATAAAATAGAAAAAAAAAAAAAGCCTGCCTGTTTTTATTACATGCGTGAAAATTCAGAGTCAAAACAATCATTATCTTTGGGCTAAAAAAAAAAAAACATGTAACAACCATAATGTTGCAATGAAAACTAACCTTAACTGCAAATATTTGTACAAAGAATGTTTTTCCTATTGGTTTGTTTGTGTTTTCTAAATTTCTTTTTGGAATTTTTTAGGGAGATTTTGTGTTTCCTGTCAGCGTCTTGTTGTGTTACCGTCAGTGTTAAGAGTTTACAGTGTCTGCTGGTTTGTCAGTTCAACAGTCTTTTTGTTTGGGCATTTCTTTGCTTCTTTTGTCGTGCCGTGCTCCGTGGCGACACTTTCTCCCTGCGTTGTCAAACCTTCAGCTCTAATCGGTGGCCAAGTCTGAGTTAAACATTCAAAATGAGTTTAATAGAGTTTCCTTCTTGTCTTTCATGTAGTTTCCCTTCAAACTCAGCCTGCTGAACCTAACTTCGCTTCGCCTTCACCTTCAGATCGCCTTTCTTGGCAAGGCCATCTGGCTCTGAGTCCGCTGAATAGGGGCTTCACTGGCTTTCTCTAAGAACCTGCCATGTTTGCTTCTCCGGGGTTGAGAAAATGCTCACAGGACCTAACAGGGCTGTCTACATGCATTACAGCCAAGTTCCTGGAAAAAAAGGGGGTGGGGGGACAATCTCTTCCCGCTATGGTTTTCTTGTGTGAGCAGGACTCATTCGCCAGCTTAGCGAAAGCTTCCCATAAACGAACGCTGCTTTATTAAGGTTGAGACTTGGCCTTGGCAGTAGCAAGCCCCACTTGGCCCAGGCATGGAAATTGATTGCAATCTAACTAAGAGGCTCTGGCTGCAGGTTGTACACATGCCAAGGCTCTGTTTGGCCAGACGAGGATTTCAGGCTGCTCTCACACTCAAGAAAGTCATTTAGGGAACCTAATGTCCTCTTCTACTTTTCTCCTTCTCCCTCCACTCGTCTATTTCTTTTCATACTTTAATCAATCAAGCTGTCTGTGTCCTGATCCACCTTCACCCTGTCTCCCCTCCTCTCGTTGCTCCTTCCTTCCCCTCCCCTCCATCTCCGATACATGTCCAGAATCTCCTTGCCCGTCTTTAGCTCAGTGAGGAGCCTGTGTAGACGGAGCTGTGTGAGCTGAAAGCTCTCTGCGGTCGTGGCATGTAGGAGATGAATCACTGATCAGTTTTACAACCTTCACTACAAAAAAAAACACAAAAATATTACCAAGTATTTTTGTCTGGTTTCTAGTGTAAATATTTTTAGGACACTTGAAAAATGACAAAACTAACATACAAATAACTTTTCAGCATTGCAGGTTGTTTTAAGTAAGTATTTCCTTAATATTGATTTTGAAAAATACTTTTTCCACTGATGGATTTTTTGATATATAACAAGATATTTCCATAATATAAGTAATCTGCCAGTGGAACTACTTTTCTATCATGATTAAGGAATTATTGACTTATAATAAAACAAGCTCCTACATTTTGCTGAAAATTTGTTTGTAAGTTAATTTTGTCTTATTTCAAGTGTTCTAAGATATTTAAAAATACATGGTAAGAGTTTGTGTTTGTGCAGCATTCCTGTATTAAGTGTTGTCAGCTACCTAAGAGGACTTAGTGAGTTTTTACTGAAAGAATTATTGGCTGGTATATGTTTAATTGATGCAGATAATAGTGTTTTTGGTATTTTGCGATACAGCCATACTGTCGCCGCAAAAGTACAGAGTCATGGGTTCGCACCTCCTGCTGCTTGAAGTTTGCATTTTGTCCCTGCACCTGCCTGAGTTTCCTCCAGGTTCTCCTTCTGCAAGTCCAAAGACAGGGTGCAGTTAGGCTGCGAGTGTGCATGAGCAAATCATCATCCCTGTTCGTCTCTCTGTGTTGGCCCTGTGATGGACCAGAGGCCTTTCCGGGGTGTGCTCTGCCTTTGCCCTGTGGCAGCTGGGATAGGCTGCATCCCGGGCGTACAGCCCTTACAGCAGTGGTACCCAGCCCTGGTCCCCAGAGTCCACTGTCCTGCGTGTTTTGGATCTTCGGTTTCCAAACATTTTCTAATAAGCACCACCTCTGTAAATACTAATGTTGCCAAGCACCAACATGCTGGCGCTTTTTTCTTTACTGCATCCGGATTTTGACTTGGCAGTTTCTACCTATTGGGTCTGGATGCTCGGATCAAGGATTTAATTATGCATCCCATTATTCGTTACTTGACATTTTCAAATGGGAAGGATGGAAACGAAGGTCTTCTGTAGTTTGCCAACAACCTGAACCTCAAAATCCAATATGGCTCCAGCCAGTTGAAAGCAAAATAATAAACAGTTAATTGCACGTTTGTCAGTGTGCATCTTATTAAGTTTAGTATCAGATTGTGGTCTGCAACCTCTTCTAGTGAGCAAATAAACAAAAAACAATAAATAATAATAATTATCCTTTTACCGGCTGAATTATGTTATGCATAAAATGCATTTTTCTGTCAAACAGATTCTAAAACAGGTTAATAATTTGCATATAGCTCATGTCACGAAACATACATTCTGGTCTCTGGTATGAAAATCAGCTGAATGAGGCATTATTTCAAAGGACTTTGACTAAGAGATGTCAGCAAGAAGCTCCCAGGATAATCTGTGTTGAAACTGTGTGAACGAATTCATTATTGAAAACTTAAATTTCTTGAAATACTAACAAATACTCCTTTCTTTTGAGCAGCTTCTGTTTGAAGCTAAGATTATTCTATATTCAATTCAACTCAAAAATACCTTTTTGATCCAAACAAAAATTAAATATGGTTTAAATGACTCATATAATCCAAGCATCTTCAAAGAGTCGTTTTGGATGTTGATGCTGGGGGCAGAAAAAAATGAATCTAAAGGATCCTCTGAATGAAGACTGTTAGTGTTTGACAGCCACAACATGAAAACAGCTCAATATTCAGGTGACAGAGATGGTATTTTACAGCAACATGTCTTGGATAATACCACCAGGTTTTGGCCAGGCCTGCTACTCCACCTCAGTTGCTTTTGCCGCTCCTTCCTAAATCTCTGTCTGGCCACATTTTTTAGAAAGCCGGGCAGAGAGATGTCAGGGTCCACAGGATGTGATCCTGGTCACCTCCTTTTCAACTCCTCTGGGATTTTGAGTCTGGTATTATTCAAGCTTTTGAGACACTAATCATTTGCATCTGGTCACAAAAAGTATATCTTGTTGCCACAGTTACGCATCTTAAGTTTCTGAAAGTAAAACAAGAGCACATTTCTTTCCTGCTTCACAACATCATCCAAAACCAGAGGGGTTAATTGTCCAAACATGTAATGTCTCAAACATCAATAGTGACAAATGTCTTCAAATCAGAAGTAACAGGCACTTTGCTGCCACCATTAGTGGTACAACTCTACAAATTAATTTATGTAAAAGGATAATAATTAATTTTTTCTTAAGACAAATCTAAATCTCCATAATCTGTATCTATCAATTCCTCCTAAGGAGTTGTAGCTTAAGATTTCATTGGTGACGTTTACCTTCTCTTCTCAGTAATTAATATCTTTAGCTTAAATTTAAAGTTTAATGGAAACAGAACTAGGAAGAACTGAGAGAAATGTTACATTACCCATAAAAAATAACCCATAAAAAATACTTCAGAACTGAATTTGGAGTAATAGAAACAACATAATTGTTGTGGAAATATCTAATGACCACAAATACACCACAAATAAATTCACTTTGTAAAAAATTGTTCCATGTCTTCAGTTACCAAAATCTGGTCAAATGTGGTCAAGATGAGCAAACAGGGAAAATCTTTGTGAATATCCCAGTTAACACACACCAGGGTTCAAAAACAGGCTTCTGAGGAACTTGGTGGCACGCTAAGGATGCAGTCTTTGAAAGTCTATGTGCTGGAGCAACACGTCTTCAAAAAGTGAAGGATATGAGGATCAGGGTCTGGGGACCACTACTCTATGGGATAAAGCAGGCATAGCTGATGGATGGGTATTTTTTTTTTTTAATATATATATTTTTTTATTTTGAGTTTGACTCAGCTTTTCATCTCCGTTATGGTTGAAGAGCAGAGATTCAGCTCTGTCTCAGAGAGCTTGTTGCACACTTCAAAGACGTTAGCATTGAACTGTATTTAGCCTCAGTCCACTGTAACTCTGCTCATGCTGGACAGAGAGGAAATACTTGCCTCCTACTTAAAGTATAATGTCTTTTTAAAAACTAATGGACCTGTATTTGCCTGTAATTTATCGTCCTGTTCTTTGTCTTAGTTAATGTGCTAGCATGTAGCTTGCATGAGGAATGATTGGAAAGTGTAGATACTGCTGGAGACGAGAAGTGCCGACAAGCCACTCTCCTGAGACTTCGCTGCTGCCCTCTGTTCTGCAAACATACGCCGTGTCCCAGATAAATCCGCCTGTAACCTCCTCATCTCTGCCCACCAACCAAGTACGACTCTTTCTGCTCTTTCCTCCAACACCCCAACATGAAATCTGCATTTGTTGTTGAACTGGGACGCGCAGTCAGTGAAACTGTATTTTCTAGCTTGGGTGTGATGGCGACTAACTGTCCCCAGGTGCCAGCAAAGCATCGCTTCTCTTCTCCGTCTTCAGTCAGTTTTAGCCGGACTGTCCCTCACTCAGAGTCGTCATCTCCTCTTTAGGCAGTTGCAAACAAGCCCCATTTTGTAGAGGAAACTATTTACTTTTTAAGTCATGTTTTTTAAAAGCTGTGCATAATCATCAGTGTATGAGTTTCAGTTTGGTTGATTTATCTTTTTTTTTTATTATTATTATTATTATTTAGATTTCCCAAAACTTGAATGTTAGAATTGTAGTATTTGCATTTATTTTCTTGTTTCAGCAACCATTTTTATATATTTTCCTGTATATAGTGTTGCCTTTCTGGAAACTCTTACATGCAGACCACACTTTACACACACACACACTATGGGTGCATTAACACACACATACATGAATATGCACAGCAGGTATGTCTGCTCCTGTGGTGTGTGTGCATGTACTTTAGTGTGTGTGTGCCTGTGTTTGTGGATGAGTGTGTATCAAATGACCCAAACAGACTCCAGAGACACTCTTAATGTGTTGCGTTCACAAAAATATTTTTATTTCCATGAATAAAAAATAAAAAAAAACCCAATTTTTTTTCTTATTTGGATGATAAGTCTTCCTTTTGAGTAAATATTCATATCACATGGAAGTAGTGTTGTTGTGTGTGTTAATTTGTATAAAAAAGGCAGATGATGTCATCAGTGCGCGACCCTGACAGATGCTGTGATGGGGTTTAAACTGTTGGCTGAAATGTTCCAAAAAATATTAGGTTTTGTTTTGTTCTTTTCTCCTTCTCTTTTTGTTAGAATATGAGTTGAGTTGTTGACTTCAATAAACATGAATTTGGGTTAATTTCATCTGCTTGCTGCTGGTTCTTCCTGATTAGAAAGGATCTCATTTAAACTGCGTTGCTGGTTGTAAGTGAAGGATTTGCCGTGACACAGTTCGTCTTTGGAGACGGACGGTTTCTCCGTTTACGCTGATGAGAACTGGAAACAGAAAGTAAACATACTGCTGGCTGCCTGATGTCCTAAACAAAGCAAAAGCAAATGACAAACTTGAAGTTTATCCCTGTTGCTATACAATATTAAATTCAAATATTCACATTACAGGGCAAATAAATGTATTACAATGATGATAGTAACATATATGCACTTCATAACTCTATAAATAAACTGATTTTTCATCAAAATATATTTTGATGAAAAATCAACTGCACTCTCCTCTCTCACAGGACACGGATGCAAACAATTTCACAAAACAATACCACCGAAGAAGAAACAAAGTGGAGGATCTACTGATCATAAAGTTACACACTTACAACAAACACAGTGGTTTCCGTTGTGTTTAGGGCCAGATATAAGAACTATAACAACAGAAGACATTTTGTATAATAATAATAAAGTACAGACACAACCAGATTACATGTTAATTCAGGATGTGTATGTTGAGTTTTTGAAGAGAAAAACACATTAAAATATATTATTATTGTTGTTACTTTTTTACTATGTCTCACAATATTACTTTCAACTAGCATCAACATTTGAAAACAAAAGTAAAAAATTGTTTTGGAATAAAATGCTTTTCTTTGGGGAAAACATTTTTAACACTGATATTTAATACCAGTTATAACTAAATAATAAAGTAAATAAGAAACATAGTTTTGGACCTCTTGTTAGGCTGTCTGAACTGTCTACAGGTCAAGCAATGCTTTTGATTCAGTAACAAATACAATGTATCGTCGAAGAATTTGATAGGACTTGTTTCACATTTTTTGCGCCTCGCAACTACACAACATGGCCACCAGAGGGCAGTACAATACAGTGAGTCAAGCAATCTTGATTTTAAACTGCAAATTGTGTTGGCGAGTAAATTGGAAAGCCCCTTTCCCATTTGTTCTTTCAGTTTAATTTGTTAAAGGAGTATTTTATGTACGGATATTAAAACTTCTCCTGCTAAAGCATACTTACATTACATATGTTTTATTTTTGTCTGACATGAGAAATCCATCATTTTTAAGTATTTTCACCATGTCTCATTTGTTCCAATATATCAGCAAGTAATAACATAAAACTGCTGCAATTTTCTGTACTTTAGGATAAAACTGAGACGACAAATATTCACCCATAACATTAATATGATATCCGATTTCAAAAACTATACAATCACTGATAGTGCACTGCACGCACACGTTTCTGGAATTTACACAAATTAGCTGCTGGAAATAATTTCTAAGCAAACACTCTGCTCGTGCTCTCCAATAATCCTTATTATCCATCAATAACTTGTATAGTAATCTTCAGATTTTAAACTTAAAGGGTCTCGTAGTTGAAGTTTTGAGGGCCAGACCGCTGTTCCTGGCGCCGTCGCTGCAGCGCCCCCTGCCCCTCTGTGGAGCATTAACTGAGATTTGGAGAGGGGAGGCGTGGAGGTGCTGGTAGTACATGAGAGAGGGGATGTGTGCTACTGATTGTCTGTGAGAGGGGAGGGGGGCAGAGACACGCAGAGAGACAGAGAGGGTTAGAAGAGGGAGAAAGGAATTCAGAACTGTTTAAATGGGGATCCAGAGCGCAGCGCGGACAGCGGCTGCGGACTGAGCCAGCAAAACAAAAACAACAACAGAAAAAGTGGAGACAGATTTATTTTACGCACGGGAAAAGTGGGAAGTAGTTGGAGGAAAGGAGAAAGAGGCATGGGATTTTTTTCCTCTAAATGTGTCCTGTTTGACTCTCATGACTCAGAGAGGATTACTGTTAAACTCAGCCGCTCTGCAGGAATTGATGGTGTCTTCTGAGAGAAACGGAGCCGAGGGGAGGAATCTGAATGCGCTCGGCTGAACCATGCCAGGCTTGTGGATCCTAACTTTGGCACTCGCTTTCAACCAAGGTGAGTAAAAGATGAAGACCCAGAGCTGAGAGAAAAACAAAAGAACGATGGACATCAGTGAAAAGTTTGCTATTAATTGTTTTCTTTTGTTTTCCTTCTGCTGCTTTGCGCTCTGAGGGTCTCTTTATGTCTCATGGCACTACTTGCAATGCGCGTTTTTATGCCTGGCATTAAATCCACGCGCGTGACTCCGTGCGTGGAAATAGTGCTTCAGATTTAAGCATCATTCATACATCCCCACAGACGGGAAGGAAAAATCTTTTTTTTTTTTTGGGGGGGGGGGGGGGGGGGTTGTCTCTGCTCATATCCAGGCGCAATCGGCGCTTTCCTTTTTCTTCCGTTACGCGTTTTCTTGGGCAGAGATGTGGACCATCTGCACACGACATTGCCTTGACGTGACCTTTAAAACGCATGGATGGGTAGATTTGGCTGGAACAAATACGGTGCGGGTCAACGCAACGCAAGCACACGCACGCGCATTCACGCACAATTTGCGCATAAGCTGTCAGTGTGGGGATGATTGATGAGGCGAGGATCTAATGCACAGTCTGGTCGCTGGGCTTTAACATCAGGCTCATTGGATCATTTTTCAATGCGTGCGCGCACGAGCTAGACACGTGCCTTTAGTCACACTGGTGTATTTTGTGTGTGTGTGTTTGTGTGTAGGTGTGTGTGTGTGTGTGGTGAGAGTAGAAAGAGCAACGCAAGTGTCCCTAGAGAGAGCAAGCTGATGTGTGTGTGTATGTGTGTGTGTATATGTGTGTGTGTGTGTGTGCGCGCATCTTTTTTTTCCTTTGCATGCAGGTAGAGTCTGGCGCACATGAATGAGGCCTTCCTGTGCAGCTGCCAAGAAAAATTCATATTTTACCTGAAAGACTGAGACATATTCACTGGACTGGAGAAAAGTCCTATTACTAATATTAATGCCCCTTTTTATCGATCACCTTGATAGATTACCCCCTCGCTCGCTCCCTCTCTGTAGACACACACACTCGCACACACAAAAACAGACACACGCAGAGTGTGTTTGAGTTTGGGAGCAGTCATGCCTCCAAAGACAGGAGTGATTTATTGAGGGGGTCTGATATGAACAGTTCAGCCTTATACGGAGTCCTGTATGTGTGTGTGCGTGCAACTGTGTGTGTACCTGCATCACCTGGGTCCCTGCTGCTGCGGGCCGCCGGTGTGATGAACCACAGACGATGATCTGCCTGGACAGTCAGTCAGAGGAGCTCCCAGGCTGAAGCACACCTGACCACCTGAGTGGAACGTGATGGATGAGGCAGAGGCTCAGCCCGGCTTCACTGTTTATTTTTGATAGTCAGGTTGGGAACATTTACCAGAAATGAAATGTCTGAGAGTGAAAAATTTGATTACCGTCTGTGGCGCCTCGAAAAAAAGCATTCGCTGAGTCTGTACTTTGTTAATTCACCTTTTACTGCAATTACAGCTGCTGCTTTTGGAGAATGTCTCTCCAGCTACAGGCGAAACATTTTTACACATTTGTCTTTGTAAAATATCCAAACTTGAGGAAGTTTAAAGGTAGACGTCAGTTTTCAAGTCTGGTAGCAGATTACTAATTAGATTAAGTTTGAACTTAGACTAGGCCATTCGAACACATGAATGTACTTTCATCTACACCATTCAATGCAGTTCCAGCCGAATGATTGCAGGGCTGGACAATAAATCGATCACAATATATATCGCAACAGACATGTGATCAATATCAATAGATAATACATCTGACAGAATATTCAAAATTCAGTGCATAGCACATTCACTGAACTCCGATCCAGAACCGCACAGTATTCTGGGAAATGAAGGCAGAGGAGTATCTGTGAGTAGCTAGCACATAAGTGCTTAAAAATACACAATGGTGTGGATATACAGGAAAGATCATGGCACTAGATTAGCAGTATCTCAGATATTTAAAATAAAAAAAAAATGAATCAATAATCACTGATAGACAATTATCGAAATAGATGAATATGAAATGCTTATTGTGGTTAGTCTTTCAGAGATATTTTCTAGCCTTAAATGGAGAGTCTTTTGCAGCATCTTCCAGGTTTTCCTTCAGTTCTGTCTTTGCTGGAACCTCTGACCAACTTCTTCACGCCTTCTGAAGAAAATCATGGCCACAGCTTGAAGCTTCCATGTTTTAATGGTGTGTAGATGATGATGTGCAGTTACCTTTTAGCTACACATCGTGATTTCACAATCAGGTCTGTGGCAGTTTTGGTCTGCTCTGGTCAGAGCGACCTCTTCCACACCGTATACCTGAGCTAAGCTGTAATCATGATCTCTTTGTCTTCTTTGCTGAACAGACATCCAGCCAGTTCAGTATTCGCAGATTCTTTTTGTGGAATGTAACTCCAAATTATTACTGGAAAATTTGCTTACTTATGAGTTTGTTTGTTTGTTTTTTTTTCATACAGCATATCTATAGTATTCTAAACAAAATCCAGCTTGGAAAGCTAAAAGAACTTCGCATAACTTAATATGTTATTGGCTGATGTTTGCAAAGCAGCCAATCCAGGAGCACCATTCATTTTCCTTGGCACTCATTGGCTGTTGCCTCTAAGAGTGGAAATAAGGAAGCACTGTGTTGTCCTCTGCCAAACGGCTTCCACAAAATAATGCATAATAAGGCATATTTGGTTTTTGAATTATTAAAATAGGCAATTATAAGTCAGCTTGAACAGAGCTCTGTGAAATGTTCAAAGCAGAGAATTTTGTTTTAGTAACTAACCTTGATTTGAACTGAACCATACAACTTCCTCTTGACTTATCTGCTGTTCTTTGGTCTTCATGATGCTGTTTGTTCACTGATGTTCTCTAATAAACATCAGAGACCTTCCACTTCAAAGTTTCACACTACTTCATGTTGCTCCATCTGATAAAATTTCAATAAAATACATTGAAGTTTGTGGTGATAACATAATAGAGTAAGAATAACGTACAACAGAGCTCTGTTGGTCAAAGCATCAGTGAAGTAACTCTGGGAAAAGCTGAGGGTTTTTGTATTCTGTTGTTGGATGGCTTAAAAAGATGGATCAGGGCGGTTTGAAGTGAGGGTGTACATAATGGAAAGAGAACAAGACACAAGAGAGATAAAGCATCAAAACATTAGAGAGCAGAGGAAAATATGTTTACAGCTGAGCAATGTCAGACACAAAGAAAGCAGGCAGAACAAAATTTGAAACTCCAAAGAGATAAAAATGGGCAAGAAGAACTGAGCAGAACAGGACAAAACCGAAGCAGCAGAACAAAGGAAGGAGAGACCAGACAGAAGGAGAATAGAGCGGAGCATCGGTGTCTCCTGCTGAGCCGGTGTAAGCCTGTAAATGTGATCAGCGTGAATCCGTCCCCTACATCCAGCAGCTGCAGCCTAATGTGTGTTTAGCCTGTTTGGACTCTTCCAGGTGTCTGCTGCCTGCCTCTCCGCCGCTGACAGCTCAGGCTGCCTCTCTGATTTACTGCTCAGTCTGGTGGCTTTCTCGCACAAACCCACCGCTTCTCCGTGTGGTTGACCAGGCATAATCTGTGGGTCCCTGTAATTACCGCTCGGCCCTGTATGTTTGTCTGATATGTCGCCAGTCGACCGCTGCGCTGCCAGTGCCGGTCTGGCCACAGGCGAAGAAAGAGGCTCATTTTCGATTCTCGAACAGCAGTTTTGCTTGAGCCCAACATTTCTGCCGCCTGATCATGCAAGCGAGGCAAGCAAAGCAATTCCTGCACCGCAAGCACCTGTCCCATCTCCTCCAACGACCCCTACATGCATCCACTTTCTTTTGCTCCCTTTTCCTCCTCTTCTCTTTCTTTTATTCCATCACAGGAGCAGGGCAGAGGCTCAGATAGAAAGAGACAGGCCATAAGACAGGGAGATGGAGGCAGGGGGAGATGAAGAAAGGAAGAGACAGCGGGGCTCAGTCCTAATCTGTTGACAAGGGGGGATGTTTGAGGATAAACAGAGGAGAGCTCAGAAAGTAATGACGAAGGAGAAGATGGAGCTTTTTGCCTCAGATAGCAACCCAGCTGGACCATTAATGTTTGATGGTTTAGATTAGCAAAAGATTTACACCTAAACTGGGCTGCAGGGTCGTCTAGAGATCCTCTTATGATATAAAAGTGTTATGTTAAAAGAAACCAGACTTCTTTCAGGTTCCTGAAATGTTCCATCTCTCATCCAAATACTTGCCTGACATCTTCTGGTACCCAAAACACAGCGATTAACCTTCAGGACTTGTAGACTAGCAATCATTCATGGTGATGGAGAAACTTCCAAGACCTACAATCTGTTGGCACCTCTTGATTTAACTAATCCCCTCTGCAGTCGTGTGATTCCTCCCTGAGTCGTCAAACAACAGAAATACTCCCAGATTAGATGGGAAGTGGATAAAGTCAAACATTTTTTTCCCTCCATTTACAGCATGTAAAGATTAGAGCATGTTGTCATATTAATGGAATGCAGTTTTGCAATGACACAAAACATGATTTCATCAAATTTTATCTGAGCTGTCTCATAAGAGAAGATTTGTAATTACAGATAGGTAGTTATAGAAAGGATAAGCTTGGCTTTTCCTGGTTTGCTGCAAACGATACAGCCGACCTGCAGGTTGGGCTTGAGGTCAAAACAAGATTTATTAGATAGATATATAAATAACTTTGTTAATCCCCTCAGGGACGCCAATCTCTCCCTGTGCTGCAACATCTTTTTCACCTGTTTCTATGCAGCTTGGTTAGTTGATATGAAAAACAACGTGCAGAGAAGCTTCTCCTCCATTTTCTTATTAACATCTTTTCTGATGCAAAATGCAGCTCATCTCTACACATTTACAGCAAAAATAATGAGACAATTTTAAGGAAAAGTCAGTTTGTAAGCCATTGAAATTTATGAAACATACTTTTTTATGTATTAACGTGGCCTTATTTGCTGGTAAATTGCTTTATCACACAACTTCACAGACTCCCAAAGTGCAAGTTGTAGGTCAGAGATCTGGTGAAACGCGTTGCTCTGCACATAAAGCTGCTTCCTGGTCTTTACCTCACCAGATTTCAAGACTCTGAAATTACATTTTAACACTTTCCAACATTTCCCACATTGAACATCCTCAAAGTATGAAATGAAGACAGGTGGTTTTTATTTGTTACCTGTTGTGCAAAAAGCCGAGAGATTAGGATCTAATCCACTTGGTGTTTAGACTTTTCTGTTTAGTTCACGAAGTGAAGACTCACCACGTCGCCCAAAGTATTTGCTCATCTGCTTTGGCATACATGTGAACTTGGATTTCTCAACTCATTCTTCATCTGTAAGAACGAGTTACTTTAACTTTTCTGGGAAGGTTTTATGGTGCAGAGGATATTCTGTGATTAAAAAAAAAAAGAACAAAAGAAAAATAATGTTTGCTTAAGTCTTTGAGTCCAAGTTAAGTTTCTGATCTTCTCTTCTCGTTTTTATTCTTTGCTATTGCTGTACGTTGTCCTGTTGATGTTAGAGAAACCAAGCTAGAGTGTTGGAATAGTTTTAAACATCTGCATCAGACAGCATACAGCTATTGATTTGAAATAGATACACATAACGTTCAAGCTGTGGCTGTAATGAATATTAGAGCCGCCGGCTCCACGTGACGCACAATGTGGCCTTTTTACACTTCAACACCTGACCACAAAAATGTCTGCACACACCACTGTGTGAAGCCCTTTGGTGCTGTTTTTAAAGTGCTTCATAAATAAAATTAACACTGACTGCAGTCAAGACTCAAAGGCGACTTATTTTGTCATGTAAGAATTGACTTTTCTTGCTGTTTCAATTTTAATTTGACTAAAAGATTAAGTAGACACATTCAGCCATTCATTCACAAACGCCCACAGATATGCACACTGATATGTAGATCTTGAGGTTAAGTGCTTTGCCCTGCAGCTCATCAACTTGTGACAGGAGGAAGCTGGAACAGAACCTACAACCTTCTGATTGCAGGAGAACCTACTGAGCAACAGTTCGCCCTCCTCAACAGAGTACAGCAGAGATTTTTGTTTCCCAGAAGCCACCAGGCATTCCCTTACAATGGCTGCCATTATCTAAAGCAAAGAACTGCTGAATTCAGTTAAGCACATTTTTTTAGACCTCATTCTGTACAAAGCTAAAAGTAAGCTTGGGAGGAGCTGTGGGCTTCTTCTGTGTTTTCCTTAAGATCTTACAGAACAGTGTTTGTCCTTGTGAGATGTGAGATGTGTCCTGTGAGATGCAGGAGCTCACATTTAAGTATTTATTCAACATGTAGTGAATACATATTAGAGAAAAAAAAAGCAATTCTATAACAACAAAAAAAAGTTTCACTACCACTACATTATAAAAACCTAATGAATTCCTGTCTTTGGAGAGTTTCAGCACTGATGAGCATTTTTTGCTCAGGCGGTCTCAGAATAAATCAAAGCCCCAGACCTCAGCTATTAGTGGCTGGCTGTACTTAACGTGCCATGAAAGCAAGAATATCGGGTCGACTGCTTCTGTTGCTCTAATTGGACGGTAAAAAATCTACTTCCACGAAAGAACACTGTACTCTCAAATGAAAATCATTAAAAAGCAGCGCAGCAAGCCCTGTTTAAAAGCAGAGCGGGGGCTCAAACATCGTGACGCCAGGCGGAGCTTTGTGTATTTGTGTGTCTTTTGCTTGATCCCAAAGCCTTGCAGTACCTGACACATCTAATATCCTTATGCTTCGAGATATGTGATGTAAAGTGACAAGAAACAGCAATTAAGATAATAAATAAAGTAAGAAACATAATTATCCATCACCTAATTCACTAGAAGACACCCAAATCACGGGATAATGGTGAGGAATTCCCCTCTTTGCTCGTCTACCTCTGCTTGTGTGTGCTTCAGTGTTAATGCGTGGGCGGATAGATGAGGCTAAAGAGTATGCAGATTTCAACAAGAGGGCATGGATCATATTAGGACTGACACCCGTCAATCTGGCGGATATGTCAGCTCAAATGGGAGCAGAGCCAAAGACTCAGAGGGAAAGGAAGGAGAAGGAGGACAGGGAGAGATGGAGGAGGAAGAAAAAGGGGCTGATGAGGGCAGAAGCTGAAGAAACAGATGGAGAGAAATTCAGTGTGAAGGAGGAAGAGGGTTGGTTAGGTAGGAGTAAAAATGTCAGAGAAAACAGAAGACGAAGCAAGACAGGGGGATGAGAAAAGATGGGTTTACAAACTGGTAAGATGAGAAAAGACAGAAAAAGAGCACAAAGAGGAAAATAAACATCTGAACTGTTGAAACAGGGCAGAATGATGATGCAACACATCTTAAATGAATTTTAAAGAACAACAGACCCTCCAATGTTTTTGTGCTTGTTAACATCTGGCATCATTCTGGCTTTCACCACAACTCTTCACAGGTTTTTTATTGGTTGGTTTCCGGGACCAAACACGTTTTCATTTTACAGTAACTACGATCTGAGCTTTCCAAAATCTCACTCTTAACATTCTGGTGGGCACTTTTAATCTGGCCAATAAAGATCTAGAAGAACAACAACAAAAAACAAGACCAATGAAAAAAAAACACAAAGTAGAGAACAAGATACAGCCTTAACATAAATATGTCTAATGACATTACAGAGCACGTAAAATATGTTAAAATTAAATTGGGGTTTGAGGTTTGTAGCAATTCAACGGCAGATATAATTTGTTAGTGTTAGTGGAACTAATATATTTAATTAG
Organism: Poecilia formosa; assembly: GCF_000485575.1. Taxonomy (NCBI): domain Eukaryota; kingdom Metazoa; phylum Chordata; class Actinopteri; order Cyprinodontiformes; family Poeciliidae; genus Poecilia; species Poecilia formosa. Next base: position 1,652,105 of record NW_006799984.1, on the reverse strand, counting down.
TGCTTTAGAGTTAGTGTCCAAACCTTTTGGTTGGCTGTGGCCACCACTGCTCAGACCAAAAGGTTCATCCGTCTATAAATCACTTTTTCAGAAAGCTTTCGACTTTTCCATGAACAGAGTCACATCCTGACTCCAGGACAACAAAGGTTTTAAAGCCATTTCTGGATCATAGCTGGGTTGAGTCATTGTGATTCCTGAACTAATCCTGATTATTTTAACCAATTTGTTTTTCACCTGAAATTGGTAGTTGAAAGTTAAAGTGGTTGAAATAGGATAAAGTTCCCAAACACACAGCAACTTGTTTAGGATTGGATGAAGCAGATTGACTTTAAGCTTCTGGAAAACCCTGAACTCAGCTACAATTGAAGGTTTTGAACGGTGCTAAAATACTTAGACCACTCTTCTTTGGATAATTACTATTTTCTATTATAGAGCCAGAATGAAGCTTGATGGTTACAAAAAGCATGAAGTTCAGGTACAAAACGTCCAATTAACTTAATCAGTCAGGTTGTGTGCATTTGAGCCTTTATTCGTAATTTTGAGTATGCCATTTTTAGAAAACAGACACAAAACATTTTTAAAGATAAATTAGCTTTCAGGTTTATGATGAGGATTTAAATGAATCATTAAAGTACAGAATCAAGATGAGAATCATGGCTGAGATGAGTTTATGTAAAATTCTGAGTAGCACAGTAACTAAGGAGAAAGACAGGTGGCTGGTGGGAAGGGGGTGGATGAATAAAACGAGGGCAGCAAAGTGGAGATGATGGTTAAACAAGGATCGTTAAACAAGGTGGAAACAGATGGGGGACACATTAAAGGAATGGAAATAAAGAAGGTTAGGATACGAGAAAGCAGCGATATTTCTGGAGCAGTCAAATCACGTGGGAAGAATACCATCAAAGAAGGGGAAGACAAGAAATGAGAAGGCAGGAATCAGACGAGGATTTTTCAGTGAACAAAAAAAACAAATGTAGGAGAGCGGGACAATAAGAAAAGGAGAAGCTGATAAAAAGAGAGAGGAGATGAGATATTGCGAATGCTGAAGGGAGTTAAATGTGGGAGCCGAACGGCAGTGAAGGAGTAGAAGAACAGTGTTGGGGGGGCAGAGATTTATGTTTAGAGAGGGTCGCAGAGAGGGAGCAGAGGGAAACAGCCAGCCCTATTATAGATGGAGCTCTCCTGGGACAGGAGCCTGTAGTTTTCCAGGCATTTCCAGAAGATTTCTGAGGAGCACGCTGCAATGCACAAAATGCCGCCCTCAAAGCGAGTCCTCAGCCCTCCAAGGATAAATAAAGTGGCTCTCCTTTCTCTGTGTGAGTATTCAATAAAAGTGATAAAAGGCTGGAAGTAACCCTTCTCAGCTTTTTTTTTTAAATATATTTTTTGGAAGTGAATGTGAGAAACCAAACCGGCCACCCTCTCCAAGGAGAATCTATCAAAGAAATGCAGACATCAAGCATAAAAGCAGCAAAAAGCATGAAAGCGCTTCCTTTCATACGAGGAAAAATGTCAACGAAAAAGGCCCACGAGATCAAATGAGCCGAGTGTGGATGTAGTTTATGTTTCTGCTTCCCTCAGTGTCTCTCTGTTTCTTTGTCTGCCTGTGTTTTCCCTCAGTCGTCTGTCTGACAGACTCGCGTGTGGAGGTGAGAGAGAACAATTGAATGGGCCTCCCACGTAAAATCCATTCAGAGACATCTTGAGGAATAAGAATGAGAAATTGTCCTGCACAGTGAATTAAATCAATCTAATCCATTACAAGATCACTATCACAAGGTTTTCCCTTTTGTCTTAGCCCCGGATTATGGATGCTGCTGGCTAAGTGTTTGTGTGCGTGTATGTGTGAGTTTGGACCTTATGTAACAGTGTGATGCCGTTTCCCCGCACAATCAATGGAACAATTACTCGTTAAAGTAAGAGCTTAACTCACAGATTGCTCACATTTTAACATTAGCATTTTCAGTAATTGACTACAGGGGTTGTGCATTAGAGGCAGAGCTTTAAAACTGGGTTTTAGGAGCCTTTCCAGATATTGAAAACTACATTTTATTGAGAAATGTAGAAACTACTTGCGAAGCGTGACGTGTGGAGGATAATGTTTATCCATTTGCATCCAAATAAACTGTAGTTTTTGCTCTTTTTGCATCCGCTTTCAGTGTCAATTCTGGTTTTAGTTTTAGTTGCGGCAAAAAAATCTGTATTACACAGATATTTATGCACAAAGCATACTTGAAGGTGTAGATAATCGATCATGTCATCCTTAGAGAATGAACTGGTTCACTGACACAAAGGTGCATTTCAGAGAAAAACTGTCGTGGCTCTGAGCTGCAGCTGGCTAGCAGATATGTTATCCAGTACATGATTTAGTCACTTCATTCGCTCTCTTTCCAGGTAATAAACTGCTAACGACATTCTTAGCCAATTCTTAACAGGCCTGGAGTCATAAGGTTTATCTGTATCTCCACTGTGATTCCTCCTCCAGAAGCCAAAGCTGCAACTTGCCAGATAATCAAAAGTGACCAAGAGTTGGCTACTTTCAAAAACTTTATTTTTATACTAAATTTAATTACTTTTACTTCTTCGGTAATGTATAATTGACACGTCAAAGATAAGAAGCAAAGATTGATATAGTTTGGAAAAAATACAAACTAGTTTGTAATCCATTACAAACCCATTTTTTCCCCCAATTAAAACTAAAGTTTATGTTAATTTCACACCCAACATACTCCATATGAACTTGTTCCACTTTCATGTTACATTTTGCCATCTTTCGAATATTACCAAACTTAATTTCCTTATCTGAAACTAAGCATCTGTAACCAAGTGGCTTTCTTGAGTGGGCATAATGTTGTTTTTTTTATTTCTTTTTCTTATTGAAGTCTCAGTGGATCTTTCTATCCTTTTAATCTGTTCCTTTGGCAGATTGTAAGCAGTGATAAGAAAGAAGCAGCAGCAATTTTAAAGATGGAGATGGACAAGATGATTACAGATGATGAAAGCTGGGATCCATCACCACCCACTCTGTTTGTGTTTCCAGCCTCCCTCTGTCTGTCTATCTCTCCGTTGCTGCTCGCCCTGCTCTTATGTTTTAATGTAAGTCGATAACTATCAGGAAGTGATAACACCCGGGCGCCGCTTGACTCGCTGAGGCTTGATGAGGAGCAGGAAGAAGAAGAAGAAGCATGGTTTCTGTGAGGTTCGGGGGGGGTGACACTATCTCCCCCTCGGTGAAGCCTGTTACGCTCAGTCGCTGGAGAGATAAGCGAAGGTGGCAGCGAAGGGGGCGGTGATGTCACACTGCTTGTCCTCCTGGCGGTAAATGAAGTTGTGGCGTCACAGGTGGAGATTATGTCAGGGGGAAATCTGTCATTGTTCTGGAAAGCAGATTAAACCAAGAGGTGCACCTTTGCTGTTTGTTCTCCCTGCTGTTTGCGACAGGGTGTCGCTGCTGCAAATATTAACTTATCATAGTAGGAGAAATGAAGCTGTTACTAATAATATTAACGTGACTACTCAGCCATGACAGCGTGACAGTGAGTCAACTAGGGCCTAGAAACTGAAGCAGCTAATTGAAATTATTTCACGGCTAATTTTATTATTCGTATCTGTGTTTTCCACTGCGAGATGTCAAAATGTCTCCCGACGGAAAGGGCCTAATGCACTCTGGGAAGACTTTCGCAAACACACTTTGTGGATTTCTGTGTGTGAAGCCACAATAAGCTGCGGGGGCCAGAGGAAAATAAAAAGAGTGGGTCTGTTTGCTTCTGATTGAGGCAAATGCATCGGAGGGCAAACGAGGGAGGGAGGTGGGCACGACGGGGTGAGAGGGAAAAAACACAGAGAGGAAGGAAGAGGAGAGCAAGAGAGAGAGAGAGAGAGAAAGATAATTTCTTAGCTCTTCTTTTAAATAAGTCTGTTTCTATAGCAACCATCCAACCAGCCACCGGAGAGATGAGGGGAAAGTGGGGGTGCACCAGAGAGACGAGGGAAGGATGGAGGGAGAGAGTTACCATAGCAACGGAGGAAGAGGGAAGAAAATAACTTTAAAAGAGAAACTTGGAAAAAAAAAGCAGATAGGAGAAAAGGTATAAAACAAGCAAAGGACAAGTGAAGGGGCAGCGCTCAGAGTTGAGCTGGGAAAAGTTTAATGAGATTTGCTTCGATTTTTTCAGTTTGCCTTATTGGAAGTAGAAAGAGTTGTTTTGGGCCAACTAGCTCGAGTCTTTTCAGTTGAATAATTAGGGTAAGAAATGTTTTTGTTTTACTGACAATACTTTAGAGAAGCACTTTAATAATTCTGCCTTTTGTTCTCAAGTAATGTCTAAATATGGAATAATTGCCTAAAGTCATCGCTCCTAAAATTCGGCAGCAGATTATCGTGTCGTAGAACCACAAAGAGAACTTGAGAACCGACATCAGAATCAAAAGAGGCCAAAAGATCTGGAGGGACGGACTCATGTTACCCTTTTCTGAGAAAACTTACATTTATTCTGCGCTTCAGCCATAAATGTCAGGGGGATTCCAATCAAAAGCGCTCTAATACCCATCTATACCTATATCAGCAATAATGACAGCACCTTTAACAGGAAGGTCCTGGGCATGCATGGCTAAAGGAGTGCTAGGCTAAATATTAACAGGTCAGAACTAAGTTATGAAAAGAAATTAGAAAAAAACACTTCATATTTCCACCATTTGTACTAGTTGTTTTTTACAGAATAGTATTCTTTCTCTTATGTAAATATTTTAACATTGACTTTCTAAGTCACTTACAGCAGGTGATTTTTTTTTTACACGCAGAGCTAATTATTCTGAAAAGTATAAAGACGTTAAATATTCATGTGCTGAATTGGGCTTATGGCTGGTAATTTGAATTCATAACCTGAAGAAATGATGCTAGCGCTTGGAAAACATCATAAATACTTTTAAAGTTTTGCCTAGTGCCACAGCACCACAGTGTCATCTCAGGACATCCTAACAAAGCAGCCACACATGGCAGGCTAGGAGTGAGACCAGGCTCGCCTCTGTGCAGCAATAACAGCAGGGGCTTAGTGGCACTATACTGTATAAAGCCAGGTGTAGCCTGTGCAATTTTGGGCTGTCACGGATGAAAGATGACCGGCTCAAAACAATTACGGCAATAGCTTTGGTCACGGCTCTGAAGTTATGGCCCTGTAAGTCATACTGTAGGAGGGGTTTAAAGTCAGCTTTTGTAACAAACTTGCAGCTGGACATGTATCTGACAGACAGCAATTCAGGAGCATCTTGCAAGGTTTGTCCTGCTACATCCTACTTTTATGATTGACCAGATAAATGGAGCCAGATCGAATATAAAACGGTGCCCTGAAAAGGTAAGACTGGGTTTTGTAGTGAAAAGCTCCAGCTGAGATCGAGGTAAAGCATGAAGAATCCTCGCTTTGGAATTCTAATAAAGAAAATGTCTGTCTGGGTTCTGTCAGCAGAAGCCTTTTTTGTTTGATATGTCCTCCAGCTGTTTTTGTGACTGTGCCAAGTGGAAAGCCTGTAATACTGCTAAGGGGAGGTATCACAAACTTTTATCCTACAAATGTCAAACCTGATGTCACGTCCCTGTTTAGAGGTCCACGTCACTTCCAACAGTAAGGATTTAGGTCTGGTATTCCACATTGATCATCTATTCAATTGAGTACATTTTATTTAGCTAACCCACATTATGAAAAAATATAATTTTAAGGCACTTTAAAAGGCAAACAGGTCTAATTTATCTCTACTATACTTTTGTTGGTAACACTTTATTTGAAGGGGGGTGAATAAGACTGACATGACACTGTCATAAACATAACACCTGTCATGAACATGAATAAGCCTTCATGAACATTTATGACTGTTATAAAGCGTCATTCGGTAAATTATGACACTTTTAATACAAAGTTGACATTATTTAAAATGTCTTTGTTATGACAACTTGACATTAACCAAGAAATCATTATTGTTTAAACTTTACATAAAGTTACCTAATTTTTAAAGTGCAATCAGTAATACTTTTATAACAAATTTATATCAGTAATTCAAGTTTTCAAATCTTAAGGAAGAACGTGGCAACAGTGGAGAGAAACAACTTCACTTCAATAGGAAGAAACATTCAGCAGGACCAGTTTAGACCTGAGCCAGATTCTACGCAAACTGCTGAAATGTAGAAAAACACGCAGATGCTTCAGTCACGGCTACTTTCTGTGGAAAAATAAAATAAACATAAGTCAATTCCAACAGCAGTCTTTCCAATGGCTTTGTCCAAGATAAATACATCCAGAAGTATTGGGACAGAAGTAGTTTCTATGATAAATAAAAATAAATGCAGAAAGGACAACTAAAAGCAATTCAACTGAGTGAGGTGTACCATATTTGGGAAAGAGAATAAAATGTGTACTTTAATAGCAGCAAAGACTCCATCAGGGTTTCCATTCAGGGAAGTGACACAGTTTAATACAGATGCACCGATCCAGGAGTTCTTCAGAGGATGAGAAAAACAAATACAGTGCATGATTATTTGCAGAAATAGACTCATCAGTGACTCTGTCCAGAGAGGCACTGGACGAGGTGTAGCTTCCATTAAAAGATAAAAATGTGGAGGAACAATTCAAAAGGTAGCAGCAACAATAATTGCAGCTAGAGCATATCAGCTGTTAGCAGGCGTAATAAAACAAATAAACTTGTCCTCTGAATGTCTGCATGTATTCATACTGAAATTTCTATGTGTGGGAGATGTTTACGAAACGAGTCTTCAGAGACATAGAAAATACATAAAGAGCTAACAGCTGTTCCTGCATTCAAGTCCATTAATTACAAGGAACTAACATCACTTTTGTCATTTCTTTACTGTTTCCCCAGCAGTTCTCTAACAGCTCAAAATCTTCCCAAGCAACACGGCGTCTGATATTTAACAAAAGCTAAATTTGGTTTAACAGGTTACTAGTCTACAGCCTGAAGGTCACTGTGCACGTCTCACTGCAAAGCCTCACACTTTAACCGTAATTTTACCCTCCTTCTCCGTTTATGCTCGTGTAAAAATACTAACTTTAAATTGTACTTCTAAAGGCACATAAATCTATTTAATTAAACCTTATCTATTCACAGTAGGCCCCCAAAATTAATTAAAATGTCAAAGTATTTTAAATTAATATCCCTTACGCCACTTGTTAATAAAAAAGTAGTTCTTCTGTTATACTGCTCATAACTGTAAAAGGGAGATAAAGACCAAGGGAGCAGGGGAATATGGCTGTACTCTATAGAGCCTGTGTGAAAGGAGAGATGTGAGCTGCAGCGATAACAGCTCTGGGTATATTGCTGCTTTCTGATTGTCCATTCCCGGCTCTTGACCACACATGACCTCCATCTCTGTGCAGAGTCAGAAATGAGACGCCGAGGGAGGGAGGGAGAGAAGGAGGGAGGGCGAGAGAGAATTGATTGAGAATCCCAAAGTTCACCAGACTGCGAACACAGAGGCCTCAATCTGTTTCCCCAAAAGCACTGAAGCAACAGGATGATCCGAAACTGAACCAGACTCAGGATCCAAATTCTTCAGCCTGGATGCCCACAGGATGTCGAGCTCAACTGTAGATGTCGAAGTGGAACAATATATATACAGTACAATAGAAAAGCTTTTTTGTATTTTAAGTAGTCTTAAAGGGGCAGCATTATGTATTTTCCAACCACATAGTGCCACTTTATAGCACAATCAATTAACTCATCTAACTTCATTTGTGATAAAAATATCAAATAAGAAATTAGACTTTGCATATTAATGCCGTCATGCTACATCCGCCCAGGCATTTCCCACAGCTGAATGGTTGCCACAGGAGATTAAAAGGTTTAAATTAAGGCAACACCCCTGGTATGTTTTTGATGACGGAATAGCATTTTAACATGAAGTAATGCTCCAAAAATTATGTTACATAGCAGACACCCTTTAAGAAATAGTTCTTGAAGTTTTCTACAGGTCTTTAAAGAGCTCAAGATAAAATCTGCAGCAAGTGAACTGGATCTGAAAGTCAAGTTCTCATGAAATAGGAGAAAAAAAATGCAGTAAAGACCTGACACTGGACCAGCGAGAGATGAATCATCCTTGCAACCCAGGAACTTCTTGCTGCGAGGCAGAACTGCGACCCACCTCACCGCCCTTACATGGCTTAGCAAACAACAAAACAGTCCTTTGAAAATGGTCAGAAACTGGAGGGAAAACGAGAAAAGCCAGTGTAAGAGTAACATCTTTTGCACGGTGCTATAAGTAGACGCGTTGTTACTTGCTGTGATTTGATTTGAAAATCAGCTGGACTTTAAAAGGATGGAAGAGAATCAGGAGAGCCTCTGTTAAAAACAGCAGTAGCATGACACTCACCTCATGAGGCTTCACGTTGCTCATGATGTCTGCACAATACCAACTCACAAAAAGACAGAATGATGCAAAAAAAAAAAAGAAATAAATCCTAATTTAAAGCTGCAGTTGCCAGATTTTTGTTCGTTACCTCCTGTACAGTTGCCCTCACTGTGGTAAGACAAATTTGGGTCTGCATCCACCCTCGTTTTTCATAGTTCACATGTTTTAAATGTTTTAATAATTGCTCTAAATACCTTGTAAAAAGCTTAATGACTTCAGTGGAGCCCCAGTATTCACTTGGGTTAGGAGCCACAACTGCCTGCGAATAACTAAAATACCTGAAAGCTCCTCTATAAATACTTATAGCTGATACTGTTTTAATAGTTCAACCACCAAATATACCTTAATATGCAATAAGTGGAGTCTCTCTTTGCACTAACGCAGAAGCTGACATCCACAGTTGGTAATGAATGCTTAAAAAACATTTTAGCCTTTTTTATGGCTGCCTGCATCAGCTCCATGTTTTTAAGTAATGTGCAGTTACTTATGGTGGCCTTTTTTCCTTCCTTTCTAGGTGTTTGAATCCCCCTGGCTGGCCTCTGTCAATACTAAAGCAGCTTGAGGTGCTTTTGAATCATTAAGGTCCTCATTCACTCCATTGATCATTGAATTAAGAGCCTTGTTAGACAGCCATGCACATGTTTCTCAGGGATAACAGGGACTTTTGGTTTTGAAAGTCTGACAGCTCTTCAGGTCAATGCATTATTTAGTTAACATTCATGCAGAAATATTTAATTTTAACATAATTACCCTGCTCAAATTATGGTATCAGTGCAGCAGCTATAATGTTTCCAACTTTGCATTTAGACCTTGACACAAAGATATATATATTATGCTTTGTGTTTTAGAATTAAGAAACAAAAAAGTTCAAAAACACTTCCCTTAACACTACAGTGTGGGTGTAGCGCTTCTCTTTCGCAACCGAATTTGAACTTTTCACACTAAGCTTTCTGTGTTTCCGCGTTCGTAAAACTGTGTTTTCTTAACAGCCCTGAATATATCTTGAAGATTTGTCCTTTGAAACAGCTCACAGTTGTGCACTATACAAAGCAGGATTAAATTAATGAGGTTCGAAAAAGAAAGATGTTTAGACTATTCCCCAAGCAATTACTTAATCTCTTGTAATTGGTCTCCTTGTTTGAAGTGGAACACACATTTTCTGTGTCCCCATCTTTTCCATCGTGAGCTGAGAGAATACATTTGTAGACAGAAAAGGTCCAAATGTCTTTTGAGAATATCCTAAACATACAAATCCACGCAGCTCAGTCCCAGAACAGTTATGCTATATTTATTCTGATTTAAATTTGATACACTGGATTGCACAAGGCTAATTATTTTTGAGGAAAAACAAGAACAGTTCATTTTTTTCTCGCTAATTTTTCATTTTTGGAATGAGCTTTCAGTGCCCTCATACATGCCAACAAAAAGCTATTTCTTTTTTTATATATTTTGTCTTGCTCTGCTTTTACGGTCCATCCTTGTGTGGCAAATTAACCACAGCAGATAATGAGGAGCATGTACTGGAGTCTCAACTTGGCCCACACAGATCAGCTGTCTATTTTAAGCTATAGCCAATGGCGACTGAACCATTAGCCTGCAAGTTACTTAGCCAGCAGCCATCTTCAACACTGCAATTATCCTATGTAAAAAAAGGCTACAGGAAACACAACAGTTATAAGCTGTGTTGTGCATTAATGACTAAATACAACAATGTTTATGCTCCAGAAATATGGATTTCTAAATAAAAACATTTAGAACAATTTTGTTATCCCACCTGAAAAGCCACTTCCATATGTGATAATAAAGCGCCTGCAGTCTGAACGGTCAGGTCGCGTTTTTTCCCAACTTTTACGTCATTGATGTGAGACATGTGTCATAATTCTGCACCAGAACAAGGCAGACGCAGTAAATCGGGATGTAAACAATGACCAAAAATTATGAATTAGGAACTTATGAAAAAAGTCTGTCAGTAAAGCACATCACGAAAAAATCCCACCACTCTTGGCTCTGATTATGCATCCAAACAGATACAGAAGTTGCAGTCAGAGCTCCACAAAAGACCGTCGCTAGTAGTTGTGCTTTCTTCTTACCAGCTTCCATCGCGTTATGTTGTTGTGGCAATACTACCGGGTCCCATTTGATCCATAAATACCTCATCCGTTATTACATCGGTAAACGACGCTCTGTTGTGTGACTGACGTCAGCGTTCTTCTTCTGTGTCGCTTTGGGGACGTAAACTGTTCACATAGAAGTCTGACATAACCTTTTGGGCTGAAAAAGCCTTGAAACTGCAGTGAAAGTTTCAGCAGAAACACAACCCTAAACCTGTGAAGCTGGGAGAGACATACCCCAAAGGACTTCCAGTAGTGATTGCAGCAGAAGTGGTTCTATAAGTACTGATAGAAATAAAACCATGTATCATGATACATGGTTTTATTTCTATCAGTACTTATAGATAATGAGGAGCATGTACTATATGAAATATTTTGAGTTGTGTGGTTGTTTCATGAAAAAATGTAAAACGGTTCAAGAAGTGGAGATACTTTCACTTGCATTTTTGGTATTTATGTAAAGTTGCGTTGAAGAGATTTGAAAGCAGTATGTGACAGTTGATCTGATTAGCTGTTAGCATCTGTTAGCTCTTTGTTCTGTGTCCCATGTCATGCTCTATTGTGTTCGGTGACAGCTCTCACAGAGACTGTGCTGTTGCTACAAGCTCTTTGTGTAAATCCTCAGGCTGTGTTTGGTGACTCTTTTTTTCCTGACAGTGACAGTTCCCGTAGTCAGCAGCACATTCAGGTCAAGCAACTTGACTCATTTCGTCACATACTCTGCCACAAGTGCTTTTGCTCTCACAACGCTCTGATTAAGTGGTACAATAGTCGCAAATCTGCTGGCGTGTTTTCTGAAGAGTAATTACCAGCTTCTGATAAGCGTTTCTGGGGAAGTTTCCCAGCTCCATGATTTCCACCGAGGCTTTATCTCAATTGAATGTGATTGTCTTTGCCGAATTGGCTCAGCCATGATCCTGGAATCTGGCCTTGTCTCGCACACATGATAAGACAACAGACTGCCTTGTACGCCATCCAGCCAAGAATAACGCTACAAGCTGTAACGATTTACACCATCCATCAGGGTTTCTCCCAAAACTACATGCTTTCTTCATCTCATAGATAAAACTCCGGCTCCCTGGTAATGACTCAGAATTTTTAAAAAGGCTTTTTGGAGTCAGTAACTGGCTGAAGATAAGAAAAGCTTGGGTTTTTCGAAGCACATCGTGTGTTAATAGTCTGTGGGTGAAATGAGGTGTGATGGAACTCTCCCAATGAAAATGCTGTATTGTTGGATAGAGAGCAAAGATACAAGAAAAACTTATCTTGTATCATAATTTAGGACCTCCCTTAAGTTTATAATACTTGTTCTCAACTCCTACGTATGACAGGAAACAATATGTCTGAGATTATCATAAATGTATAATCATGTCATCTGTTATTCTATTTCCAGAATAATAGATTTTAAATTGATAGAATAATTTACTTAATGTTGTTGAACTGACTTTTTTTATTCTCTGAGTATGGCAATAATTAGCCTTGAATGTGGTTAGTGAAATCATTTGGTAAATCACAGTTAACTTATGATTTTTGTGTTTTTACCATATTTTTCAGGTTACCCTCTACTATTGCAAGTTGGTGGAATGGATTTGATTCATTATAGTATTTGTAGATTACTGAAATTAAGTAAAATAATAAACAAATATTGGCATTATTATGATTTACTGAGGTGCATGACTGTATTTCATAGGTTTTTCACCACATGCTAGATGAAATCACAGTATATTTGCACCTGCACACAACATAAACACAGTGATGCAAACCAATCTGCACAGAATTGGGTGGGATGTGATGAAAAATGAGGTTTCCCAGCTTCTTAATGCATCTCCTCTGTGTGTATGTGTGTGTGCAAGTGTGTCCTTTTTTGCCGGATCCCTCCGTTTGTGTTACCATGGGGACGGCATGCTTCCTATATCCCCCCCACCCCACACACACACACCCTGAACCAACACAGACTCACACACACCATCACCACCACCCTCTCTTTTCCCTCTTCTCTTTACTCGCTGGTTTCAGTGTTACCATGGTGAAACATGTCTGTCTCCTCTTTCCCTGCTACCTGTTTCACATCATGCCCCATCTCATGGGTCACTCTCAGCGTCCGCCTGCTGTTTGTGCGCCCTTGGCTCAGCTCTCTTTGCTTTCTCTTTCTTTGTTTGTTTGCTTGTTTTATGTATCTGTATGACTTTTTGTCTGGCTGTTTTTCCACCACCAGTCCCTGTCTGTGTTTGCTTTTCTCTGCCGGCTCACTGGCTGTTTGTCTGGCCACCGGGCTTTTCCACCTCTAATCCCTCCTCTCCTCTTTCTGCTCTGCTGCTCTGCTCTGACACCCTCCCACCACCACCACCATCAGCCTCTTTCCTCTCTGCTTTTCCTTTCTTTCTTTTTTTTTATTCTCCCCCTCCTATTCATTTGTTTGCTCCCACATCAAAACATCATCCAGTGAATGTCACCAGGAACACACAACATTAGAAAAAGAGAAATAAAAGGGAGGGGATTTAGGTAATTTTCACAGACGGCAGCTGTTGCTATGGTGACACAACTTTTGGATTTGAGGCAAGAGCAAGATATGAATGGATGGATGAAAAAAAAGGAGAAAATGTGTGAGGGTAAAAAGAGAAGAAAGAAAGTATTCAGTGGGTTTATTTAAAAATCAGGAATTCTTGTTGAAAATGTTACATGATAATAATAATAGTAGGAAAATCCATTAAGTATTGAAAAGATTCACTGGCAGTCCTTGAAAACCAAGATTACTTTTAAATGTGAGCTAGTTTTCCCCCCTCAAATCTGTACTATTGCAGTAATTAAATGATTTCATCATCATCATGTTGAACTGATAAAGAGCATAAATCATTACAACATTTCCTTCTCAGTGTGTTGAGGCTTGCAGTGTTGTTACTGATAGTTATGGAAATTGTAATGAGTCTAACTCAGATAACGACGTCCATCCCAGACAAAAGCAGTGACATGCAAACTCTGGAACTTGAATTTGTTGCAGATCCAGCTTGCAACTGTGACAAAAACTGTAATCCAAAAATCCTGGCAGGATTCAGATGGACTCCAATTTAGACCAATGTTGTTACTCTGATGCACTCAGATCTCATCGCTCCCAATCAAAATAAAAGTTACACTCTATATCAGAGAGCTGTAAGTCTCATGTTTTCCCACATAATCAGTTTCTGTTTTACCCATGAGAGTTTATCTCTACCTCACCGAGAAGTCACTAAAACTACGCATATCTGAGGGTATTAAAAGGTCGCTCCTATCTAATATATCAAGGGAAGCTAAAGTACCAACATAGAAACTGAGAGAAGACAACTCACTGTTACAAACAATTATTGAAGGCAGAGTATTTGGACAGAAAGGTCATTGATTTGTTGTGATCTGCAGACATCCCTCACTGACAGAAGACATGTAAACAGTAAAAACCGCAGAAAAAAAGCTTACGTGAGAAACTTTATGCTCACAAACAACAGCTATTGTTGCTTGAGTAAGTCACTGCTTGAGTTATCAGGCCTCGTCTTGTAAAATCTGTTTTATGTCCTCACCTTTTAGCTTTAAGGATTTCTTTCCTTTACATTCAAGGTTTTATTTGTTTCACATCCTATGAAAAAATATGTTTCCACTAGAATGTATATTTGATGGATGTAAAATAAATCCATCCTCTTCACATGTTTTCTTCCACAGAACTTACCCACATTTCTGGTTGCACATCCATTCAGTATATTTCTGCAAATAAATGTCTTCATTTACTGTGAAACATTTCAGATTGTGTGGTAATATATGCTAATTCATCATCATCCCTATGTGGAATTACAAATTTGTGTTTTGACTCTTGTATATGAATTACGTCTTTATGATTGCTCACCCGTCTTTAAAATACTGAAGAGGTAGATTGTGATGTTCAGACTTTCAAGCTTTTCAGGTTTTCTGCCTCTAAGATATGATGATATTTGACTTATAAGGCTGTGAGTCAGTCAAATCTAAAGAATGCAAATGATCCCTCCCTCCTAAAGCTTCTTTTTCTTTATTTTAGTTAATCGTTTTTCAAATACGTTCCCTCAAACCTCCTTTTGGACAGACCCCTCTGTATCCTCCCGCCTTCGTGTTAATGTATTTAGAAAAACCACTTTATTACAGCATGCATTTGAATATTCATAGTAGGCAGGCAGAACGGGTGAGTTGGTGGGGGTGAGGGTGACTGGGGGAGACTAGAGCCTTTGGGTATTGATGCAGAGCTGTGGAATTAGCTCCAAAACTGCTATTGATTCAGGCAGTGAAGACTGGAATATGAAACACGAGCCGGAGAGGAAAAAGGGGCAAAACATCTTATCAATGAAGTCGGAGAATAAAAGAGGGAATATAGGAGAATGAAAAAAGAATGGCAAACCAGATTATCAGACTGCAGAGAATTGAATTAAGGAGGAGAGAGAAGGAGCAAGTGGGTGAGGAAAGAAAAGGAGATTACGAAGCAACGCAGAAGGGGGAGCAAAGGAGACAAAGCAACAAAAGTAACGAAGAGAAAGAACAAGAAACTCATGGAGGAGTAAGAGAGGAAGACGTGATTAATGAACGAGAAGAATGAAAGAAAAAAAAAAACTCAAACAAACAAAAGTGTGAGGGGAGAATGCTGCTTAAGCCTGGAGACGCTAAACCCTGAACCACTGGACACTGCAAGCTGTTGATAGGAGGACTAAGTTAACAAATGTCAAAGTTTACATTTCATTACAGAAGGCAGGGATGGAGAAGAAGATGAGGAGAGGAAGAGAAGAGGAAGAAGACGAAGAGGGGGAGGGAAGGAGGGAGGAAATGCCATGCATTCCATTAACTGGCCACAAAAAACCACAGAAAACCGAGAGGGGAGGGGAGAATACAGCAGAAAAGAGGGAGATGTACAGGAAACGATGGAGGAGAAGAGGGGAGGGATTAGACCACCATACATCAAGAAAGGTAGCGATAGAAAGGAGGTTAGTGATGGTGGGGGGGGGGTTCAAGCAGAGGAATGAAGTGCTTGATTCATCACTGCTTCAGCCGTATCCTGACCTTTGAGAATGGAGTTAATGTTAGACAAGGCAGCACTTAACATTCTGGTGGCCTTCATGTTTGTCCTGAAGTCGTCAAAGCAGAGCTCCACATTACAGCCGCCCTTTGTTGATATCAAAATTGCAGGGCTTCACTGCGCTCTTACTGAGCGATAATAAGTTGGCAGAACAGTTTTTCACTTTCTTATCTAGGAAGATAAAGCAGGTTGACAAAAACTCAAACCAATGCTAAAGGTAGAAGTTTTTTCATATCTTGAAAAACTATTAAAAATATGCCAGAAAGTATCACAAAATGTGAACCTTGACAAGTTAGTAGGATTTTTCTCCTTCCCCTGATGGCTGCTGTTGTTTATTATGTGTTTTACAACCTGAAGCTGAAAATAGCCTCACATATCTGTTAATCCTGCAGTTACAATGGGATTTTTTTTTAATCTTGCTTATGTAATTTAAAATAATTTGGGTCTAAATGTAAATAAATTAAAACAGAAGTCCAGTCACTTTTATTAATTATGTGGACTTTATATATATATATATATATATATATCTTTTCCCCCTTTTGCCTCCTACTGCATAGGGGTGAGTAAGTTGCTTCATCTCTTTTTTAATGACCATCTTGAGCTGAAAGTTCAGTGCTTTACACAGAATCAGTGATCGTCAGTAACAGGCTAAGACTTTGTCCTTTTATCAAAATAGACAATTTAAATATTTTTTGTCATACCATTCCTACTAATGGGATTCCACAAAAAGTGTCAGAGTGACTGGAGTTTTCTCTGGTTGTATAGAAGCATCAAGTAATGCAGCAATGCCCAGCAATGTGCACTTCTGGTCAGCTGGCTGAAAGGCTACCTTTTGTCTCACTTGCGTGAAAGACAAAGCTGGCTTTTTGGAAAAAAGGGCCAGCTCCTCTGTTATGTCAGAGTCTTTACCCTCCTCCACGTCACCAGAGCAACTACATAGTGCAACATGTCATAAAGTAGCATTGTTGGATCAATAGGATGAAAGTGATGTTGCATTTAAACATGTTGAATAAATCGCATCTCTATCTTGCAATGCTCGGGTCGTGAAAATTGCAAACTTGTCCAAAGAAACTGTGGCAGAGTAGATCTGCTGTGTCTCAGAGAAATCCCTTAAAAAATCTAAGCTGAAATAGTTTCTTCAAAACTTTCCGAATCAGATTGCTTTTATTTCATTAACACAGTTTCCCTTTTAATTAATATTTTATCTAGGTTTGTTTTGTTGTTTTATTTGTGCTCAATAATTGTATTTTTCTTAATTAAAACATACATCTCCCTCACTTTAATTGCCTTTTATTTTAAAATTGTTATCTTTGTTCTGACAAACACCAAGTCTTTGATTTGATGATGAATCGTTTGTCAAAGAAAAGGAATCAAATGATCTCAAGAATTTAATCGAAACTGAGCCACTGCTGTGCAGCTGAAACAATTTGAAACAAGTTTCCTAACAACAACAACAGAAGACTTTCATAGAATTAGACCATACCCCAGGCACTGTTTAGTTTTCAAAGATAACAAAAGCTTCTTCGATCCGCGCTACTCACACCTTCCCACTATTAAGTTTCTGTCACTGTACCAAAGCTCTGTGTTCAGTCTTCAAAGATCTTTAACTGGATTCAGTTTGGGACGCAGACTTCCTTCCCTTAAGCTGCAGAGCGTGTGCTTTGCATCATTACGCGACAAAACTATGACATCAAAAGTAGTTTCCTAACATTGGGTGACTCATTTGTTTTAGAAAATGTTGTTAATCTCCTTTTTTTTTGACGATTCCTTCAGGTTGTCACCAATAAGAAATCTAACACATTCTGAAAGACTTTTTCTGTGGATTGCATTGTCCAGTGAAAGCATCGCCCCATCCACTCTGTGGTTTATTTATGAGAGGGCTGCACGCATCTTTCATGCCCTTTGAGCTTGTCTGTCAATAGTTGTATTCCCTTGGTTTTCTCCAATGAAGCCCTTCTTGGTTCAGTGGGCAGAATATGGCATGGAGTCAAACCAACCGTTTAGATTGCTCCGGGTCAGCCTGAAGCTATTTAAATGTCCTGAATGTTTTCTTTTTTTCACTATTTGGACCAACCTTCACTCACTTTTCTTAAATTGATTTCTGCTTAGCAACATATCCTCAAAGAACCTTAGGAGTTATTTGAAAGTTAAGGTTTTGAAAAAATACTGGATCAAGTTTGGTGGTCTTCTACCCTTTGGGATGGGTGACTGCGATTTTAATCAATAGCATCTTCAAATATTGTAGCATCAATAAATATTTGTATTGTTGTTTCACAATAACAAAAACTGCATTATTCTCTTTAAGTTCCAAAATCAGGAAACATGCCCAAATATAAAAGTAACAAAGAAGCACAAAATATGACAATATTTGCAGCCACTTTAGTTCTTAAAATATCCAAAACATCACAAGCAAGAAATAACAAACAAACTCACCAGTTTGCTCAACTTTTGTCTGTCACTGTCACTGAAAACATACTCAGAAGAAGAGTAAAAGGAAAATGTTTTATGCTTTTGAAGTGAGGACAGGTTGTTTCCTCACGAAGTGAGAATGTATGAATGCTGCTTCTCACGTTTGTTAAAGATGTAAATATATACAAGTTTGTTTCCTTAATTGGAGAAACAGTTTTATTAGGTAATTTGAGTGAATGTAATTAGTTAATTCAGACTAATGACAAACACCAGCACATTTGTCTGAATAACTTTTAGCATGGTAATGTTTCAGGTTTTTTCCCTCCATTTCATTTGATCATAGCATTAGCAGTCTTGTGTTTTTTCAACAGTGGTCTCTTCTACTGCAGGATTCTCTGTTTCTCTGCGATATTTAATTCACAAACCAACCATGTTGGCATTTTCTATCACCACATGCTGCTAACACCAAAACACCTTTGGAAAAGAAGTGCATGACGGTCACATTCAAACAAAAAGAAAAAAAACTGCTTCTGTTTCATTGCCTTCCAACTGGTTGGTTTAAAATCTGGCCAAATTACAAATGCAACTTAAACCCAATGTATTCATCGATTAAACTCCTTAGCTTTTAGTTTAAATATGTCTCAATGCATTGTAATGAAATCCTCATACTCCTAGTTCATTGTTCTTGAAGGCAGTGCTGACGGTGTTTTTGTGGTAATTGAGATCTTGTTGAAACAGCACTGAGCTGCGGTGACCTGAGCTCATCCCCCACATCCACTGTCTTTATGTACACACAGGAAAGCTTTTCCACACTGCAATAACCTGCTCCTACATTCCTCCACAAATCTTCTCTGACCCTGCTTGTCAGCTGCTTTAGTTGTTTTTCTTCTTGTGCTCATAAAAACCCCCCATTTGTAAAAACTCAAACTCTTTTACACAACCGTAGACCAGAGCAAAATGCTTTCCATCCATGCAAAGCTTCACAATCTCCTGGGATGAAATGTTTCAATTTTTATCTCTGTTTAACTAGACATCAAACAAACAAACAAACAAAAACAAAAAAAAAGCTGGCGAGTCTTTTACATCACTGTGGAGGAATTTTGGCCTGTTTTTTTTTTTTTTTTTTTGGAAAAGTGTTTTAATTCAACCGTACTGCTTGCATTTCAAATCAGCCTGTTACAGGAAATGACACAGCATCTCAGTACGCCATAAGTCTAGACTTTGACTATGCCACCCAAAAACTTTCAGTTATTTATTAATTTATTTTAACAAGTTATTAACTGTGTTAACACTCAATTCTCATGTGAACTTTTTAAAATGTTGCAAAAGAGGGAAAAAATTGTGTTGTGTTTCCATCTAGAAATGTACCTAATCTGCAAAAAAAATAAATAAATAAAGAAAGAAATATTAACGTTCTTAACTGAGTCAACAACCTAACTCAAAACAATACATTTAAATGTGACTTATTTTTAAATTAAATGTCTTTGTTTCAGGAAATTAGTTGCTTTCTGGCCTTTTTTGTTCTTCTTTTCTGTTGCTTTTTAAATTCAAAGTGAGCCTCCTTCAGCGTAAACACTGAACAAGGTTCAGCTGATGTATCTTCCAACAGCGTCCTTGCAGACTTGGTTTGTTGTCTTGTAGCTGCATCGATATCACAGCCGAATCTGCTCAGCAGGAAAAGGAGAACGTGGATGTTTTTCTATCGCTATCACCCTGCAACAATTTCCTCGCAGCATTCGAGCCAAGATGAGTCAGTTTGAGGCTCAGTCAGGCCTTGAACAAATGCCACAGATACACAGCAATCCTGGTTGTAACAGATTTTATTTTACACTCAGAGAAATTGGTCAGAGCCGTGTCAGGGAGAAAAGCTTCTGATTCAGCCAGAGAAGTAAACGGTTTATACGTATTTAAGAGTGTTATGTTTTTAAATTATCTCTGTTTTCTTTAAAAAACTGCTTGTAAGATCTGAAAACAAATGTTAATGCCAAATTTATTTTAGTTTATTTCAAAATCTTATGTTTTGAGCATGATAGAATGTCACCTCAAATTTTACTTAAATTACCATAATCTATGAATAAAAGATAAAGCATTGTATTAATCTTTAACTTAATATTTTAAACCAGGAATGTAGTGCACAGATTTGATTATATTGTGGATTGTTTTTTCAAATACACAAAGTAATAAGCAGCAACTTCTGCCCCTTTTAATACTTGGATTAAAATCCCTAACAGATTTCGTGTCAACCACGAAACCTGTTAGCTTTTTCAAGCTTCTGCCCAGAATTTCTCCTAATGTCAAGCACAGGCATCAACTTTTCAACAAGGGTTTTGGGGAGACGATTCCAGAAGTTTAATGTCAACCTGCTTTATCCTCTTCCTGAAACAGTTCCATCATAAACCCATTAAGATGTCAAGTATGGTGTTGGGTCTGTTGTTCTTCCATACATACAGATGGAATAATGAACGAGGAGTATTTTAATCAACAGTGGCAAGCGTCATGTTTGGAGGTTGATGTTGAGAACCCAAAAGGCAAAAAGACAGAGGCAAATGCATAATGCAGATTGTGTTCAGTGATTTAACTGTTGGACTTACAAACCACAAGAGAAAACTCAGAGTGCAACAGCAGAAACCTGCTATGAGTGAAAACAAAAGAAAAACAAGAGCTTCAGTACTGTGGAGACCTGATTGTGGTGAAACCAGGTGAGTACAATCAACAGAATGCAAAGCAGCTGGGGGGAAATGTAACCAGGAAACTGTGAGAAGGAAGAATAATAGGCGCAGGAGAAACAGAATGAAAACACAGAGGATCCAATTAATCAAGAGTTGAGAAGTAATACCAAACTAAACCAAAATGCACAGGACGCAAGAGAGAAACAAGAAACTGTTCAAATGAAGGAAGTAATGAGGAGAGACAGAAACACAAAAGAAGACTGCAGTGTTAAACCTAAAGGTCGTCTCAGGATGGTTGAACACAACTAGATGCTCCAACAGGACGACGATGCAAACTTATCAAATGAATAAAACAGACAAACATTAAGATTCTAGTGATGATCTCAGTCTTAGTGGACAGATGTGAACTATGCAAAAAAACTGAATCTGTCTCTGGAATAAACTAATTTAAATGAACCTTGCCGTCTTCTAGTTGGACATACAGCCAGTATCACACAAAAGTGTTTGGTGTTTCTGTGGGTGGTTATGGGAAATTTATCCAAAAACTGGTGCTTTAAATATATATAAAAAGTTAAAGATTGCTGACTTCAAACTTGTTTTTAAGAATTATTTGAGTTCTTGGTTGTACTGTTTGTTCACTCCTGCAAAAAATAAAAATAAAATAATAATAATTGCATCATCAGAATCCCAAATTCTTCCATACAACAACGCATGCACTTTGGACCAGGAATAAATGATATACAGGAAAACCACTTAAGAATGGGAGAGTGTATTATATAACTTGTTTGAAAGGGCTAAACTTTTCATTATTTGTATTATTTGTGATTGAAGCGCGTTGTGAATGCAGAGAGGAAAGAGAGGCTTAGTCTGTTTGTGTTTGTGTTTGGAATCAAACAGCGTTTTTAGGTGAGGCTGTTTCTGCCTGTGCATTAAAAAGTTCTGTGGGTAAACACTGAAATGAGTTTATTTGAGCGGTGAGGGAAACGGCGCTTTGTGAAATGAGGTGAAAAGATTAAGTACACCTAAGCACACTTAATGTGGTAAGAAAGAAAGTCGTCTGCATTCTTGAACTAGACGGGCCTGAATGATGAGATTTATTTCTTTGTGCTGAGAGAGAGGACTTTGACATTTTCTACCCAGTTACTGATTAAATTGTAGTAGAACTTTCTTCTACATAACTTTTATTGAGAAGGAAAATGATATTAGAATGAATAAAGATATTTTAAGCCCATGAAAGGTGATCAGTTTGAATTCTACCACTAAAAAGTTTCACATAGGATTGTACGTACATATGAATGACTTCCATGGAGGTCATTCATATGACAGCTTGGAAGCTGCTTCGGCATATTTTCTTTGTTTGATAATGCAATCCACACTGGCCTCCCTCAGAGTCTCAGTTCCATCATATTTAAATTATATGGATACTATGATTTTTGCCGAACAACACACTTCAACACACAGAAATTGTGTTACTTATTCACACCAGGAACTTCAACTTTAAAGTAAAAGTCCTCTGGAAAGCACTGAAGGGAGTTCATAATCATAGGATCTCCAAATTGACTTTTTTCAGAAGTGCAGAATGAAATGCAAACTGCAGTGGGAATTAAAATGTATTTTCCCTTTTAATTATGTTCACTTCTGAGGTACAGCAATAATGTTCCTGGGTCAGTTTGACCTGTGGAGTGTTTAATCATGCAGTAGTATGAGAAACCCCCCAAAAAATGTTAGATTACATTTTGAATTTTTTTTAGAAGTGATTTTTATAATTGAACCTGAGACACGTATACTGTTCCGGGTCAGATTCACCTGCTGATTAAAATCAAGACAAATGAGTCATGCAGAGAGTATTAATGTTTCCCCACTTCTGCTGAGTGTCCACTCAGTGTGGGTGGAGTTTTCCCACAGCAACAGAAAAGGTTCCCATCAAAAGTTGCATGAACATCTGCTTTCTTGCAGTTTCCTGGTGAAGTAAAGAAAATAGTGAGAAAGCGCGATTGTGTGTGTGCCGATGTGCATGTATGTGTGTGTGGTGAAATATGTCTCATAGTTGCAAGGAAACAAATAGAATTGGAAATTTTTTGATCCTTTTTACACTTCAACTTGACTGCCGGGTCAAACTGACCGGGTCAGATTGCAATATATAGACCGGGAGGGGGGAGGGGTTGCAAATGGGTAAAATGAACCATTTTCAATTCATATGCAGAGTGCACCTATTAAGACAAATAGAAAAAGTTTCATGCAGAAAAAATACGTCCAACTTTTTAAAAAAGATTTTTAAACTTTAAAATGGGTCAATTTAACCTGCAACATAACAGAGTCACAAAATCTTTACCTTCCGTCTTTTTGTGTTGTATTTTTGTGTCTCTTTCCAAAATCTTTAGATTAGTCAAGTTTCTCAAATTTGTCACAGCAAATATTCCATTATTGGTATTGTGATCAAACTTTTTTTTTCCAAAACATCAAAAAAAAATGCTTCCTGGCATCTAAACAAGTCAATGTACCCTGGCATAGTAGTTGAATGAAATTGGCTCTAATTTAAGACACGGCAGCTTCTCTATTTTGAATGTTTCTGTGACTTCAGACTGAATGACGGCTGCTGGGTTGTTCCAAGGAGTCTGCTAACAGAAATGTGCTAATTGAAATCATGTTAGATTTTCTTCTTAGCTTTGTCTGAAGAAAGGTTTGTACTCATGAAACTTGTTTACAGTGCCATGCAAATGTATCTGTACTCCTTTAAATTACAACCAAATCTATGTGTATTTCAGTGTAATTTTAGGTGAAAGGCCAACACAAAATTGTGAAGTATCAGAAAATTTACACAGTTTTTAAAATGTTTCACAAACAAAAATGTAGAATGAGTCTTGTGCATTAGTACCAACCCCCTCTGCTATGCCTAAATAAAGTCCTTCAGAAGTATTCTCATTAGAAAACATAATCCAAAATTAAACCTTTTGTTACACTGTGTGGTTAAAACAGAAAAAAACTAACACTACATTACCCTCAACTAGCCATCCCTACAGTGAACATGGTGGTGGCAGCATCATACTGTGGGGGTACTGTTATTTAGTAGGGACACTGATCAGCTACAATAAACATGCAGGAAAAGCTACAATTATATGGTTTAGATCAGGGCATATCACTGTGGCAGCATGACCTAGTCAAAGTACAGACTGAATTCCAATCAAGAATCTGTGGAAAGACCTGAAAACTTCGGTTTTACATGGATGATTGGGCAAAAAGTGGAGTCTCTAGATGCACAAAACTTCAAAGGACTCCCGGCTGTGATTGCAGCAAAACATAACTTAACAAAGTATCGACTTTGGGGGCTTAATACAAATGTTCACCAAAAAAAAAAGAAGAAAAAGAAAATGTACCTCACAATTCTGTACCGTTTTACATTGCTCTGTGCTGTAAAATTCCAGTGATGATTATGACAAAATGTTGAAACATTTTAAGGGGTATTAATACTTTTGGAAGGTGCAGAGCTCATCTTCAAGTCTTTCTGGGGGTTTTTCCCAGAAGCATATTATCCATGCTCAGTGTGGAAACAGAGGACTGCGTGTGTTCGCTGTGTGTCTGTGTGTGTATGTGTGTAGGTGTGTGTGTGTATGTGTGTCTGCTCTGAAGTGTTGCTTCCCTGCTGATAGTCCTGTGACTGGGATCTCCTCCCACCAGACTCCTTCAAATCCTCCGCAGCCTCCTTCATGCTTTCTCTAATGAAAAACCTTCTGCTGTCTGTGAGACGGCCAGTAACAAGCCCGCTAAGGAACAAACACACACACTGCCAGAGATGCAGAGTACTTAAAGACATGCAGACCCCAGTAAGTGAAAGAAGAATGTACACAGACGTAAGAACAGAGAAATTCATCAAAATGTGTGAAAGGAAAACACACAAACTGTCCCATGACTCCATGTCTGGGAGCAAAGAGGCACTTTTTTTAAAAGACAGAGTCCTCCAGTCCAACCCCGCTGAGATTTAATTTTCATGCCTCCCCTGCAGCCACTGGTTTTAAAAACCAGACTTTCTGATTTCAGTGAAAAAACTTACTGAAAAATTAATCAAACTGGATGACAAGCCTGTGATTGTTTTATGTTTTAAAGCAGTTATGGTGGCATGTGTGGGTGTGCGTGCGTGCGTGCGTGTGTGTGTGTGTTTATCTGTAACATGAAATGGAACTGATGCACCTCTTCTGTGTCACTGCTAATGTTGCAAGAATCTCTAGAGAGATGTTGCAGACACACACACACACGCGCACACACACCACTTACTTACAGGAGCAACCTTATGTGCACTCTGATCCACACAGACTCAAAAATCCGAATGTTTCAATCTTTTAACATTCCAGATATACCAACACACACACTTATTTTAATATTTCTGCTCTGCATCGTGGGAGTTCCGGCACTCAACATTAAAGCAGAAACTAGAACTCTTATCTGATGTTGGAATAAAGTGGCAGAAATCAATTCTGCTTGTCATAACCCAGAAACACATAGAAAGACATCGCAACATGTTCATGAAAAACAATCTTCTTATGCGTGGGAGTGCGTGTGTGTGTGGGTGTGTGTGTGTGTGTGTGTGTGTGTGTGCTGCTGTGGAGGAGCAGAGGTTGACCTCAGGCTACCAGCTAATTAAAACTGTTCCAGAGAGATGAAGGAGGAGGGAAGGAAAACAGAGGAAGAGGAGTAGTTAGGAAAAAAGCTGAAATGAGCGAGATGGAGAGAGGAAAACGGGGAAATGACAGAGAAACACCAGAAGGCAAAAAAGAAGGAGAGAATTAAATCTTTGTGGAGTTTTTTTTTTTTTTTTTAGTTTCTGGTGAAGTTTTTCTTTATCTTAAAAGAGGAGGGAAGGAATGAATATGTGAAGTTTTGTGCCAAAAAGAAAATTTTTTGTTATGTATGAGGAGATGAAATCTTTTCACAGCAGTTTAGATGTGATTTTCTGCAGCATATGGGCTTTATTTTTATCACAACAATGTAAATGTCAAGAGAAACATTTACATTTATATTGCCTTCAAGACAATGTTATTATCACACAGATTTTGTATTTGTTTATCAGGCAAAGATAGATTGGTGCTCAAAAGGATTTACAATGAAATTAGAAGGATTAGTTGCTTCAAAAACAGAATGAAATTATTACCAAACATCATTAAAGCATTTCTTTTTTTTTTTGATAAAGTTATGAAGAAACAGTTGTTAAAAAATCTAATTAAAATGTGGATTTTAGAAAGTTTAAAGAGCTTTTATTTGTTTTTATAGGAAGTAGGTTTACTTCGATCTTTCATGAGTTTTATACATAAAATCATGTTGCTGGGTGTAGAGGCTGACACTATCTCTAACATTTACTTTTGAGAACACAGTGTTGAAATAATTTACCAAACTTATATTTTATGGAAATGAATCATAAAGTAATATTCCAAAGCATTCGTTGCTTCAGTTTAACAAAGTTTACAGACATTCATTTCTGTTGCTCCACAGCATTTCAATCAGGTTGGGGTTTGGACTTCAACTAGGCCGTTTGAACCTCTTCTCTGTTAGCATTTTCAGCTATTGTGTTGCACATGTACTGCTGTGTTTTGCATCATGGCTTCTTCTATGACCCAGTTTGGTCCGAGCTTTGGTTGGGGCTGAAATTCAGCCCGGGAGCTCAGCTTGGAGAGGCCTTTCATCCCACCGCACAACGGACCGGAGTGGAACCATCAACCCTATTAACAAGCAGCTCATAAAAATACGAGCAAATATTAAAGAACAAAAACAACCTCCAAAGGAATGCAGACCAGGAAGCCATCCAACAAATGGAAACCATCACAACTTTAACAGCTGGAAATTAATTTTCCCTCAAACATATGCTTAAACAGCTCATGACAAATCTGGCAAAAATAGTTTTATCCAAATAGAGTCTTCATCATAGTGATCAAAGATGTAGATTTTACTTACTATGTACCTTGTACAAATTTGTGAATATGAAAAAAGAGATTAAAATCTGTTTCTATCATCAGGTAAATGAGAATACCAAAAATTCATGTACAGATTTCTCAGAAGAAAGAATTAAATATGTTTGAAGGGAAGTTTTTTTTTTTTTTAGATTTTTTTAGATGCCAAAAAGCTGACAATCTTCTGATCCTAAGAGGATGATGAGGTGCTAAGTAAAGGTGATCCTGTCTCTCTGTTACAGCTCCACTGTCACTGCCTGATACGTAACAGTAACAACAATGATACACAAAGCACTTTTTTCAAAGAATTCATAGAGTTAAAACACAAATAGAATGTAAAAACCAACTCAAGAAAACATAAATACTTCCAGAGGCTGTCAAAGGTCAACCAGCCCACCACGTTTTCAAAATGTAACAAACTGTCAACTTTCCTGAAAAAATGTTAGTTGCACAAATGTAGCACTATTAATTCATATCAGTTTCATTTGGTTTTGAAAATATGGGGGCGGCAGGTTGATCTCTGCTGACCTTTGGGAACTTTTATCAATACTTCTAAAATGACTGCGGCACAAATGGAAATGTTTGCTGCACAAACGCTTGACACCAGCTTCCTTTAATTTGGAGAGGCTGGGAGGGTCAGCTGCACCCAGGTCCATCATCGTTAGACGAAATGTTAAACACCATGTTGGCAAAAACAAGAAATAGTTATTATGCAGTGTAATTGATTTTAATACAGATAATATTATGTAACCACTTAGCGTTGCAATTATTTTTCACATTATGATAATGTTGCTGTAAATGTCGAACACCATTTAACTCTCTTTAAGTTCACTGTGCATCTGACATCCTTCATCTGCAACTTGTATGTGATGAGGAGTACAGGATGTTAAAAATGCCCACTGTAATTGGGAAGTGCATTATTTTCATATAGTTGGCAGAATGTTGACATTTTTAATTGTTTGTCTGGGATTCCATATGCATTAATTAAATTAAAATACTCATTTCCAATGTAATATAAGACTTTTTCCTGTCAGTCTGAAGATGTAAATCTGTGGATAGAAAAAGCTTATCTGTTGGCTCCCAAAACAACAATGTCATATGCATTTAATTCCAAATACGGACAGTTTCATGTGAGGCAAAGATATCTTCCTGAAAAATCTGCGTAAATTTGAAAGAAAGACAAAGGCTTAGACGGATCTTCATTTACAAGGAGCAGAACATCCAACAAGAGTAAGTGCTGCCAGAGTTCCTCTCCGTTTTTAGAGTTTCCCAAGCTGCAGCTGATTTCCCTGACAGCGACATCACCAAACACTGCGAGTTTTATAACAGCTAATGTAACAGCTCTTTTGAAGCGGGTGTTTCTAATGAGTCACCGGCGCCGAGGCACGCTGCAGGCAAATCTGACACCAGAGTTAGCATGGAAACGTTTGGGGTCATCACTTTGACCAAGGCGCTCGGTCGGAGCGGGTTGAACAGAGCAGCTGAGGACGAACACGCAAACAGAGCTACTGACGGCTCCTCAGCCCCAACTGTCTGTCCGTCTTCTTGTCTGTCTCTCTGCTGTCTGCTCGGATTTGCGTCCAGATGTGGATCACCATGTCTCTTTTATGCCTTTTCTTCTCCCTCTGTCATTCTTTCTCCTCTCATCTTTTTTTTTCTGTGTAGGCGTGCCCACCGGTCTCTGTCAATCATGCCTGTGTGTGTGTGTGTGTGTGTGTGTGTGTGTGTGTGTGTGCATGTGCGCGCGCTCATGGATGAGTGTTTGTTTGCTCTTTAACTTCATGCCCTCCCCAGCTCATGTCTTCCCCGTCTTATCACTCCCTGTCTTCGCTGTCAGTCTGTTTATTTCAATCCGTCTGTTTATCTGTTTATCCTGATCTTTTTTGGCTCTTTTCTTTCTTCTCTTTGAGGTTGTGTTGTGGGGTATTACACACACGTACACGCAAACACATAAGCACGAACACCCCTAGTGAATCATTCTGCCTTCCTTCTTTAGGGCTCCGCAGGGACATGTAAGTGGGACAAGTGGGGAGAGAACAAACATCTCAAACTTCAATCTATGTTTTTCTCTCTTTCCTCCTCCTTCTACGAACCCCGACTGGCTGGCACACATGCAAGCACATGAGTGAATATCTCCTCCTCTCCCTTTTCCTCGTTTCCCCCATTTGCTCAGACCAATCAGTTTGTTTGGGACCAGCATGTGCTTAACATACCATCACAGCCAGGGGTGCACATCGCCATTATGCACAAAAACTGAGAGTTGGGCAGGAAAAATTTGTTCTTTTTTTATTTTTCAAAAACACGCAAATGAATGCGCAATCTGGCACACAGGCTTCTAAAATTGCTAATTAGCTTGTTAAGAGTGAAATATTTAAAGTAAACCATGTATTATGCAAAAAATACATCGATTTTGTATTTACTGTGTGAATAAAACATGAACATTCTGTTTTTTCTCAGTTTTTTTTTATTGCTCTCAAACTGAAACCTTAGGGCCTAGTTCAATACAATAAAACCTGACTGGCACTTTATTTAACTGAAAATAAGAAAAATATCAACAAAACAGGATAAACTTCAAAAACAACTGTAGAGTATGTTTAAAGTTGACAAAGGCCAGTTGGAAAAGCCTATAGTTATAATCCCTTACAACCTACTCACAAAGATATTTGTATGAACTAAATATGTGAAAAGCTAAGTTCTTAAATGAGGTATTGCTCTAGCATTTAAAAATAGTTTTGTCTATTTTCATGTATGTTT
Source organism: Poecilia formosa (assembly GCF_000485575.1). Taxonomy (NCBI): domain Eukaryota; kingdom Metazoa; phylum Chordata; class Actinopteri; order Cyprinodontiformes; family Poeciliidae; genus Poecilia; species Poecilia formosa. The sequence continues at coordinate 1,622,754 of NW_006799984.1, read as the reverse complement.
GTGTAGATTATAGTCAGAGAAAGCTGCTTTGCATTTACCACAACCTGAGCTGTAAAAATGCCAAAAAAAATACCCTCTGCTGAAAGTTTATTTTAATTTTGGTGCAGGAGACCAAAAAAAAAAAAGAAAGGAAAAAATACTGATTTGTTGCTGGCTTTTAAGAAAACAAAGCAGGAATCACAGAATATTAATTCATTTTCTGTTCTTGTTTGTTACCGTGTAATAACATTTTAAGCGTTTGGTTAAGCAAGTGTTTGGTTTTTGAAACATTCCAACAGAGGTTAATGGTTAAAACTGGAATAAATTTACTGCAGCTCAGCTGTTTCAATGATGCTGTCACTACCAGTTAGTTCAATTGTTTGTTTTATTGAATATTTATAATATTTGTAACTTTAATCAATATTCACCTAGATTAAATGCATCATTCCGCTCACCTAGACTGCATTTTGATTTTTGTTTTTTTGTTGTTTCTTTTTGTAGAAACGGGATTCACACAGCTCTGCATTTATGCAGACACAAATACATCCTTCAAGTCTAGCGCATATTCATCAATGTGTTGTTGTTTTGTGTCAGATTGACCTGATGAGATATCTGAAATTCCTCAACAGGTCAAAATCTACGTTCCTTAACCATTAAGATGTCTTTTTCTCTGTTTCTTAATCAAATTTGCTTTTGCTGCATGTGTGAAGAGAGAAAAACTGCAATCTGACACAAAACAACTGCACACTGCTGAATATGTGCCCGACTTGAAGGACGTATTTGTGTTAGCATAAATGTAGCGCAGTAGGCTGTGTAAAACCCGTTTCTGTTAAAAAAAAAATCAAAATGCAGTCAGATTAAATCATACAGAAATTAACAGTAAATTGCATATCAATCAATCAATCAATCAAATTTTATTTGTATAGCACATTTCAGCAGCAAGGCATTTCAAGGTGCTTTACATAATTAAAAAACAAAATAAAAATAGCATGTGACATTGAATAAACAGTAAGAAAGAGAAAGAAATTTTGGAAAAAGAAAAAAAAAAAGAAAAACATCCATTTGTTATGGAATTTAAGCGCCTGTAGTCGCCGGACTCCGCCGTCCGTTTAACACGGGTATTATAACCCGAGTATAGTCAGTGAACATAACTATACTCAGGTTACACGTTTATATAGACATGTGTTTTTTAATTAACATTTTCTATACATTTTCTTATCACTATCTTAAGTAAAAAAAAAACTATTTGCCAGTCTTGAAAATAAAAAATAAAAAAAATAAAAAACATATAGATATACAAATAGCTTTTGTACAAGTTATTTCTTTTAAAGATCCAGTGTAGCCTTTTGTCTGAAGTTTTGTAAAAAGAGAAAGCAGTTTGTTAAAGTCTCAGCTCCTGTCTATACCTCATAATCTCGGATCAGGATTTTTGACTTCTTCAAGGAACCGAAAAACAAACATCAGCAATTCAAAGAAGCTGTAGCTTGCATTATTAAGAGTGAATTATTTATTTACAACCTTAAAACAAAACAGCATTCATTTCCAAGCAGGGGGAAATAGAAGGGCTTTTAAAGAGGCTCTCAACTCCAAAACATAACAACATGCATGTCGTGTGCTGGGCTTCTCAAAAAACATAAAATGTATGTGGACTTATTATCGTTTTTGCTGGAACACAACATTCGGGGATGCATACATTAATGTCCATACCAAATTCTTTGTCTAAGTCTAATCATGTTGTGTTTGGCCCTGACACAACTCCAGATATATTTTCCTCTATATCTACACAGGTGATGTGTGGTACTGTAATACCTATTTGCTGCCAGTAGGTGGGTTCAACACTAACATTTGCAACATCAAAATAATAAAGAAAACAATCTCGATGGCTAATACTGCATTCTTTTTGTACTCAGAAGTCAGATTTTCCAAATTAGTACTTGGAAATCTAATAAGAACTCAATTGAAATCAGCAGTTCAGTGTGGGTCAGTACTTATGATTAGCGCAGACTGAACGTCTGCATAGCACATGATGAGTTTAAGTAACGTTATTAGTGGACCAGTAGTCCAATGGATAGCAAAGCTGTTATGCAAAATTTCAGAAGAATGGGACTTATGTGTAGTATCCTCTTTTGGTTCACTATCAGGAGTATTAGACCAGCTCCTGTATCCTTCAACATTTAGATGCTCGTTACCAGGCCTCTGCAGAGCTGAATGACATGCTGATGAGGGAATTCACCACTTTGATTCAGATGTGTTGGTGACGGGATGTAAGTAGGCGATACTGGAGAGTTTTTATTTTTTATTTTTACTTAGCTGCACATCTTAATGGTAGGTGATAAGCAGTACTTTCATACGGGTGTTAAAGGTTTTTTGTGACATCCACTTTAACTCACGTAGGCAGCAGAGGTCTTACCCAAGTTTCTTCCAATTGATGACAAACACAAGCAAAAAAAATTTCTCGCAGTAATGTTGTAATCAAGTTTAGTACATGGTCGATTTTAAGCAATTAACCTTCTATCTAAAAAAAAATCTAAAATGTTTGTGCTTTATTACCAATTTCAGAACAGCTCCTACTTGAAGGTATTTAGAAACAGCACATGACCTACAGTAGACAGTCTGGTGTCAACTGTGTTGGCATCTTACTGGTTGCACTGACATTGCGTTCTTGAAGGTAAAACACTCCTTCACTTCCATCAAATGAATCCTAACTGCTAAAATAAAACTAATGACATGCCTTAGATGATTAACAGTGTTTGTACTTTTATTGTAACAGACGTGCTGATGGGGCTGTTTGTTGCTCAGCTTTGCGTTTAGAGTGAGATCTGATAAGTCAGGACAGATTTTACTGCCAGGTGGGAACACATGCACTGAAAACTGCAACACTCGCGACCCGAAGCAGCCAGGAGGCATGTTAACGTCACATCTGAAGAGGGCCTCAGGTTTTCTTGGTGACAGTGTGGAGCTCCTGTTGAAAACTCTTAACACTTTAACACCTTCTGGCTGACTAATGTGGACTTTTTTTTTTTTCTGTAAATGTAAAATGCACACTTTTTTGTCAATGTGTGGCATAGCACGGTTTCCCTGGACGTTTACTTGTAGTCTAGAAAAATATGTTTCACAGCTGTAACATCCTGTTGAACAAGCACAATATTGAGTGCTCAGAAAGTTTAAGGTAAAACAATGTAGAAGTAAAACAGTGTAGGAGTCAGAAGAGTGGATTTATTGTGGTGGATACTTTTTGGTTGAGGAAAAAACACAACCTGATGCCAGTTTATGGGAGACACATTTCTCTCTATCATTGAAGAAAGCTGTTTTCTTGATGATGGCAGTGATTCATTGGACTTCACTGTCTGGCCAGGCAGACAGTGAACATGTTTTAGACCAGTGATGTCTTGGCCTAAAATATGACCAAGAAATTAACTAGCAACGTTTCTTAAATAACACTCAGAGCCCATGAGCCCCTGTTATTGAGATTGATGATGTGAGAAGACTTTCTGTGGGATTTAAGGAACATTTGGTTGCTGCTTCAGCAAAAGATGTCTGTAAATAGATGGCTTTAACTGAAAATATTTTTAAAAAATGCTATTCAATCACTGTCAAGTTGTGACTTCTAGTATTAGGTGCCTTTTATAGAAAGGTTAGATTTTAAGCCCTTTTATTGTCAAGTAAGAATCCTTGTTGGTTTGACAGAGTCTGCTCACAACTGCTTTTATGTCTGACTGACAGGAATTACAGAATCCATCACATTCTCATGTTCGTTTAGCAGCATTTTGGTTAGAAAGAGAAACAGAAAACTGGATGAAAGACAAGATTGGTTGTAGGCACTGTGAGACAAAACCCCCCAGCAATCCTTCAACATTTACCTCCAACAAATAGCTGGCAGCTGGCTAACTGTTAGCCTCTTAGAATGCAGAAATGCTAATTACCTTCATGGCATCCACCCTGTGAGTGAAAAACTAAAGCTCTCTCTCATAGTTGGGTAAATTAACTAGAGTGCTCATTTGTGGCTAAAATAATTCCACCCTCCACCTGGAAATAAGATTTTGTCATTGCATTACAAAAAGGTAAAGAATAGGTTTTCCAAAAATCTTTGGCAAATGATTGTTTTGTTCACATTATATTGTGTGTTGTCTCATCTCAGGAGCTTCATGTTACATAACGACTCTGAAAAGCCGTTGCAAAGGTCAGTGTATAATTTTTGAGGGCCAGAATAATTATTTCGTTGTCACTTATTTGCTTGTAACACTTGCTGTAACTTTCAACAGGTGGTGAGCAGATTTTTCTCCCAAGACTGACTGACAATTTTCTTTGTATAGTTGAAAATCAATGACTCATTGCAGTTATAAGTTTTTAATCTCAGTTGTTGAATACAAAAGCTTTCATAAGGCATATGCCGGAAACTGTGTGTGAAGATACTTAATGTGAAGGGTTTTAAACCACAATGGTGATTGCTGCTTGCATTGCGTGTCTCTCCTCAGCTTCGCTGAAGCTTTAATTGCTGCTATCCTCTTCAACATTAGCAGCATTTTCCAATCTAAACAAGGAAAGTACTGCTGGGTGTCAGCATCTTGCTGCAGACTGTCACCACAAGCTCTGGCTTCCGAAAGAAAAGAAATGTGCCACCTACTCAAAACTCAGATTTCATCAACATAGAATAAAATTTCATCTTTGGAAATTCCATCTTTTTTTTTTTGGAGGTTGTGGCTGTGCTATTTCTTACTCTTGAGGATAAGTAGAGTGTCAAAACTTTTTTTTCTATCATAGGCATCAATAACTATACCTTGACAACAGTTTACACAACTTGAAAAATGATTTTTTTCACCCTCATTATTGCAGCAAGCAGAGTCACTTTCCTTGACACTTTTAGACCACATTTTAAATGACGCAGTTATGCGGAATTCAATCTGGAGAGACTCAGACAGAGAAACAAAACGATTAAAGAAAGTTTAATGACAAATAAACATTAAAGTCCTTTGGCGCTCAGGTCCCAGCCGGATATGTTAAGCTGGAACTTCGATAAGCTTGATAAACATTCCTGATGCTGCATAGAAATGTAATCCCCCCGGGGCCTGTACTGGTGGCGGCGGTCGAAGAAGGATGTGGCCTGAGAGCCTTTAGCAGAAGGTGGAGATGGGGCGGAGGTGGGTTGATTGCAGCTGGTAAGCGGAGGAGGCCGTGGCCAGGAGGTCCTTTTCAACTGGAGCTCGAACGATGATTGGCCGAAGCGAGGCTTGATCCAACGCTGATAGGTCCAGGGTGAAGAGAGGGAGGCGCTGATTGATGAGGCAGGTGAGGCTAAAGAGTCTTCCAGATTGAATTTGCGCCAAAGCTTCATTACCACAAATATGTTCTTATTCAAATGAACAGAAAAAAGTATTTGGATGTTTGCCTTTAACATACTAATTTTATTTTTTCAAGAAGCTCTACACACTGCCTGAGCATAATGTTCTTCAGCTAAGTAGAAGGCAGAGAATGTGGAGCTTTCTCCAACTAAAACTCTGCATCTCAAGTGTGAAACTTAAACTGAAAACGTCCAAATTAGCACACGAAGACCTGAAAGGATTTCTTTTTTTTTTCATATTTTACTTTCTTTGCAGTACCAAAAGCAGATCTTCAAAGCCTATAGTTGCCGAGGTATCTTGCAGTTACATCAGAGAAAAAAAAGTGATGAATGTTGGATGGTTCTGGGCTGTGAAGTTTTGACAAAAAAGGTCCTCCAACGCAAAGCTTTGGCAAGCTTTCACACTCTCTCAATGCAGCTGTGTTATACATATGCATTAGGAAGCGTAGGAACTGCAGGAAAAATGTCAGGCAGTCTCTGTGGAAGGGAATATTTGAAATGGAAAGGGAGGATAAATCACATATAAAATATTTGTTTGCTCATCAAGAGTGAAGTTTAAACATGTTTAGTCTTTCTGATATGACTCAGACGAATACTTGCAGTCAGAAGTTTACATACGCGCATCATGTGCATGAATTTCAGTAAGCTGTTTTTTTATGATTTATTTATTTTTTGTCATTATAGTAGGCTGTTTATACAATATACAATTTCAATTTCAACAGCTTGAATGTATTAGTTTGATTCTTTTGTGGGTCTTCTATTCATACAAGCTCAAATGTGACACATATCCCTGTAAAAAAAAGGAAGGAAGTTACAGAGAAAGCCCCTGTTATTAGAGATCTTGAGGAAGGTCCTTGCATAATTCTAGTTTGATATTTTACTGCTCCTTGCATCAAAACTGATAGACCTCATTTAAACTGACTCTCTTCCTGGTACAGACTTGACTTTTCACCATAATTCATAAAGTTAGTAGTATTTTAAGTCCTCAGCGTTCCAGAAATGTAACATTAACCATCTTTTCTATTGCCAATGGCATCAAATGTCCGATTGTAAATTCATAATTTGGAGGTTTTTGAAGAGGCTTGTTTTCCTGACACGAAAAAAACCCATTAACTTATTGCCAGAAAAAAATCTAAATGTTTCTTTTTTAGAGCTTGGACTTTGAACCCACACATTAAAACTGATTTTAGAATAGATAAACTATAAATAACAATAAAGGTTTTCTATCTATCCTGTTAATTCCACTAGTTATTCCATGAATAGTGGACAAATATTTATGTCACCAGTTATTATGTCGGTGTTAATGGTAATAAAAAGTCAGTAGTTGTTGTTGAGCTGAAATTTTAAAGGGATACTCACCCAATTATCATTTAAATTCAGTATATATATATATTTGATCTTGTATGCAAGATGAATGTCTAATCATTCCACCCTTATAAAAGTAATGGTTAAAATCCATAGTTAAATGTCCAAAGTTGAAAAAATTCATTCTTCACAATGTAATGGTATCCAGAATTCCTGAAGCGTTAAACTGGGAATAAGCAAGCTATGTTTTCCACAGAGAGGTCACAGTGTACACAGAACATCTCGCAATGCAATTCTTAACCTGCAGACCTTTCGTTTTTAGCTTGAGTGTGCATAAAACTTCTAAAAACTTGACATTTACATTTGACTTTTTTTTAGTTTCTGGAAAACAGCCCAGTGCTTCTTCCTGCAGTATTACTGCAGTAAGTCCATGAAAATTCACTGCAACTTATTAACCACTATATTAAACAGGATGAACATCTGTGTGGCAGAGCACACTCCATTTTCTCACTTTTTCTATTATCATTAGTAGTAAAGTATTCCTCATTTACTGCTAAGGTTTTTTTTTTTTCTGTCTTGGCGTCAGAAGCTACAATGAGGTTATTTCTCCCTTCAACGATTCACTTCACAGCAGAATCCCATCTCCTCTGTGCCTCAGTGGAGCTCACATCACCAATTCTTATTGAAGAGGAAATCACACAGCCATTGCCTTAGTGAGGTCGTTATTTGGATAATGACTAATCTAGTCCTGACTTGATTCCATTGCTCTGATCTGCCATCCAGGTTGGAGACAGCGGATGTGACTAACGATGTGGCTGCGTCGCAGTCTGGAGATACACAAAACACTCACACTCAAAGTCACTCACTTGTTTATGAGCAGTAAACGCATATTTGAAAAATTCCCATTAATGACAAACACAAAACTCATCTTCTGTTAAATTTGCTCCAACATCCCATTAGTCAGTTTAAGGGAATCACGTCAAAACAAGATAGTTGACGCAAACATGTGAAATATAAAAAAAAATAGTGACAAACCAGATCTGAAAATCACTATTGTGTAGAATAATCTGACAATGTTGCTGTTTTCTCCTCACACACATCCAAAAGACAGGCATTGCAGTAATGAAGAGAGATCCTTCTGTACAAACAGTTTCATGATTACTCTGTTCGCTTGAGCCAACAGAGCAGATAAAAATGGTAAAGATGTAGACATGAGGAAGTGTTTATATTGAGATGGTGCAATCTGTTTAATGTGGGATATTTAATCAGGTCTATTATCAATATTTTTGCTACATCCTGTGTTACTTTTGTGGCATACACTTTTATGAATAAAAGCATAGGAAATATCACTTATAATCACCTTCTAATCAGCTGGAGAGATACTAAAATTGATACATTTAAGCAAAGATCCTGCTGAAGACATTGCAGCTTTTTGGAGGAAATCTGTTGGTAAAACTTGTCTGACAAGGTGTTACATCCAGCAGCAAGATTACTTGGGGAAAAATGTGATTGAAGAAGGGTTTCTGCTTTGAACAGCTGGTTATTATTCAGGAGCAGAAGTCACAGTCTCATAGTGTCAGCACGTAAGAAATGTTCCTTTTACTGATATGAATCATTAGATCACCTATTTCCTGTCAAATGTCTGAAAAAATGTAGTTTGGCAGAAAATAAAAACTTTTCAATTCTATGAGAAAATATCCCAGATAATAATACAAAAAAATTGTTAAAGTAGACTTAGAAGATATAAATGTGATTAAATTTACTTCTACAGCAGAAGTGTATTCATTGCTAATTATTAGCAAAACATGGTTTTTCTAGATGTTAGCATTGGGCTAGTGATCTTGTGTGATCTTTAAGCATACTAACTGTGATAAATTTATAACAACAAACTGTAATGTGTGGTTATTCATCCTGTGTTTTTCTTCTGGTATTCTGCCTTTTACACTATCCTACCCAGGTGAGCCATGTTCCAGGTGTAGTTTGGGAAACAGTGGGATGTGCTAATTACTGTGCTCAGTGAGACACTAACTGCTATTTCAAGTAAAGATCAATAAAAATGAATTTATTTGCATTTTGTGCAAAATATGTTATAACTTTTAAACATAAGGGTGCAGGTATGTTCTAAGCACATGGCAGCCATATTGAATTTTGAGGAGAGAAACGTCCAACTTCCCCACGTTTGAGTTCAGACTTTGGTGAATGAACCTGTTTCTTCAAATTTATATGTTTTGACTTTCTGTCATCCTTAAGGGTGTGAGTAGTCTCTGAAAATGTTTACAGGCCGGATCACTTTCACTGGTTCTGGAACAGATTCTCAACTTTGGGTCAAGCCAACAACCCTTTCAGTTCCTCTCACTGTCCTCTGCAGGGCCCTCCCCTCTGCCATATTGCAGCTTGCAGGCAGTAATATTTCTTTCAGTTCTGTTATAAAGTGCTTTTTCCCGTTGGCCTGTTTCTGGGTTTGTTTTAATGAGTTTCTCGAAAGTGACTTTTATTTGTTAAAGTGTTTTAATTTTTATTGTCCATTTCCAAAATGCCCTCAATTAGTTCTTATTAATCTAAAAATGCCAAAACCCAAACACTCATCTTAGTTAGAGAAATACCATTCATTCAGAAAGAGAGCAGCAAACTTTCTCTTTATCAATGAAAAACAGATTTTTTTTTCTTACTTATTAAATGTATTAAACACTAAGAATCCCCAGGATCTTTTATTTTATAAAGACACATGCAGACAGTAGGTTTTTCATTTTGCTTAGTAAAAAATACAATAGAGTTGCAGATTTTCATACACAAATTAATTTATTTTGAACTTCCTGCCTCTATTGAGGAACACATAACGCATCTTATTTTATGTGTGACAATCTCTAAATTAAAAAAAATGGAGTTAACTAGTCAGCTTGCAAATAAAAACAAAAATTGCTATTAGCCAGAAAAAAAGTCTGATTTATTCATTTCTACTATTTTTTCTTATTTTATTCTTATTATCAAGTACAACAGTAACTGACTTGCCCTTTCAGTCACTTTTAAGGGCACCAAACACACACATGCAAACACACAAGTATAATGTTGATATCCTTGCAGAGAGAAATACACATGCAGAGAATTGCCCTCCTCTCCTCATGTTCTTTTTTTTTTCAATATGTGCTCATTTGGTGATGTTAATGCAAGTAGGCATGTACAGTGTGCTCTAACCGTGCAGGGAGGGTAGCGTGTGTTTTTGTGTGTATTCTGATGCAAGTGTTTATGCAGATTTGTGAGCGTGCACACATTTGTGTGCACTTACTGCTCTTAAAAACCAATTAACAGCGCGCAGCAGCAGCCACCCCCGCCTCCAAATGAAGAGGTGAATTAAACATCACCACAACCAGATGGAAAGAAATCAGAGAAAGAGAGATGGATAAATAATTGAAGACAGGGATGGGGGGGGAGAGTAGGTCATAAAGAAAGGGGGAAATAAAACTGAAATAAGAGATGAAATGAAATGTAAGAAATCAGAAGTCAATTAGAGAGACTCAGAGGGAGCTGTAGGGAAGAAAGAAAGGAAGACAGGGCAGGAGTGGCTGGCAGTGAGTCAGTGTGATTCTTATGTGTTTTTAGAGAAATGTGTGTGCATCTATCCCACTTTCAGGAAAAACAGTTAAAGAAACACAATCCGGCTGTTTGAAATACACAGCGGTATAATTAGGTTGGTTGCAGCACAGTTATGATTAGACCAAACTCTCTTCGACTGAACTGAATAAGCTCAACTTTGACATCATTCTTTATGCATGCGTGATTCAATGTGTGTGTGTGTGTGTGTGTGTGTGTCTGCGTGTGTGTGTGCGTGGGTGGATTCGTGTTCTTGAGACTGAGAGAGAAAATTCAGAAACCAGTTTACCAAAAAAAGAAATAAATAAATAAAGAGTGCTGCCATCACACAGATCACACTGGAGTCGCATTTCTTTCAAATGACGCAGTTTATTTATATCCAAGTATAAAAATAATGTGAAATATGTACAAAACTTGTCAGAGTTTCATCGTAATCACTTCTTTCTGTCACTAACATTACAAATCCTGAGCATGACGATAATTAAATTGTATTAAAATGAACTGAACTGATTTTAATTGGATTTGGACTAGATCTTACATCATTGTATTCGATTAGGATATTTCTTCTTAAAGCTGCAGTATATAACCTGGCTGCATTAAGGAAAAATATGTTTTTTTTACATATTTGTTGTGACAGTATAATATAAGACAGATAATCTGAAAAGATCGATCTCCTCCACCTCCTCCCTCCTATCCTGGTCATAAACAACAAATTAGAGCCCGGAGAAGCGCTGTCAATAATGCTTGTGTATGCGTTGCTAAATGTGCTAATGCCGGAGAAACAACTTTCTGTTTCAGGTTAATCTGTTAATAAAAATTTCTCAACACAAAGAGCTGGAAAAAAGAGCTATCATGTGTCGAGCATGTCATTTTCATAGTGTAGTTGTTTACGTGTGCATGTGTGGACAAATATATTAAAGAAACTGCTTTTGTGTAAGAATATGTGTTGCAGTTTGGTAAATCGTGACTACTAAAGTTTTGATGTGTGTGCGTACATCTGTGTGTATATGCTTTCAAATTCTATGTGCATAACTTTTAACAGTCTGTGTGCTACTTAGTTCCTGCATATAAATGTTGCTGACTTCCCCTGGTGTCTGTGTGTGTGAGAAAGAGAGAGAGAGAGACAAAGAGAGAGAGAGAGCTTCCTGGTTTGCTCTGCGGTCGGCATAACGCTGCTCCTCTGTGCTTCTGGAAGTGTTTGTGAGAGGAAATAAAAGCTGTGCTTGGCGGCGAGGGGACGCTGGGAAATCATGGAGCTTCTGTTTACAACAAACACCAAGCGAAGTGGGACACTCAGCGACAGTCTTTGTGCATGTCCCTCCGTGTCTGCCCCACTCTGTCCAACTCCATCTCTCTCTGTCTGATCTCGTGTACGTCTCCGTCAGATAAACGCCGGGTGCTTTGGAGGCATAAATGTTGCATGAATTATTTTTCCAATGCATCAAACAAACAGGCAGAAGTGAACTTTGCACTGCAGGAAAGATGCAGTTATTGGTTGTTGGATGCTGACCTCTGCGACTGAAGGACTGGAGTGACACTTGGCTTTGTGATGTGGACAAAAGTTAGTTTTTAAGTGTTTCAGGACACTGAAACTTCAAATACAGGATGGATACAGTCAAAAGAAGTCATGACGGAAACATGCTTTTGAACTTTCCTCACATGTACACGACTGATTTCACTTCAATAATTCATCCCTCCTGTCTCGGCTGTCATTCTGTGACATTCTCTCATGACAGTCCTTTGTTTTTGGCATTTTCCTCTGATGCAGCAGAGGACGTTCGGACACAGAAAATAAAACTGGGCACGGCTGTAGTTAGTAAGCAACTTCCATTTTCAAGCTTCATTTAGATGTTTATTTTAATTTTTAGTATTATTTTCATAAAGACTCTCAATCGGCTTATCTTTGTCAGTTTGTAGAATGAGTATGAAGAGGCATCAAAGTGATAAACACATTCACTGAGCCTTACTTTTGAGGAAAGAAATATGGATGTGCATCTGAAATCGGGTTTTCTTCAACCCTGTCCTGGCAGTTTCAGATTTTTGAGTAATATTTTTACTCAATAATTGTGTACTGAATAGGACTGCAGAATTAATCTGAATATTTTATTTATTTCACTCCCATACAATCAGAAAAACAACATAATGAACAACTATTATTAAAAATACGATTTTGTCAGTTTCTGAGGAAATAGTGCAAAAAAGACTCCCGTTTAAAGAGGAAAATGCAATAGAAATTGTAAAAATATGAATGTGATTTAACAAATCCGAGGTTTTCCTAAAACAAATCAAGTTTAACACCACTTCAATGACATTCACTATGAAAAAACAGCTACAGAAAGATTGATTTCTGTATTACTTATTCAGCTGAAAATCTGGTCTCCATATCAAAAATACTCTTTATTTTGGAAGATATTGCTGTAGGAAAACCAACATTTTTTTCTATTTTTAGTATTGAAGTTGTGTTTAAAAATAAAGTTAGAGGAATGAAATCCTAGATAAAAATATATGTTTTCTACATGACAGCTGTTTATTCAGGCTGCTACATCTACAGAGTTAGCCGAAGTTTGGCAGATATTGGTACATTTCCTCCTTCGCCATTTTGTTGTTTTACAGTTTTGGTTGATTTATATCCAAATAATTATTATTTGATAATGATAATAATAATAATAATAATAATAATAAAATAATAATAATACTTTAATAATTATTATTATTACGTTATAAAAGAAGTAAACTGTACAGGATGTCACACTTGATTGAACTTCACTTGGTACCATTTGATTTGTCTAATTATTTTTAAAACATTAATCCTCTGGACTTGAAAATGTTGGAAACCTTTGACTATTTTTGGTAATGCTAACAATGGTAGTCATGCTTGTATACCTTGACATAAGGTGCTAAAGAAAGTGTAAAACAACTTTAAATAATTTTGTTTTTGGTTTCTAATTTAAATGACTAATGAACACTAATTAAAGACTGGAAAACTAAAATAATTACTGTTTTGCTGTTGCTGTTTTTACAAAACCTGGATCTTAGAAATCAGCTTCTCAATTAATTTAGAAGTTCTTGGCAATTTTAATTTAATTTAGAAAATACATAAAAAGACAAATGTAAACAAGAAGAGTAGTTAAAGACATGCATTTTTTTTGCTTTTGCCTTATCTGAATTCAGTTTCTTAAGCGCTACGGTAAGTCACAAAGGTCACAAAACCTCTGAATATTTTTTGACATTTTACTTTGAAATTTTTTCATAATAATTCCATCGAGCTCAGAGGAACACCCATTTTTGCTCCTATCCAGGTTTTGCCCTTTGCTGCCATTTTCGAAATAGCAAAAATATTCACTTGGCCTACAGAGCACAAAGAGCAGCAGATATGCATGCAGGCATGCATGTAAACACAGACAATGTTCTTATGAGCCCACATGGAGACGGCATGCCCTCTCCTGCCTGAGAACGATGGTGGAAATGGGAGCGCGCTGCAGCCCAGAGGCAGAGCTGCACCATGAATACAAGGAAAGGGTCAGCGCGGCGGTGTTTGGAGTGGGGATTCAAAGAATCAACGCTCCAGGGTTCAAATGGCTGTAGTTTGGGGTTACAAATATTGCAAGCCGACTGCTCGTTTTGACATAACGTTGCTTCGCTTTCAGGAAGATCTGTTCAGCCTCAGGCGGCCATATTAAACTTGTACTGCGAGGAAACAGATATTGCATTCCCTTGTCTCATAAGAGGATAGGAGAGAGAACTTGAACTCCTCACAATTATGTTGCTTTACATGTCAACCTGAATTACAGCAAAGTTACTGCATTAAAGTTTATGCTTAATAAGAGTGTCATCAATGGTGTTGTTTACTGTGGCAGTTATTTTTCTTAACCACGATTAGCTAAGGAAAGAAATTCTGAGAGCTGCACTTTGCTGCTTTATTTTTCGCTTTCCCTCTCACATCCTTGATTTTACTAAAAATGTGTGAAGTGCTTGTAAAATAGACATTCACCTGAAAGCCAACACCTCAGCGTTCACAAGAGAGAGACGAGAGGCATATCGGGATAGAGACCAGCCATAAGGTACAATCAGTCATGACTGGAGTGTCTTGAATTGCAGAAGCGACGAGAGCTTTGGGTTCGATTTGCATGAAATGCAGCTTCCTATTCTAGTCCAATCAAATCCTTTTTATGAACATAGCAACTATCGGGTTGATGTCACCTTTCTTTCTAAGATGTGATCTCACTGCAAGACATATAGTTACATGCAAAATGACATCTGGGAGGTGATGTTAAAACCCTCACAAAGTAGTGACCAACGATAAGAGAAAACGTTGGTTTGAGGGCTTTTGTTAATGCCAGTTTCTGTTTTTGGCCATCAGAGGCAAAAACAGAAACTGGGATTATATTCCCAAAGAGAGATAAAATGGTTGGTCAAGAACTAAAACATTCTCATCTTAATTGAATTTAGCCTGTTCTTTAGTGACTGGACATTTACTTACTAATTAAGTTTGAATTAATTGGGATACTTTGACAGAATTTGTTGGCTTTGCAAAAATGAGTCATTTGTTCTTAAATTTTCCACTAATCTGTAAATGTCTCTTTAAGCTTTAATTCCTGGATTTTATCAAAGATTTTAGTACAGCTCCTACATATGAATATTAATACTATGCCTCATATTTAATGTTGTACTAAGATTTTACTATTACACATATACTTTCTTCTTAAGTGATTTGAATGGCTCGAGATATCAGATGTCACCAAAGCTTTGCCTGAGGAGAAAAAAGACCAAAATGGATAAAAGTGATTATAGAGGATAATATGATTAGGCATCCCTGGTTTTTATTGTGAAGCTCCATCTATTGTACCAGTGGGTCATTATGTGATGCGAGTGTGAGAGGAGGAGAACATCTTCCCCCAGGGTGATGATGCTGGGATGGAGACGATGGAGAAGATGAGGCTGAAAGAGACGGCCGAGCTGCAGAGACAGCTGTGATGAAACGGGATCTGGAGAAGTAAAGAAACACGAAACGATGGTTCCATTAAATCATCCAAATTTTAGCAAAACGATATACAAAAGAAATATACAGAGGAATATTTAAATATGTTGTAAAAGCCAGATGCATAAACTCCTTAAGCTTGTTGTTGTAATGTAATAAACTGTACATGATTTTAAGCAGTGACATGCACATGTACTGTTGACTGTAAACCTACAATGCAACAAAGACTAAGCAGCAAGAAGAGAGTAGTCTGAAACAAGAGAAGAGGAAAAGGAGAAGATATTAGGGTGTGTGTGTGTGCGTGTGGGTGTGTGTATTTGGGAGGGGGGGACAAGTAGGGTGGGTTTCCCATAGGGTTAATTACATCTCTGTTCTCTGTCAGTGTGGCTTTCTCCTCTGCGATCTGAGTAGCCGCTTCAGGCTGACAGGCCACACCCGACATGCCCACATTCACAAAAAAATGCACACAAAAATACTCCCACACACACATTCACCATTAAACATCACGACACAAAAACAGAAAAATGTTCCTCCTGCTCCTACTTTTTTTATTTCTCTCCTCTCGCTGAGAGAAACTGTAAACTCGCAGAGGTGCATCCCAGGAGAAAACTTGTTGTTGAGAGCCGAGTTCTACACGCAGAAGAAAGCCTGTGCTTGTAATAGCTGTTAATTTTGCATAAATCATGCAGAACATGACCCACATGTAAATCACTCATGTCAGCAGGATATCACTTCCCAGCAGCTTCTTCTTCTTCTTCTCCAAGGGGAACAGCTTTACTTTTCATTGTTTTGTCTCATCTATTATGTTTGTCTTTGATTTTTTTTCCCAAGAACAATGACATAAAAATCTATCAATATTTGACATAGATTTCAGGATGCAATATGTTGTCATGTTAGTATTCACACAACAGTAAAGCGAAACTAGTTGATCAGACGCTAGAAATATATTTGTGTTTTTTCTAGCTGAGAAATAAATGTACTATGGATTTGTGGTTCACAAAACTATGTCTGCAAGGGAATTTATCAAAGAAGTGACATCTATCAAAACATATCTCTTCACAACACAATATTTTAGGGTTTATATTTAGACATTTAGCTTTGCCCAGAGCCTCAGTCGAACAAGTATTTGACAGCTTTCAAAATCACGGAATTAGATTCATTCATCTCCGTGTTCTCGATAAGCAAGGAAAGAAAAAAGAAACAAAAAATAAGGAAACAGATTTTTTGAAAAACTTATTCGCTTTCCTATTGCTTAAGACTTCTTTCCCTTTTATCCATCCATCTTATTTTTTTTTCCTTTCCTCCTTCCATGTTTGGATCTTTCCAGGTTCCATATTTGAATCCAGCCCAGTGGATAAATATCTGCCTTAAAATGACTGTGAACAATTGTATTCATACTTTATAAATGGGGCTGAAGAGAACAGCCAGAGTTTCCAGAGTTTTCCATAAGTCTGAAAAGTTATGGAAAAGTCTACTGAATCACTGTCTGACAGACTGTGTACGTCTGAAAGGAACTTCAAACCTTTATCAACCCTCTCCTCACCCTAAACTCTTGGGTGAACAAAGATCGCCCCAACAGAAGGTGTGTGACATA
This sequence comes from Poecilia formosa, assembly GCF_000485575.1. NCBI lineage: Eukaryota > Metazoa > Chordata > Actinopteri > Cyprinodontiformes > Poeciliidae > Poecilia > Poecilia formosa. The sequence goes on along the minus strand of NW_006799984.1, from coordinate 1,605,972 downwards.
CAGAAGGTCACAAAGACTGTATAGATTAGTTCCTAAAAGGGTAATGTGGTCTATTTCGTATGTTAATGTTTATGACACCATCAGGAACAAAACACTGTGTGTGGCAGGTCTGGAAGGGCCTCCAGAAGATAAAAGAAACTTTTCTTCATTGTTAAACATTGGGTCTATTTTGTGACATCAAGCCAACAGTGAGAATGAAAGGATCAATTTTAAATGAACCGAAACTCTAAAGTCAAATTTCACATCTGTCACAACAGAGAGAGCAACAGTAACTCTAAGCACTCAATTTGCTTCCAAGTGAATTTAGGATTTTAGTTCAGTAAAAATGTTTGTTTGAGAAATCCCACCAGCGTTCCAGAGTGAGATCTGTTCTGTGCAGAGCAAACAGCTCAAACTGCATCAAGCTGCATGACTGGATGGAACGAAAAATGCTTCAAAATACTTTCTGCTACTGAAGGCGACTGCGTCACGTCACAACAGCAAAGATTTCCATACATTTTCCATACATCATGTGATCAACAACACGATGTTACTACTGGTGGAAAAAACGAAGAAGACGACAGGAAGTGGTAGAAGAATTATGGTTTAACAGGATTTTTAATGGAAACGCAGCTAGTGTTAAGGTGTTTTGTAAAAAATTGAACCTTACACTACAGCTCTGTAAAATATGTGTGAAACAACAGCATCAATTTTTACCCACTGGTACCTTTATGATTTATCTTTGGCAGTGAGGTTGGAGGGCCTCCTTCCCATGACCATAGTCTTTAACTTCCTCCAGATTCTTTGCCATATTTAAGGGCTGCATCACTCCAACGTGTTAATATTACTTTCACTCAGAAGAAACATATTGGTACAATTAAATGATGACATCAAACATAAATCTGCCAGGTATATGATATAAGTTGGGCTTAGCTGTACATAACCCACTATACTCAGACTATGTTATGATTTTGAGTTGCTGATGGAATTTCTTTCACCTATAACCACATTTTTCCCCCCAAAAGAACAAATATGTGAAATTCTTAACAGGAATGTGTCTTAGAATTATCTCAGTATTTTAATCATTACAGATACATTTTCTTCCTAATGTTGCAATAAAAAGTTATCCTGAATGAGAGTATGTATGCACAAGGGAAACTCTTTGAAATTTCTTTCATGAGCTTAATTTTAACCGAAGCCAAGCAGCCTTCTTTAATAACAAGGAAGTGCTTTAAACCAGATTTTTCCCTAAATTTTAAATGAAAACACAGATACCAGCAGGCAGTCGCTGCAGTTGTCCTCTGAAATCAGAAGCAAAGATAAAGAAACATCAAAGCCCTCCTTGTGAGAAGTCTGGAGATCCCGGCCCCTCTGTAAAGGAGCTATTCACACAAATAACACAACATGTGTAATCCTCCTGACAAATCAGTAAATCTCTCTGTTCTGTGCACCTTTGTGGTTGAATCCCGCAGAGATGCGTCCCTCAGATCCACGGCCTGCTTTATTAACCAGTTTTTTGCCTTAATTAGCTAATAGGATTGTTTTAACCATGATCCAAGAACAGAATAGCCCACGGGAAGACAAACACCGACTCTGTGGAAGTGTGTGTGTGTGTGTATGCATGCAAGACTGAATACATACATACGCCTGTATTCTCTCTGTCAGGAGTGAGTCGATGAGTTGTGTGTGTTAATGTGCACAAGCGCATACATTTGGTGTGATTGAGCGCCGCTTGTGCCTGAGTGTGCATGCACGAGCCCTTTCATGTGCGTGTGCATTTGTAATCTGAGGCAGCCACCACTCTCTCTCCTTCTCTCCGCCTTAATTAACGGGGCTTCTTGCGAGACTTTCCTCCGGAATATGAAACAATTTTACCTGATGATGCAAACAGCTGAAAACACTGCCTCTCTTCGTGCCTCGACTCTTCACCTAACACTTTCTTTTTATGCGAGAGCGTTAATGGCTGCCAGTGCTACACTTGTAGTTTTTATATCTGTGTCTTTTAGTGGTGCAGCAATTGCCAAAAGGCTTATTTTGCTGCAGGAAATGTGTGTATGTAAGCAAAATCCTTTGTACTGTGTGATGAAAAAAGCTGTATCACAGCTCGGCAATGATGTTCCTGCAGCACAAGAGCTGGCTTACACATCCATGGACAGATGCACACAGTCCAACACACAAATTTGAGCCTTGGAGAGGTCCAAGGAAAACCTTGGAAAGAGGGCAAGGAGGAGACAAAGCAGCGGCAGAAGGCACAGAGGAATGACAAATATGGGAATTTAAGAAACTGAGCTGTGAGCGCAGCCAAAATATTGAAATGATTAATAGGATTTTATAAAGTAAAATCTCTAAATCCCTGTGTGTCCTTCCCCTTGGCTGATACAGTATTCATGTGGACATACAGTTCCCAGCAACAGAATTCATATTTCTTTGACATTCTTACATTTTTTTTATGTTACAACTGCAAATGTCCATTTTATCGACTATTTATGCGATAAACCAACAAATCAACACATTAATCACAATTAATTCTTTCAGCTCTACACTAAATCTCTCCATAACTCATAATATCCCAAGAAAATGCACTAAAGTTTATGATTATAACATTATAAAATGTAGAAAATCTAAAGGAGAATAAATACTTCTGCAAGACTCAGGGACTCCGCTCAGACAGGATTTATGCTGAAATGCCCTCATGATAAAAACAAATACTAAAATCAGACTATAAATATACTACATACTCAATGAAAGCACATAACAAATTACTCCAGCTGCCATTATATAGACAGACATGAGTCAATAAGATCAGAGAGGCTGTGTGTCGCTCAATGCGGCATAATAAAGGATGGCAGCTCATGGCCAAGACGCAATGAACAGATCCTAAAATTGATTTCCCTCTTTGTCCTTCTGTTGCAGTGTGCTGTGTGCGATTCTCCCAGGAGCCGGCCGACCAGTCAGTGGTGCTGGGAGAACGAGTGGTGCTGTCCTGCGTGGTCTTCAACTACACGGGCATCGTCCAGTGGACCAAGGACGGCTTGGCCTTGGGCATCGGAGAAGGTCTTCGAGGTAAAGGGAGGGCGAAGAAACTGTGTAAAATGAGGAGGGGGGAAAAAAGAAAAGGTCCCGCTTTATGCAGCTGCAGAGATCAAAGTGGAGTAAAGAGGAGAATTAGTTTAGATATGGTTTCGGTTCAGTTGGGGCAAAAAGAAACCTGGGAAAAAGGTGTTATGGTTGAAAAGTTTAGTTTTTACAGAGGTGATTGGTGTAGCGTGCAGGAGAGAGTTAAATGCTCAAAAGTCTTCACTAGTGACAATCTGGGCAAAAATGAGTCCGGCGTATCATGGTGAATTAGAGAAAATCCCTCACACTGCTCATAAAAGCAGACACGCATTCGCATTTACATTTTAAGCCGACACGCACATCCGGACCAGCTTATTGAGGGCGAAACAGAAGAATATCCTTCAGTTCAGAGGAAGGGAGAGCGTCACATGAAACCAAAAGAAGTCAGAGTTATGGGGTCAAACCTTTTCCACACAGAGAAGCAGCTCTCTCTGGTGATCAAAGGGACCAGAAATGAAAAAGTAATGAGTTAGAGGTCAGAAAAAAGTAAAAGAACTTACCACAGTTATTTACATGAACAAGATTTTGGCCACTGTGGATCTGCTGGTACGTAAATATTTTAATTCAAGACACATGTTTGGCAAGATTTTCAGTTGTCAAATGGAAATCAGCTCAAAAAGAGCCTAAGATCTTATCTGTATATATTTAACAGTTTAGTGCAATGCGAGTAAGAATAAGTCTTAAGTCAAGACTTAAAACATATTCTGATGAACTAAGAATCATACATTAGTTGGAATGCTTGTTTTTTAATAATGCATTCATTTGTCTCTTTTTGATCGACACTGGCTACATGATGATGAAACAGAGTCTTTAGCAATATCTTAGGGGAAGATAAGAATGTCCCTTGTTTATTGTTTGTTTGTTTTTGTAATAGTCAGTATTTCACACCATAAAGTGAGTCAATACATCAGTTCAGGTTTCACTTGTACATTTATTCTGTGTTACACTCCTATACCTCTAAACTAGTGCTAATGCAAAATAAGCATTAAATATGCTCCTTTTTTGTGTCAGTTTGGCTTTAGAAAATCCCTGTTCAGTGTAAAAATGTTCAATATGTTTGATTTTCATCTACAGATTATGAATTGCAGCTGAGACTTATTAAAAAACAATGAAATCACCCTTTAGTCTTCAGGAGTTGACGGGAAGGTGAAGTAGATGCCAATAGCATTGTTAGCGGCTAACAGTTAGTCATTTTTGACATTTCCACGGTGCAACAGAACAGATCACTCCTTCCTCGTCTATCACCGTGTTTCAGTTTCATCCACCTGGTGCCAAAAATGCAGACAAAAAATCAATTAGGTCTTCTTTACAGCTTTTCTAACACTGTCACTGCCGAGCCCATTTTTATAAAGACTGACTGGTGTTACATGATGAGACAGATTAAATGTAGAACTGCAACTATGTTTCTTCAAAATCTGTGTCCAAATCTATCTCAAAATCCGTTTTGAAATCAAAGTCAAATGTTGATTTTATTTACGTTTTTCCTCTGTTTTGTTAACTCGTGTGAGTTTCTAACACTCCGATATTGGAAAGCATTCTTTGTTTACAGCCTTTTTTCACACCTGTTGAAAACTGTTGCACAGTGCTTTAGCACAGCCTACTAAAAATACCAATTATCTACTTGCTACTGGATAGCCTGGGAGTTTCCTAACGTTGCAAATGAATGTTGGTGTCTGGAGAGAGCTGGAGTTGAAGTGGTTCAAATGTAGCTTTCTGTTCAACTGTCAGGAAATTCAGGAAAGGAAAGTAAGTCTTGACCCAGGCTCCGTTCACCAAGGGAAGATAAACTGCTGATTCAGACTGATATCTTCTGGCAGTGAAGAGAGCACTCGGAGGAACTCCTGAATCCCACCAACACATCCTCTGTCAGAAGAGGCAGAGCGTCAGAGGAAGTTAAGAAGCTCCTTAATGACAAGGTGCTGCGCCTGGATAACATTCTCCCAGAGCCGGTAAAGGCTCTGACACTGAAGTGTAGCTCCGGCTGACATGACTTTTCAAATCACGTGGAGGTCAGGAAAGTGCCAAAAAAAGGGCAGGCAAGAGAGGCACAACGCTCACTGTCCACAAGTAAGCTAAGAAAGATTTCTGAGAAAGAACTTCATGTATGATGTTCACATGCAGAGCTCGACCATCATCACCCTTCACAGGATCACTTCGACTATATGCCCTAAACATGTTTTCGTGCCATTTATAACACTACAAATGAATTCATCTGGTCCCCGATCAGTTTGAGTGATACAAAGTTCTAAAATGTATTATGACAAATTAAAACTTTCTTCAAATTGACAATTTCAGGTAAACAAAAGTATTTGTACTTTTTGCTTTAAATTCAATTTAATTGAAAATAGGCTCAGACACATTTAGCCACTTTTACTCAAAAATCACACCTGACATTCATTAAACCTGGCCAAATACAGCAGGCATCCAGTTATTGTTGCTCTGCCATGATTCGTTTCCTGAACAAAAGGAAAAGAAACAATCCACCCCCAACAATGAGGAAAGTATACATTTCTTAATATGCATGTTTAATTTATTGTAGGTAAAACAAAAAATAAATCAAAACAACTTTACTCTGCATTTTGTTAATCTGATTGAGTAGTTTCAATTCAACAATTTTGGCCTAAATGTTAAAACGTTTGGACATCTCTGCTGCAGAGATTGAATGGGGAGGGTTTGGGGTTTTGAGGCAGAGGTGGAGGATGGGTGTAGATCATATGATTTAAGAAAGAGCTGAAGACATGAACTCTGACCTTTTCAGGAAGCAAAAATATTGATGAAATAGTTCTCGTATTCACTAAATCCAGCAGCAAAACTACTTGGCGTTAACTTCTTAGCATTGCAGTTTCGTGTCATATATTTGGAGCAGCGTATTAGTTTATCAATCCATTAATTATTAATAAGCATAGGGAGCCTTACACTATATGTGAGTGAGAGAGGAAGTAAAAGAACATAAGCTGCTCAATAAAATAAGAGTTTTCTGCTGTAGTAAAACAAAACTTCTGATGGTGACATTTCTGATTGCGAGGCTGTTTTTTTATTAACTTTATTTAGTGATCAGCATGTTTAACTCGGGTATAACTGAGCAGGCTCTTGGTATATGTTCCAGACTATAAATATGACTCTACGGCGTCAAAATCTTCCAGCAGGCCGCCGACATTTCCAAATCCTACGTAATCCACGGCAGATAGAGGTTGAAGGCTCAAAAGGATGAAATAAAGGAACTTTCTGTGATCCTGTTGCTGCTGAATCCTCTTGTTCCTTCTCCGTTGAGCTCGGTGTTTCTGAACGAAACTCTCTCCTCAGTTATAATTACAATAGCAGACAATTTTTAAATCTATAACTGTTTGCACAAAACACATAGCAAAGAGCTAAAATGTACTTTTTTTTCTCTCCTTACCAAAATATTGTCGAACGAAACCACACTCTGCTTCCATTTTTCATTATTAGGAAATCTGGAAAATCTGATCAATTTTACCGACAGTTTTTGGCTGTGAGCTTGTTTGTTTGGATTGGTTTCGAGTCTGTTTAGCACATTATTTCACTGTTACATTCTGCAAACCTGCAGCCTCGAAGTTACAGAAGGACGTCTTTAGCCTGTTATCAAGCAAACACTCCAGCTCGGCATGCGCAGGGTCACACTGTGATGGTTTAACATGTGACGGCGATCTGGTGCTCAACTCATTTTACCTCGCAGGTTCAGGAAAGGTCAGCAGATCTTTTTTCCGTTACTGCCCCTCATCGTCACTTTCAGCTTCCCAGATTCCCTCTGTTGCTTCTTCCTCGCATCCGTTTCTCCTCCTGCTCTCTGTTGGTCATTAATGCTCCCTTTGTCCTGGTAGCCCTTCACAACACTGTCCTGCTGAAGACCACTCTTAATAAGCATGTTGTCCTCTTTGTCTGCTTTTTCTTTGCTTTTCGGCCATCCATCACTGCCTCCTGGCCACCTTTCAGACCCAGCTGCCATTCCTTCCTTCATCCCCCGCCTGATATTTATGTTTATGTCGTGCTCTTGACCGGCATGTCCAGCATATTGGAAGGCTGTAATTTATTTAAGTGTGTAATGAATATATTATGAGCCAATGAAGTGGTGCAGGTGCATGATGTACGTTGGGTAAAAGAGGTTTTCGGGAAACGTGACCTGCATGGCTAAATGTGGCTGTTTTGGACAAGTGTAGGCATACATTGTGCTGCAAATTCAAACCTGCAGCTCACCCACGCGCGTGCCTTTCATTCAGCTAAACAGCTCAGCAGCACTTAGTTGTGCAGACAGATATGAAATGCGTTCAGTTGGAAGAGATTCCTATATAATCAATGCACAGGTGCACATGTAGAGCAGTGAATTCCTATGAAACACACTCATCCGTTCTCCACCTGCAGACGTCAGTGGTATCAGTTTATTGTTCTTCCTCCTGCTCCTTCTTCCCCTTCTCCCTGGGGTGCTTTCACCTCTGTGGTTGCTATGCTGCGAGATGCTGGAGTGGGTGATGTAATCTCCACTAATACTTTTGCCACCCCCCCCTGCACCCCTACCTTCTCCTCCTCCTTAATTCGCCCTCCCAACCCGCCACCCTTCTTGTTTCTCTCTCTGCGCCCCAACCTGCCTCCCTCCCTCCTGAATCCATGATGTCATGGGAGGATCAGGCACGCAGGATCAATGAGTGCCCCCTAGTGGGACGTCACGCTCAATTATGTCTTTGTGTGAGAGGCGATGGTTCAAACATAAAGGAGGGGGAGTGGGGGGTGCTGCTGTAATTGGAAGAGCGCTGCCTGTAGTTTTGCAGTTTTCAAATCACACAAGGATTGATTTGGCACTTTTCGTATATGCGACTGTGTTTGATCCGTCTTTCTGCAGATGTTTATCTATATATTAGTGAATGTGTGTGTGTGTTTTTACCATCTTATGCGTGTGAAGGAGGCACATTTCTGATCTCCAGACAGAGCAGTTAAGACAAAAAGAAGCCTTTGAAACATCTGAAGTAAACGCTCAATGTTCCCAGTGTGGTTCGATAACAAGCGATGACATTTCTGCGTAACTGCAAGTCCTACTTTCTGTTTGCCACCTCTGATTCATCTAATGAGATTTTGATTCGGCATTTATCTATTTCTGAAGAGCTTGTACCTTTTGGTGCTGTAAACAATGCAGGCAGGCGTCAGTCTTTCGCACATTTGAAAGAAAATAAAAGAGAATAGTGATGGATGACTAATACATGACGTTTCTGCTCTTAAAAATTAAGGAACTGTTGAGGAGTAATTAATGATTAAGGATGTTAATTAATGTCATTATTAGGAATTTAACAACCAGAAGCAAATTCTGCTTTATAAAAGAGCGAAGGTTGATACTCTGGCACAGTTCAGGTCCTAGATAAAAAAGTATCTCATTACCCTTTTTCACAAAATAGTTGTGTCATAATCCTGCAAAGAGGAGCCACAGCTCAATAATTTGCGAACATCTGAGCTTTCATAATTCAAGCCGGTGTCACTGACGGGGTCGATGCAGAGATATACATTTCTAAACGTCCCAAAAGGTTAAACACATCAGTGGTATTTGACGGTATTTTAATTTTGTTCTATTTTCAAGCATAACTGCTGCTGAAGTAACTATAATTACCTGAAACCTGGGGATCTTGTCTCTGCAAACTTTGGCAGGTGTTGCCCAATATCCATTAAATATGCACTGCAAAGAGATGATGTCTGTGCTTCGATCTTAAATCCTCAGCCAGCCAGCTGCAAAGACAGCCTGTAATCGCTGCCTCACACAACTCAGCTCCAACACTGCTCTACCCCTAACAGTTTGCTTTGTCTGAAATTCACAGATATTCATATTTCTGCCAGATAAACCCATGCATTTTATTTACAAATTACTTATATATTGTACATTTTTGACGATACTCTGACTCCTTCTAAGTTTAAAGAGGAAGTATTATGTGAAATTGACTTTTTTGAGCTTAACATCATGTTATAATGTTATTCCCTCATCAAAAACATACTTGTAGTGTCACCTTGATTCTTTCATGTATGTTTCAGAAATCATTTAGTCTCCCATGGCAACCATTCACGTCAAAGGCAACCTAGCTCCATTTTCGAATATTTTGCAGCTCCTCCTCAGAGCTGCAGTTTTCAAACAACAGAGCACCTTTACCCTGCAACTCCCCCACTCAGCTCCTTCAGACTAGCCAGAAGCAATTAGCAAACATGTGGTGGTACTGCACATCTGCTGAGCTCGTTATACAAGCTACTTCTCAGTGCAACGCTGGTAAAAACGCTGTGAAAGGGTTAATAGAGGAGCCATGTTGTGATGACTTCCTGAAGGTGGCGATTCATAAAGAGCAGGAGCTTTTAAAGAGACAGAGTCTTTAGCCTTTTTTCAAGGCTAAATTGTGAAGTTAAATTTCTTTAAAGTCATATTTGGTATATGTAGCATTTTTATACCAACTCAAAGTAGCACATTTACTTTATTGTGCTATTAAATGGCTACTGAATGGCAATTATGTGGAAAATGTATAATACTGCCCTGTTAGGCTGATTCAAATGGTTGATTTCAGAGCAAATTTTGGGTGAACTAAAACATCAGAGAGGAAAATATTTGTGATATTTCTGTTTCTTGATTGCATCGTTGCTGTGCGCCTCTTGCAGCCTGGCCCAGGTATCGCGTGCTGCGGGCGCTGGACACCGGCCAGTTCAATTTGGAGATCTCACACGCTGAGCTGTCAGATGACTCCCTGTATGAGTGTCAGGCCACGGAGGCCGCCCTGCGCTCCAGGAGAGCCAAGCTCAACGTACTTAGTAAGTGAGCTGCTTCTGTAAGAGCAACGGTCAAGTTGCTCTGTTTTTTTCTTTTTATATCATTGTTTTCCAACCTGTTTCAATCATCCTTTTCCTTCTATAGAACTTTGAGATGCTCTATATTTGGGTTGGCTCACGTGACGAAGCTTTGGGGTCTTCTCTAAGCGTCAAACAAAAGAGGGTCACAGTTGACCATGGCTGTTTTAAAGCAAGTAGCTTAGGACCATTTCACTTACAAAGACATTAAACTGCACAGATCTAGAGTCTTCTTAATGTGAATAGTATTTGCTCATAGACAGCTCTTCTTGTAGGAGAGGGAGCTCCAGCCTAATCATTAATTATTACATTTCAAGTTCTAAGTTCATGAAGTTGGAGGACAGCTTTTATTTGTCAGCTTCCCAGGCTCTGACACCGGACACACCACATTCCCTGCTTCCTCAGTTGGTCAGCCTCCTAAACAACCAACCATCTAACGTCTTCCTTACATCACCAAAGGTTATTCTTATCTCCATCAGAGACCTCTGCACATAGATCCAAAAATAAACAGATTTCCCTGAAGCAAGAGAGGCCACAGCAGATGTGCACAGCCATGAATAGCCTAAACATGTTCAGCATAGGTCCACATGTCAAAGTTTTCATTCTTCCACTAATTGATGGAGAAAAAGTAGTAGTAGAGAAAAAGTATAACATCTCAATATATAATGAACTATTAGCTTATTTAACTGATCCAGATCTCAATTACTTGTTCTGTTGCTGTGTTTATAATTTGTTTGCTTTATTACAAAGTGTGTGTTATAGATGAGATCTCAATGAGACAACCTGAATAAATACAGGTCAAATAAAAAAAATAATAATAAGATAGAAGGAAAAAAGCACTTCTGAGACATTATGGTCTTGGGAAAAGCTGAAGTCTTTTAGTAAGAGGCCAAGTCAAGCTGTGAATCACTGGAATGTATTGTGTAATTAATGAGTCACTGCAGCCCATGTCTTGATAAAAGACAACGTCCTGCCCTCAAACTTTTACCCAGAGGGTTATTTCACCGCACAGTCATCAGAAACGTCTAAGGAGTGTTCATAAATTACACTTTTTCATAAATTACACTTTTTTTAAAATTTTTTTTACTGGTTTCGCATAAAAACTCCAGTCATTCTATTGGCATCAGCTCCAACAGGAAAAGAGAGATGTTGAAAGGGAAAAATATGCATTAAAATAAATAAATAAAAAACAGACTACTGTGTGGCAAACCTGAAAGTCGGATCATTATGTTTTTTCACATAATGCATATTTTCTTGCTTCATTCTGTCCAGCTACATTTTGTATCCTTGCAAGTTTATTATAGAGTGAAAGTAGAGTCTTTTTATCAACAGAGAATATCAACTTTAAGATGAGCACCTTCTCTTATGCCATTATCAATGATACTTTGAGTCATAACAGTCTTGAGTTTCACTAAAAGGGCCAAAATATGTGTGCAGTTCAAGCTCAGTGCTCCCAGAATATTTTGAGATATTAAATCAGCGAGAAGGTTAAAAGTCAGAAAGTTAGACTCTCCTGAGGAAAACGCTTGAGAGCCCTTTTGGACTTTCCAGAAGGTGACATTGCACTTTGCTTTTGATTGGTGAGAAAAATTCCACTTCTAAAGTGTGAACTTCTTTTGAAAGAAACTTATAAGAGCCAATATTCCCTTGACCTATGGGGAAAAACTGGAGTGTGTGTGTGTGTGTGTGTGTGTGTGTGTACAGATGTGGCTGTTCTTTAAACCTGAGTGCCCTTGCGTTAAAGTCAAGAGTATGGATTTGTGTGTCTGTCCTGCAGTCCCCCCTGAGGATCCGGTGGTGGAGGGAACGCCGGAGCTGCTGCTGATGGCTGGAACTGCATTCAACCTGACCTGCGTAACCCGCGGGGCCAAGCCTGCAGCTCACATCCAGTGGACCAAGAATGGCATCCCTGTGGAGGGAGCACACCACTCTACGGTGACTCACACACACACACACAAACTCTTGAATGCATGAACATATTAACACTCAGACTTGCACCGAGAAGAAAAGCCAGAAACCTCAGATGAGTTTATAGCATTTAAATATATGCAATGTCTCAAAATTGCTTTGAGAAAGACATTCTTACAAGAAGCTTAATTCTCACAATCTCCTCAACAATAAAATCCAAACGCAACATCTTAGCAGAGAACTTGTTTCTCAAGATAAGGTCTGAAACCTCCTAAATGCAAATCAGAGACAATAAAAGGAACAACTTTATGCCTTTGAAGCCGACAAAGTAGTAAAATTATCACTGCACCGCAATTTCTTGCTGCAGTGCATGAGATGAAACGTGAGGGAACTTAAAGAAATAGGAGCATGCATCTTGAATAAATTATAAATGAAATAAAAATTCAATGACGGATGCTTTTTACTTCATAAACATTATGAAGATTATCTAGCATAATAATAATGACAATTATAATAATTTACAAATGTCAAACCATCAGTATTCCTGTAACTTCTTTGCCAGTTTACATTGTGCAGCAGTTTAAAACAGCTCAGTTACCTTTTAACAAAGTAATGAATGAAACTGCACCTCTGAGACATCACTTTACTTTCAAATTCTGTTTTTTAATAAGTGTCAAGTTTTTGGCCTCTTCAAACACCTCGGCTTCTGCCCAAACTTGAAAAAGGCTTGCTCCCATCAAAGAGACGCAGGAACAACTCATCTCAGTGTCATCTTTTTATTTCTCTTTTCTTTTGTCTTTAAATCACTTCACTTCCCAATACAAGACCACCATGATTTGTTTGAGTGGTCAGAGTAGACACACCAAGCAGGTTGAAAACCTACAAACAAATGAACCAAAATTACTTGCAAATTATAGTGAACAAAATAAATTTCCAAACAACATTAATTTACCATTAAGTTATCAGTGAATAAACAAACAAACACATTCCATAAACAAGACTGATTAGGTTTTCTGAATGCAGGTTAAATGGTTTGATGTTCAGTCCCTACCAGTGGCGTCTCTGTGGAAATTTGGAGCCGAGTTCTTTGTCTGAAGGGATCATTCAGAACACAGGTGTGCCGAGTTACTTTATAGGTTTCTTATGGGCCTGAGAAGGGATGGGTGCGCTTGATTTCCTGTGAGGCGCGTGCCAGTTGGGTGGAGATGGTAATGCACTCACATATACACCATTTGCTGTTTTAACTTGACAATAAGAAAATCTTAAATTAAACCAACCTACCCTCTTCAGGACCAATACCGTCAAACAGTGCAGGATGATGTCAAACGTTTCACTCCTATTGCTTGTTTTCACAATCATTTCAGTGTGAATGATGACCCTACACTCTTACTTTTGACTAAATAAGGTTCTAGTACAACAATTATTACATCTAAATAAGGAAATTGACTAAAACATACAAAACAGCAGTAGAGAACATGAAGAGGTTTCTTCTGATGTTCAGACTTCAATCCTAATGGAGTTACACTTGTTAGAGAGAAGAGTTGCACCTTTTTTTTGAAGATTTTTCTTTTTGCAAATCCCCAAAACAAGGTAATATGTGTTAGAAAGGCATCAAGTTTTATCTCAAAAATGCTAAACTCTGGATAATTTGGGTATAACAGATGCTAATATGAACTGAAAGGTTAATAAATGTTGAGTTAAACATCCAATAATAAGTTTCTTCAGCCAACTGTATTTGAAAATGTGAACTCTTTGTTATATACATCAGACAGCTATTGAATGTATATAAAGCAACTTTTCCATGGTAACCTGTTAACAGCCTTACGGTGAATCTGGTTGGTGAATAACAGCTGCTAGTTGTTTAAGATCAGCAAAATATGGCCAATAATCTCTTGCAAAAAATGCCAAGAATGGAAAACCTGAAATTTTAATAAAATGTAATGTTCTTTATTTTTGTAGTTAAACAGCTGATTGTATTTTTGTCACAGAGTCTGAATGTGTCACCCATAACCTCAAGTCATAAACTCACATAAACATAGTAGCATCAGCCAAAGGATCTGTTGTTTTTAAATTGCTGAATTATTTTTAAACCAAAGAGAAAAAGCCATGGGATTAGAAAAAATCTCCCTTCTTTCCATGTGCCTGATTTTGTGCTTTCATCTTCGACATATGAAGAACAGAAAACTTTGAGTAGTTTCCAGGCAACAAAGGAAAGCTAATTGTGTATCAAACCACAGTAGATAGTCGACAATATCAAAATCTGAAAAAAAGGGACAAAATATATGAAAAGTAAAACCATATTAAATCATATTTCATTTGTCATTAGCCACCACTTGTCTAATTATTTCTAACGAGGCTGAGAAAGGTAGAAATTAAAAAGCTGGTAGATGTAGATGAAAAAAGCAGGAAGAAGCAGCATTAATTATTTATTTGGTTATGATGAATTTATGAAGCATTCAGAATCAGTTACAGTTGCAGAAATTAACTCCGGCACAGAAGGTTGGAAAAGGACACAACCAGCTGCAATTCACTCCTGGGTAAATATTTCAACTATTCTTTTTCTTAAACATTTGCTCTGCAGAGACCTGCTCCATACCTGCTGCTGGTTACCTGGATGGATGTTAATTTCATCACACTCTATAATACAGAAGCTATTCAGCATACAAAACATTCAAAAAGTCACACAAACATATTGAATAATCAGAGAATCATGAGATAATAATGAAATTATGAACAGCTCAACACAAGTATTCATCCACATGTCAATGAAAATGTGTTGCTTTTTTAAACTACCTGCAAATATCTTCACTGTTGTTTATAAGTGCACATAAATACATGAGCACTTAGGTTATGGCATTTTGTGCCATAACCTTAGGTGGATTTTGTATTTGATAGATATAAGAAAAGCTGTTTTCACAGACTAAAACATGGCATATCAGAAGCTCAAATATGAATTTTCTTGTTTGCTGTTGTTGTTTTGCTCAGCTATAGGTGAAGGTTGTCTGCAATATTTACATGTTTACTTTTAAACGCCGAAGGGGCTTCTGCAGCTCACTGTGCCTCAGGCTGAGTGGAAATGATTCAGGTGTAGAACATGGCAGGTATTTGAATATATAAACACGGAGCAGAAGTGTTGCTAACATAAGTAAATTAAACCATAAGAAATAAAAGAAATAATGAATAACTTAAGTCTTAAGACTTAAGTTATTGGTTTCAGTAAAATATGCCAGCGGCTCCGTCCAGGAAAAGTTTTACAAATATCTCAAGCAATACTAGATGTTTAATTGGGAGAATAATCAAAACAAAGTCCATGTAGTTAATGTAAAAAAGCTACATTTATGTTATAATAAGAAATATCCAACTCAGGTGTATTCTATAGTGCTGAAATGTTGCAACAAATGTCATCTCAAGGCACTTTACAAAAAAACTGATTCAATTCAATCATAAATACATTTCATTATTTGTTTAATATAGTCAGATTTTATTTATCTAAAGCTAAAATTAGATATTTCCTCTGAAAACATCCAGATGCAGGAACTTATTTGATTGATTATTCATCCATAATCAGAAAAGTGTTAAAATAATAACTAAATAAACAAAGTTATTGCAAAATCACAAGCAAATTACCAAAAAGCTGAATAGTTTTGCAAAAACTAAACATGGATGTGTACATAAAGAAACCTCTTCCTCTTTACCAAGTCACTGCTCTTTGATTCTGTGAAGTTACAGAGCAAAAAACATGCCAAACACTTGTTGCCCTGTACATATGTAACTTGCTTGTAGAGCAACTTGAAAGACCCAAAGATCCAAGCCATGTTTTATTGACCCTGTAAAGCTGAGACCGCCTTCAAAACGCTCGCAGAGACACTTCTGGACAACCCAGGAGCTGCTCAGGTCGACACCTCGTGCACTCTGATATTTTGCACTCTTTCTCCCGCAGTCAGACTCCACGGGATCCTGTTCTCTCTCCCGATCACGTGAAATCATGCCTGCAAGCCTCGCGCTCACATATGCTCACTCATGTTTTATTATGCACACAGAATCAGCATCAAACACTCACACTCCAACACAGATGTTTTTACATCTCTCTCAGACAGTTTTATCCCCCTTCCACACACACACACACATGTGGTCATGCATATTTCATCCTGCTCCTGTGTTGCACCGTTACTGACCGCTCATTCATATTCAGAGTCGGCTAGTAACTAGTTACATTTACTCAGATACATTTACCTGAGTAGCTTTTTGGAACAGATTTACTTTTAGGAGTATTTTTACTGCGCTGCACTTTTTAATTTTACTTGAGTAATTTTATTATGAAGTATTTTTACTCTTACTTGAGCAAAATGTCTGGATTTTCTACCCACTGAATGAAAAACAAATGTTTTAATCAAAAATCCACCAGACAGACACAAACACCTGCAGTTTTTGTTCAAACTTCAGAAGTTTTATATTGAAAGAAACTGATTTGGAAAAATGTTTCTTTAGCCTGATTTTGTTATTTTGTAATTATGTTATTTATACATAATTATCATTTTGGTCTTTAAAATATCAACATTTCCACATAACTTTATATTTTGGTCCAGCTGATGAGGTAATCTTTAAATATTAAATGATTAATATTTTGATTGTTAATCAGTGGTTGAGTCGCCTTTTTACCAAATAATTTCTTACTCTTGCTTTATTAATTTTGTGGACGGCTACTTTGACTTTTACTTCAGTAAAAATATGTTGAAGTAGTGCTACTCTAATTTTTGGGTACTCTGTCCACCTCTGTTTATCAGTAACTCGACAGATTTCGAAGCTGTATTCACAAAGACAAAACCTTCTTGTTTCAACAGATGGGTTGATTCAGGCAAAAAAAAGGAAAAAATCAGTTTTTTCCTCTCTCTGTAAAGTATTTTTTATTATTTGCCTTTTCTCCTTGACCTAATTTATAACTTTTCCTTCACTTTTTCTTGATTTTGTCTCTTGCTGTCTCCCTTTTTCCCCCATCATTTTTCATCCTTCTCCTGCACCGTTCTCATTCTTCACCTTTCTGACTTTTCTTCGTCAAACAGGAGGTGCTGCCAGACAGGAAGAGAGTGACGAGTCGGAGCTATCTCCCCATCACTCCAGTTGACACCGACAGCGGCAGCAATTTCACCTGTGTGGCCAGCAATCCAGCAGTGCCAATGGGCAAACGAGCCACTGTCACTCTCAACGTCCACCGTACGTTGCTGCTCTCCTCTCTGTGGTTGTTAAGAGTTAAAGGACCCAGTCAGCTGGACGAAAACGAAAAACAAAGCAAAGCAGCTGTAATGATAATTTTTAAGACTGCCATTAAGCTCTATTTTTTAATAGAAATTTATTTATTATAAGCTCCACATTTTTTCAGGCATCTTACAATCCCAACTTGTGCTAAAATCATTAATTTTATCAGAAAAAAAGAGTCCTTGAAAAGGTCTGAGCATCACGCAGGCTTTGAGCTCTAAAAGCTTGATTACTTTTTTGTGTAGTTGATTAAAAATAACTTGGTGATAACATTTGGATTTTTTTTTTTTTTACATTCACTCAACTAATTATGCAGGTTTTGGAAATAGCCATATCCACAAGGGCACAATTATTTTAACCCATAAAGACTTAGAAGATCCTCTTTTATTGTGATTGCAAGATCTCACACTGGACAATTATGAAAATACAACCTTATTTAGAGTAGGGTAGTAGTTTTTATAATGGTTATTGGGTTATTAGCCAGTTATTAGTAGAATTATTGAAAGTCCTAACAGTTCACTATATATCTAAAGCAATTATTAAAGATGTAATTTTTAATATATTCTGAAAGTGTCGATGAATTTATTCATTTATTTTGCGACAAAAGTGAATATGTAACTAGATGGTTCAAAATCAGAAGTCAAGGAAATAGTTATGCCTTTTAAAGAAGGATATTTTGTTAAACTTGTTTCTAGATAAAATATAGTTACAGCCTAGTAGATGAAGTACATTAATGCCCAATTAAATCTAAAATATGTCTTATTTAAAATTATTGCTAAACAAACTCTGATGTACGCTTTAGTGCATCGACCCACCCTAAAAACACTTACAACTACCTATTTTAATAACTGAAACATCAAATATACCTTAATATGAATTAATAAGCACAATAGAAACATTACTACAGAAGCTAACATTTACAGTCTTCCTTATTTTTGCTCTTGGGGGTTCAGCCAATCAGCGCCAAGGAAATCATGCAGCTTCTAGATTGAATGTTTTGCAAATGCCAGCCAATAGCAGGTCAAACAGCAATGTGCTTCTTGACAAGTTGCATTTCCTTTTTAATATTTTAAAAATGTGCTACAAAAATAAACGTGAATAACTTGGATTCACATTCCACAGAAAAATCTGAAGAGTAGGGCGTCCACTGTATCCATAAGCAATCAAACATATTATTTCAGGAAGTAATTTTACCGTAATATTTTGAAAAGCAGTAAAATTTAGAGTGAACTATATGTTGTGTAGCTAGACACCAACGTGTTAAATACGTCTCAGGAATTCAGCATTTTTTATGTTAAACTTGTTGGCTTGTTTGACTTCAGTTCAGGTCCTCATTGATTTATGCAAAGGAAATAAGAGATTCACTCTGTCAATTTCTGCTTACAACAGACTCTGCATCTGTATCTCCCCCTGTGCAGACCCTCCCACTGTGACCTTGTCCATCGAACCTCGCTCTGTCCTGGAGGGAGAAAGAGTCACATTCACCTGCCAGGCCACCGCCAACCCGCCCATCATGGGCTACAGGTCTGATTGATGACAACTCTCATGTTTGCACAGATGGCGAAATGAAAATTCAAGCGATTACCCTGGGGAAATACTAAAGTTAGACAGTGCCACTGACCCCGTAAGGAAGCCTCTATTATTAAAAAAAGAAGAAGCTGTGCTACTGACCTGATGCCGTGAAAGCAAATTTGCATTATTGTCAGTGATTGCAAAACTAAAAGAAAATATATGAATTTACAAACAGAACATGTAAAACGTATCCTAAGTGACTGGTTTTTTAATTTTTTTTTTTTTTTTGAAAATACAGTGCTGTGAAGAATATTAACTGACATTAAAACAATGTTAATGTCAGTTAAAAATAAATGCAGTTTGAAAATATTGGAATATTAATGGAAAAAAGGCTTTCCAAATTAACATGGTCATATGTGGAAAGTAATTGCCCTCTTAAACCTAACAACTGGTTGTGCTGTCCAACAACCGCCGTCAGGAGGTTGTGTTATCTTATATTTTATAACTTTGGAAGAATTTACGCCTGCTATTTATGCTTTAATTCATGCATATTGGAAGGTTTTGATTGTGAACAGCCTTCAAAGTCATATATCGAAATTGACATGACGCAAGCCTTGCCTCCAGGCGAAAGTAGAGCAAAACTATGACAGCGTTATAATGGCATAGTGGAACTCAATGCGTTTACATTCCAGTCCGGTAGGTGGCAGTAAATACACCTGAAGTTTGTTTGCCATCCCGCAATAAAATACAAAAGAAGAACTCAATACATTACCCCAGATATTTTTTGAGTCATGTTTGTCTTATTAGCCAACACTGAGAAAAATCGACAGGCAAGAAAATTCCCCAAGGAGTTCTACATCCGGTCTGTAAGGTTATTTGCGGAAAACAACGGAGAAATAAATGACAAAGCAAAGTCTTTGGCAGCCAGAGGAAGAATGAGGGCCATAGTGTAAAAGCTAACACTTGACGCATTTTGCACGTACAAAAGAGGTGAGTAATGACAGAAATAACTGCTGGTGACACTCGGCCTTCATAAATTGCTTAAAAATAAATATTAGCATAAAAATGTGCTTAAATGTAAATAAAAGTTGCTGTGTTATTTACTGGCATAGAGCTACTATTGGAATGCACACTTAAAATCAAGCATCACTTATTGATCTTTGATTTGACTATCAATAAGTGACAAAAATCGGATGTTTATGATTTACCTTTCTGCAGACGAACGTGGTAGTTTCCGTTGATCACAGTGAATTGAACTGGACATGAGGTGGCTGCAGGCCTTGATCCATTTCTTGCATTATTCCAGGCTACGTTTGTGTTTTGGAAGTGCAATAAATTATATTCCGCTCTCTAAACGGCTGTCGGAGTTGCATGTTCCCCACTGACAACATTTAACCATGATTTCCTATTATTATTTTCCTCGAAATCTCTCTGACCGCAGCGCCTTGGCGATAACTAACCCCGGGAATGTTGAGGGAAGTTCAGTTCCTCCTGATAATGGGCGTGCACTTCCGGACAAATTGCAACCGCGATTAGTCAGTTGCTGACAAACACCCTTGAATAATTGATAGGTGGCTTCCTACCGTATCAATTGGATTTGGGTCTGGAGATTAACTGGGTCACTCCGAAATTGTCGTTTTGTTCCTTTTTGGTTTTGTAACCCTTTACAGATTAATAAACATCAATAATCTTCACATTTTTTTGCATGTTTTATTCTTTCTTTAGATGGGGGTGCAATGTGCTGCTTTGAGACCGTTAAGCCTACTTCATGTTGTCACACTGGTTCTGTTTGAGTGTTTGTTTGTTTTTTAATTCTACAGATGATGTAGTCACTAGGGTAGATAAATTAGTTTCTCCACATTAGGGCAGATTGGTTTGAATAGCCTCTTGCCCTCATCTATGACGTCCTTATTTGGAATCTAAATTGTTGAATTTAGACTGACTGAAATATGTTTGACTTGAAACATTTAAGTGTAGCAAAATGACAAATCTATAAGGGGCAAATACTTTTTCACAGCACCCTATTTGTTCAACAAATTTTACCAGCCTTTGGAAACAATTCCTAAAAATATCCTTCCCTCTGCCAACCACTGCAGCCTAGAGGTCTAAATGAACTCATATCTGCATTTGGCTTTAATTGTAGCTCAAGATATGAGGAAGGTTTTGATGTTGGTGGTCCTGCAGTGCAACATTAGCAGCCTGATCGGATGATCAATGCCAATGGGTTTCCTTTCATCTCCTCCAATCTGCTCGTGTTCACTCTGAGGAGCTGCTCCTGAATTGTAATTTCTGCTTAGAGAACAAAATTTGTGAAACTATTGAACATTTTGTGTAGCCGAATGGAGAGTTTTATCGTAAGCGACATCTCCGAAGTACTGAAAGTGCAAAAAATAAGGCTGAGGTCTGAAACTCTATCAGAGAGGGTCCTGATGTGGGAACACCGCCAGGTACTTAGGCGCAGAGCCTACAGAATGCGCATTAAAATGTCATTCTGTGGAGAATGTGCAATATGGTGATATGATTTTCAGCTAGATATTTGGCAAGCAACCATATGGATTTCAGAAATTATTCTAATTTATTGCAGAGTTTCCCTTGAGCATGAGAATCGAGTCATATTTTCTTTTATATTCATACAGTGAAAATCCCACATTAAGATCCTCACACAGCTTCTGAAATTCCCTGCAGGCAGCCCGACTTAGTAATGATTTGCAGCCGTGTGAAACGTGTTAAAGGGTGTTGTGTTTTTCTCCGCCAGGTGGGCTAAAGGTGGCGTGCTGCTGGAGGGGGCCAGGGAAAGTGTGTTTGTCACCACAGCAGATCATTCATTCTTTACTGAGCCCGTGTCGTGTCAGGTGTTCAACGCAGTGGGAAGCACCAACGTCAGCATCCTCGTGGACGTGCACTGTGAGTCAATAGTAAACACTCGTGTGCTGAGGAGGACAATAAAGCTGCGTTTCACCTAAGAAAGCAAGTTATAGCTTCGGTTTTACTTAAAAAAATAAAAGGCTTAATGAAGTTGCTGACAAACCATATGATATTTGTAGTTATGTGGTGTAATTCTGGCTACATGTGATGACCCTCGTATGAAGTGACAAAAGAGTTCATCTAAAATAATTGGTTTAAAGCTTTTAAGTATCGTTCAAAACATTTCATAAGGTTAAGCTAATTCCAGAAGCCTTATCAATTCTAATTATAACTTTTATGTGTATCTGAGGTGATTTTAATGTAGGAGCACTTCTGGTTTGTCCAAGATTCAACCATGTAACTGTAGACTTAGGGCTGACTCACAGCGGTCTGTTTAGTCTACTTTAATTGAACTCTAGTTTGTCTAGAAAGTTTGGTCCGTTTGGGGAGGTGTGAATGCGCAATTGAACTCTGATGCGGACCAAATAAGCAAACTCTGGTCCGCCTAAAAATCTAGCTGTCGGTTTCGGTTAAAGTGAATTCTGGTGCAGAGCGAATGCATCTGTGGATGCAAGTGGACCAGAAACTGCTCCGAAAGCAGGAAGTGAACTTTAGTACAGGACATTCTGAGTAAATATATCCAAAACTAACATGACAGTTTAGCACTAGCGGAAGAAATAGATTGTGGTCTTTTGCCAATAATGAAAGAGAACTTCTACAATCGCTAAAATCTGACAGCACTTCACTTTTGTTTAGATTTTGCAAGGAAGGAAGTTGCGCTCAGCGTCTTCTTCAGAGGTTTTTGTGTCATTTTCTTCAGTAGTAATTGGTGCAGCACCACTACAGTTTCATTTGACACAGTGCAGTGGAATGTAAGAAATGTTGCAGTTTTGGTCCCTAATCAAATTGAGTCTACTGTACTGTAGTCTTCCTCCTTATCCAGAGTTCTTGTCATTGTTCTCTTATAGCTCAGTCTTTGTTTCGTCTGATGATAAACCCTTTCCCCACAAAGTATATGGCTTGTCTTTGCATTCAGGTGAAAATTTTATTAAGTTGCTGTGTGATCTTTACACTCCTGAAGAAAGAGCAGTTAAATTCATCCCTAAAAGCCTCAATTTCATATTATAATTTCAATTTTGACAGTATTTAGCTTCATGAACACTGTGCATCTTTTCAAAATAAAGAAGAAACAGTATTTAATTTTCTTTATTGTTAAGAGTTTGTAGTCAGTTGATGATAATTAAGCTTGCTTTTCTTTTGAGAATGTAACCCTTTTTTGTCGTTTGTTTTCTTTTTTCTTTAGTTGGTCCAATTCTGGTGGTGGAGCCCAGACCAGTAACAGTGGATGTGTACTCAGATGTTACTTTGAACTGCAAGTGGGCTGGAAACCCTCCTCTTACCCTCACTTGGACTAAAAAGGGCTCCAGCATGGTAAGAGCACAGCATGGAAAAAAAGCCCCAATAACTGCACATCAACAGAATGTATACATTTATATTATTTATGTCCCCCCACAACTTCCAAATGGGACGAAATACACTAAACTTACCAAAACCTATAGTCACAGCGATAACTAATATAATGAAAATGGTAAGGGAGGTAGAAAAAAACAATCTCCAAAGCTTTTTGTTTGAGACTTAAAGCTAAGAGAGGCATCTTAGGGCCACCAAGTCTCTATAGAGGGAATCTATTTCAGTGCTTTTGCACACATCCCCAGCAGGAGTTCCAATAATTCTGGAAGGTACTGAAGAATTTGGCTTCACTGCGCATTAAGGAGGCAGATTTCTGAAGTGTTTGCTCACTTAAAGGACTTACTATTAGTTCTGAGACTTCTAAATCTTTAATTCATGCCCCAACCATTTAAGAAAAGGCTTGGGGAAAAAACCTAATGGAGCCTGCTGAGTGAATCAACATGTTTTATGAATTAAACATAGATGCTCCTCCTTCCATACTCCTTCTCTTTATTGTTCCCTTCCTGAATATCTTTACATCACAACCAGCTGTCTTGTTCTTTATTTATGTGTTTCCAGGTTCTCAGCAACAACAACCAGCTGCATTTGAAGTCAGTGAGCCAGGCCGATGCAGGCCAGTATGTCTGCAAGGCCATCGTGCCGCGCATCGGAGTGGGAGAGATCGAGGTTACGCTTACTGTCAACGGTCAGTTCATATCCGCACACGCTGCTATTTATAGTCATGCTGATATTAGCAGAAACATGGAGGGTGTAAAACAGATCTACCCTCACGGAGCTGAATTTTGAACATGTGCCAAGCTGGAAAGATGAATAATTAAACCACTTAGACCTCCATGATCTCTGTTTGGTGTCGTTATGTTATTCTCAATATATTATTTTTCATATGCCTGTGTTGCTTAGTTCACATTTGGTCAACTTTTAAATTTTTAAGATGTTTTCCAAAACATTTTTTCATACATAATTGTCAAAACCTGAATGACAGCAGTGGACACCTCCGCTTCATGGTTCAGTACTCATGGACTCATCTTGGACAGATTTTATTTGTTTTTGTAGAGCATAACTTAAAATTATTTGACAGCATATGTATTTGAAAAAAAATGCAGCTTGAGAAGCTAAATACCAATGTGCAATGCTACTTGACAAGCTAAAGCAGCAATCCAGTATTTTAATTCATTTTCCTTGGGACTATTTGGTTTTAAGCCTAAGAGCGAAGATAAGAAAGACTGTAAATATTAGCATCTGTTCAGATGTTTTTATGTTGTTTCCTTCAATAGTTCTTGATGCAGCGCCCCCGCAGGCAAGATAGTGAACTGGTTGCTCAAACCATTTGGTTTGTTTGACAGTGCAGTGTGAAAGTGAACCTCACCATCTGAAAATGTAACAAATAATGCAGTTTTGGTTCCAAATAGAACCCAGTCTACCAGACTATCAGTTGTGAAAACACCAAAAGATAATAAAAGTGCAAGGCAACAAATTTTTAGCTCTTAAATTAAATGCAGGTCAAACAGTGGTTTGGGTGGCAGAGCAGGTTGGCTGCAGACCTGGAGGCTTTCAGTTCAAACCCCACTCCCTTCCTTCCCAGGGACAATCAAGGGGGCAGGAAGGGCATCCAGTAAAACACGTCTGCCAATTCAGAGCGCATGCAGCTGTGGAATGAATGAGGCTGTGGGGCAAAAGGACAACAACAAATTATGTTTGTTTTAAATGATGCAGGAGGGGTTCCAGATCTGACTTTATTTCAGATGTGTACGAGTGACTATAAAATCTAAAAGTCCAGTGCCTCAAAGAAATATTCATACAGGTTAAGCTTTGTGGTTGTAAAGTATAAAAATGTCACTCTTATGCTGTAGGCTACCACAGAGTAGATGACATGGTTCTCTAAATTTTTAACAAATTTTAAAAAGTTAGTATGACAAGAATTGAGCACTGACATTCTGAGACACTCACCACCCAGTCTTGAGTTGGAGTTATTTTTCAAAGAAGAATGAGCAAAAATCTCGAGACGTGCAGAGCTAGTGGAGATACTCTTACAAAAAAAAAAACACAGTTTTAATTCCACCAAAACTCAGAGGATTGAATACAAAGTAAGCAGCACTTGTCATATTTTCATTTGTAATCAGACATTTAATGCCTCCTTCTGTGTTGTGCAGATTTAATTGAGGAACCTATTTGTAAAGTCTACAGATGATTATTTGGTGATTTTCTGCAGTTCTGACAGGTGAAGGCAACAATTTTGCTGCGCACAGTATTAAATGTGAATAGGTTCTGTTGACGTTGCCTAACCTGTTCCTCTGCAACGCTGGTCCAAACTGACAAAATACAATAAATATTTCCTCCAGCCCAATATTTTGCAGAAGCCAGTATTTTAATATCAACTAGCTTCATGATTTCATGATTAAACTTATTTGAAACTACAAAACCTAATCCCCCAATTAAAAAAGACTTAAAGATGACCTGTGTTTCCTTGAACATATTAGGAAAGGTCTATGGGTTATACAAAATATGTTCGTTACATTTTTTGCCCGGGCTGCACAGTGGCGCAGTTGGTAGAGCTGTCACCTTGCAGCAAGAAGGTTCTGGGTTCGATTCCCGGCCCCGGTCTTTCTGCATGGAGTTTGCATGTTCTCCCTGTGCATGCGTGGGTTTTCTCCGGGTTCTCCGGTTTCCTCCCACAGTCCAAAAACATGACTGTCAGGTTAATTGGCCTTTCCAAATTGCCCCTAGGTGTGAGTGTGTGTGTGCATGGTTGTTTGTCCTGTGTGTCTCTGTGTTGCCCTGCGACAGACTGGCGACCTGTCCAGGGTGTACCCCGCCTCTCGCCCGGAACGTGAGCTGGAGATAGGCACCAGCACCCCTCCCGACCCCACTGAGGGACAAGGGTGACAGAAAATGGATGGATGGACATTTTTTGCCCAAAATCTTTCTTGAATAACAAGATTTTAGCTTACTGAGTTCTGCATGTTTTGAGCTACTTTCAGAATGAGCTGTTCAAGGACCTCCTGTCACTTTAAATCCACATAAGCTGCTGCTAGCCACGCCCCACACCTCAACGTTTACACTCGTATGTGAAAATGGCTGCTAACGGATGTGCAGTTTTACAACTGTACATCTTTGAAAAGCAGAAGTAGAGCCTCCTGCACAAACAAGAATGCAGCAAGTAGTTCTTAGGTAGTAAGTCAACAACAAAACATTTGTCTTTTCCAGCAGCCATTGTACGGTGGGAAAACCAGCTGACTAAATGCCCTGCAGTTCTGCTGGGGTTGCTAGGTGAGAGGGGCAGTGCCAGCTGATTTGTGACGTTACATATGGAACACCAAAAAACTTCTTGCCAAAAAACATCTGGATGTCCTAGAAGCAAATGGAAGTACAAAAATATGCAAAACATTAATTTTGCACAGTAGGTCCCTTTTAATATGAACAGAAACATCACAATATCCACTTCCTTTTAGTGATCACACAAATCCGGCTGCATCCTCTAAGAGGAGTTATTCATACTTTAGCAGAGAGAAGTCACTGCATATAACATCAGCCGGCCCGGCACAGCTAACCATGTGCGACAGCTTTCGCTGGGTCAAGACTGCAGTTGACACTTGGTTAAACACTGCCCTGCCACAGATACTCATGAGCTTAGCTTCGGATTTATATCTCAGCTTTGGATTTCCCCTGCTGGTTTCACAGCTGCTTTACTGTTTTGTATCAAGCTTGATCGGATCATATCGGGCTTTAATTGTGCCCCCCCGCAGCAGCCGAGTCGCGTCCTTGTAACTTTTATTTAGTCTTGTCTCATCACAGAACAGGAGACTGTGTCACAGTCACTGCATTCACACTGTTTTATTCAGGTTGACAGAGAGCGACAGCGCTGCTGTAAGCAGATTTTATGTGACTTTGCTCAAAGTGTCGGTAAAACCAACAAATTACACAATCTTGCCTCTGCTGGAGTTTCATAAGTTGCTTTTGAAATAATAAACATTTTTGTGGAATAATCAGACTTAAAGGATTCTGAATTTATGTCCCAGATTGTGGAGAAAAGAAAAATGTCTGAACAGGTTTTGTTTTTTTTCTGACAACTTGCTGCCGTAAATGTTCAGTGATTATCCCTTCACATTCAATTAACAATGCTCTGACACTTCGAATGCAGGGGGTTCTCTGACATGATGCTGACTGTTATGTTAGCACCATTTACCAAATGTAAGAGATGTGAAAGGCCCGAGGCAGCTTGAATGTGCAAAAAGGGAAAAAAAAATGTTTAGCAAAGTCTGCTACACTTATTTGATCCGAAACATTGGAGGTAAAAGTCTTACAGGTGAGCATTTCAGATCTGTTTCCCAGCAGATGTTTCAACTTTAAGGGTAGAATAAGCTCAGAAGAACTGATGAGATGCATTTCCTGAAGAATAATCATTCTGCACAAGTGGATTGCAGCTTGTATGTCCTTGCTTGTTGGCTGACTGAGTAATTCAATAGCAAGGGCCATGCCAGAACAGTGTCACTTTAAAGGATTTACTCAAGAGAGATGAAGACGTCGTAGAAGACAAAAGTTGGTACATTTTGATAGAATCATCTGGAGTCTTTCTGCTGAAAGCTACTGAGATTGAGATACAAATGGGGATTCTGTCTCAGGAAATCCATTTCCTAATTCCATAGGTAGAAATCCAAGATTTCTACCTATGGAAAATGTTAAGAAATATGAGGTAAAGGAGGTAAGGAGATGGGGATGAGGAAGGGATGTTAGGGGAGATCTGGGTGATGTATGAAGGATTATTGGTGGACGCATAGAGATGCAGGATAAAGTTAAAGATGAGAGAGGAAGGAATAAGGTCTGGTGAATAAGGTCTGTATCAATGAGGGAGGTGTGTTTGAGAGAGGATGGAGGTTGGGATGAAGAAAGGGGGGGAATGAGGACTGAGGTAAGTGGAGATGAGTAACAACAGAGATGGATATGGGGACTGAAGGGAATTAGGTAAGGGATATGAGTTAATGGGCCGGGATACTTGGGAGGCAGACTCGATGCAGACGTCCACCAGACACCACATGGACTACCGTGTACGCGTAGTCTGTGTCACAGTAAACTGCTTGATGGAAAACAGTGTCAAATTGTTTTGTATGCAACACCAAGCTCATAGGGTACAGAGTATAGGGTGGTACAGGAGTGGATTTTCCCTCCTGTCCCATCAAACTCTCAGAAAAAATATTTATTCAATCCCGATCCGGGGAAAGAGTAAAAACACAACATTTCTGTCCCATCCCTCTCCGGTAAAATGACTCCCGCTCTTTTCTCGCTCTGATTGTTTTTCTTCATTTATTCTTTCAACACTATATTTTATCAGGTCATACTCCTGTAAAATGAGTCTACTTTAATCTTCATCTAGTTACAGCGAACTATCAAAATTGCCACAGTCATGTAATATCCAATATCCAGCATGTTCTTCCATAATAAGCTCAGGAACATATCTATGTTGGAACAAAAGTGAATCTGGATTGAACATTTCCCTGCAAAACTGAAACTTTGGTTAGAAGCTTGTGTTGCCAGCAGCGTCTGGCACCATCCACCTGACCTCTCCCACCAGAAGTCGAGAAGAGACTGGAGGCGTATCAGCTCAGCCATTCATGGTTTGATGTTTGATCCTCCATTGCTCTTCTTCTTTGAATCCCAGCAGAGTGCAGCCAGCGGCAGCACTGTGGGCTTCTGGGTCATGTAGTTCTTTTAAGCGTAGGCTAGGTTAAGAAAACAAAAAAAATGGCGGCACCTGTCATGGCAATTTTGTCTGTTGTATCGTTCCCCTTCCCATCTGCTCCCTTTTTATCCTGACCATCAAAATCACGTGATTAACAAACAGTAAAATTGAATCCTATCCTACGGGAATCTAGAAAAAATGTCAGCCTGAAGTCGAGCAACCCGTCTCAAGAGCGAATAGCGTGACTGCCGCTCTCTGCAGCCGTGACAAGTGTGCGGCGGCTGCCCACACACATCA
The DNA here is from genome assembly GCF_000485575.1 of Poecilia formosa. Classification (NCBI taxonomy): domain Eukaryota; kingdom Metazoa; phylum Chordata; class Actinopteri; order Cyprinodontiformes; family Poeciliidae; genus Poecilia; species Poecilia formosa. The sequence goes on along the minus strand of NW_006799984.1, from coordinate 1,577,039 downwards.
GATTTTGACTCTAGCATGCTACTCTGTCCTTCTCCATTATGCTTTTGAATGTGATTTAACCTCGGAGCACCTCAGGTGTGTATGAGTAATCCTCTTTTCTGCCTTGTCGTGTCTCTCCCAGGCCCCCCCATCATCTCCAGTGATCCAGTTCAGTACGCTGTCAGAGGTGAAAAAGGAGGGATCAAGTGTTACATCGCCAGCACCCCCCCACCTGATAAGATTGTAAGTCCGTCCTCTGAAGCTGTAATCTTCTCTAGAGTTGCTTGACCTCTTGTGATTGCATCTCCCTCACAGGGAATCCTGATCAAAGCTCCCAGCTCACCTGGAAAACACTCTCTCTCTTTAGCTTGTGTCACTCGGGGTAAAAGACAAGATGGAGGCGACACTGTTCTCCAAGAGTGTCACTAATATGTGAGAACGAGCTGTTTCTCCTCTGTAGAGGGAGGTGGGACTCATGAAAACAGCTGCTGAGGTGTGTGTTTGAAGTCAAAGAGGATCAGACTGAAGCCAACAAGCAGAGAAAATTATAACAATTCAGATACAGATTCCAAAATGTTTCATTTTTAAGTGACATCGGATGAGAGCTTTCAGCCTAAAATCATCAAGTGGAGAAAATTGTTTTAACATAAAAAAAAATCTTGACATCTAATTTGCAGCTTTGCAATAAATGATAACCAATTTCCCACAAATCTTTCTTCCTTTTCTTTGCCAGTAGCCCAATGCTGAAAGTAATGACCTCTACAGATGTAGTTGGTCATTTGGAACGCTTTTTAAGCAGTAACGCCTCAGTAAGTGCCGCTGCAGCATTAAGGGAGGCTAAAGTAATTTAATTAATGGAAAACAGAGTAGCTGCAGTAAGCACTAAAGGGCACCAGGTGGCAAATGTGAGTGGTCATTACAAAATAGCTGGTTGGTCCACATCCTCTGCCAACTGGAAGCAGAATTGTGTCATTTCCATAATCTACTTTTGAACTTTTGCAAAATGGAATTTATAGCCACTAATTAGAGTAGATTTTGTTTAGAAATGTACATTTAGATGATATTCACTCCAAGAAATGGATTGCACTCTGTATAGCAATTGTAAAAAGCAACTTTCTCCAGTTTGATGTTTGCATAGCAACAGCTCCATCCTTTGGACCCACATTTCACTGATAAGAAAGCCCACCTTTATTGTAATAACTTCAGAGTATTCATAGCTTTTCATACTTTCTTTTTAAAACCTTTCATTCAGGTAGATTTTTAGAAAAATGTGCCTGAGGAATATAAGCAACTTTACACATCATTTTCTCTAGATGTTTGGACCAATCTAGTGTCTGCAACTTCAGTGACCAGAGAAACAGAAGGAGAAATGACCAAAGCTCTGCACTTTGCTCCATTTTCTGCCCCCTCTGCATATGGCTCATTTCTGCACTGGAACTCCAAAGCAAACTGTAGACTCAGACACGCCAACCAAAGTTAAGCAGCTAAACTTCCATCTGTTTTTGGTGTCCGCTTGCCATTGTCCTCTCTTCAGCAGCCCTAAACATCGCAGATGCAGACGTGATCATGGAGGGGGTGGAAAGTATTTCCTAACAGAGGTTTCCAAATGTTTTATCACTAAATGATGTGGATGGTTTTATTTCACCCCTGCAAAATTGTGAAAAACAGTAAAACGATCCATCCAGGCTTTTGGTTTCAATCGCAGGATGATAACGTTATACTTCCACATCTCAAAGACAATCAGACAATGTCTGTGATTAACAAAATTATTTGCTAAAATATCAAATATAAAAGAGCATATCAAGTTTGCCGTATCTTTGGTCCCTGCTTTGTGTTTCTGTGTTTCCCTTTTTCTCCCCTGTCTGCATGTGACAAACAGCGTCTTAAAGAATCCAATGTAATTTGTTCTGCTGCTGCCAGACTTTGTCTACCTAGGCAATCTGTATTATCACAGAGAGGCAATATTTGCTTGGTTTAGCCATTTTTGGAGCAGATCTTCCTTTGTGTGCTGATTGAGAATTAGATGTCGTTGCAAATTCTGAACTGCAGAGATCTTGCTAAGCAGATAGCTTTGTAAATTTTCCCCCACAGCATTATAGACAAAACACAATAAGTGTTTTGTCTATAACACTTATTAATCTAAACATATACATATATAAACATATACATGTTTATATATGTTTATGTTTATATAAACATAAACGTTTATGTTTATATCTACAACATAAACGATGTAGATATCAGATACGTCATGGCAACATTTATCAATAAAAGAAGAATGACCAATACAGCGTTGCACTATGAAATAGTTTATGTTCTGAGATCCACTTGAATGCAGGAAGCTGACATTTAAACGGGGTTTGAAAACGAGCTCTGAAAGAGATCAGTGACGCTGCTGACCTGACAGCCTCGGCCGGATCCCTTCAGAGTTTAGGAACTTTGATTCTCTGTTAGCTCTCGTTTTTGGCTGGAAGAATTTACAGCTCTCTGCCGGAGGACTGCAGTCTTCCTGCTGAAGACTGGGTTACCAAAAGGTCAGATGCATAAGAGGTTGATGCCAGAAAGTCAAAGGTTCAAAGTAGTATTGTGAAAACATTTTTAAATATTAATGGGAAGTGTTGCAAAAAGATATGCCCCTGGAGTTAGGATTTCTTCACGCTCAGTTTTCAATAAAAGTCTGTTTGCTGAGTTTTGTACATTTGGAGCTGATAAAGTGAATTTTAGCTTGAGACATGTGAAATAGTTCGACTTAATAAGGCAACTGCATTTTTTTATTATCCTCTGACTGCAGACTACTCATAAAAAATAGATTAATTGTGATCCAGGTTGTCACATTTTTCTCAACTCAGTATGTCGGATGAGGCTGCATGGATTAAGAGGTATAGATAAATGATGAATAGATGTGTTGTGTTCTTCTAAACAGCTGGCAATGCGTCAAATATTCTGTGCCTACTTCCAATAATTAATGTGAATGCTTCCGGTAGAAGTTTTGTGAGGGTAATAGGAAATAAAACTCCTTGAAAAAACTGTTTATACAGCCTGAACTTCTCCAAATTTACTCACTAATCTTCTCAAACAAACCTCTGAGGCCTTCAGGGAGGGGAAGGATTTATACTGAGATCAAATTACACACAGGAGAAGTCTTTACTTTCCCTAAGAAGTAACATCTCAAAGCAACAAGTTGTTCAGGTTTTATTTTGTGGTATCTAATTAAATGAGTTGAATACAAATACAAGCCACAGTTTTAGCTTTCATTTGTTAGGAAAACATGTTTTTCTGTTACTTAAAATCCCAAAATAAATCCAGTAAGGTTCTGAAAGTAGCTCAGGTGTAACTTTAGTTGGAAATCCCTCAAATTTCAAGCAACATTACGTAAGTATTTATTGTTTAATTTTGATGTATTACACAAAGTGTGTCTTTGTACTTGTGTATGATTGAAAGGAGTGCCTCTCACATTGGCTTCTCGGAAATTTGTAATTAAGTTTTCCCTTCAATTTTTCAGAATAAAATGGATTAAGCCAGGGTTTTTTTTTGTTTTTGTTTTTTCATTTCTACCTTTTCCTGGAAATCACTGGAAGCAATGCTCGATAAAACTACAATTTATTCTGAACTGAATGTTTTATAAGATCCTGGCAGTGTAATATGTTATTGAAACCTTCGAGAGGAAAAATAGAGGAATCTTTAGCCGTAACAAAAAGAAGCAACAAAGGGAAAAAAGAATAAATCCATTATTTCAGTTTGACGTCTAGAATGAGTGAAGAGGGCTGTGGGGGAGCAATAAATTGAAATCAGAGGAAGAGGGATTGAGGGAGAGTAAAATTTTGTACCTTTCAGCGTCAATTATCCAATTGTGCAGTGCCGACGTGACAGAAATCAGAGCTTTTAGAGCGATTCAGCCCCCTGCTGCACTGCCAGCGAGCCCAGAGCGTATAATGCGATACGACATCATAGTCCAGGCTTAATGCAGAGACACGGGGACTCATAAAATATGGAGTGCGGTGCTGTGTGCGTGCTTGTGCACGTGTGCAATGAGGCAATGACAGACTCAGAAACAGCAAAAAAAAACAAACAAAACAGACCCAGACAGAAGCGATGCAACATAATTATTGTTAGAAAGAGAGATTTAGAGGAGTCGGCAAGACAGACAGACAAAAGGACGCATTAGATAAAACTGTCAAGAAATAAAAGCGAAATATTGGCGGGATTTTGGATTTGTAACTCAATGAGTCATTTTTTATTTTTTTTCCAACATCATTTAAAAGGAACATAAGCCTAAAATATGGCTGGATGCATATTTGATGTTGTAGTGCTCCATATTTAATATGCTGGAAATTCCTCCCTGGCACATTTTAAGTGGCAAAACCTGCTTGAGATTTTAACACCCATGTACACCTGCTGCAGCGTGTTATCTTCTGATTCCTTCATGAGGAATTCATTCCCTTTCCACTTCCTAAATTTGCAACATGAGAATTAGGTGCAATTAACCTTCATCAACACCAACATAACCAGTTTTTTAATATTTATTCTTGACCATGTCTTTCTAGATGTGATTTTTTTTTTTTTTTTGTAGTCATCAATTCTGGGATGAAGTGAAATTAGCATTATTGTTATCCTCTTCGAAGGAGCTGTGTTCAAACTGTAGATGTTTTTGTGTCCCAGTCTGAAGTTGGTTTGGTTTTGTTTTCCACAGGTTTGGGCGTGGAAGGAGAATGTTTGGGAGAAGGAAAAAGGCACTCTGATGGAGCGGTACACGGTGGAGCAGAGCAAACCCCAGTCCCAAGGTGGCGCCGTCCTCTCCACCCTGACCATCAACAACGTCATGGAGTCTGACTTTCACTCTCCGTACAACTGCACCGCCTGGAACTCATTTGGACCTGGAACCATGATCATTACCCTGGAGGAGAAAGGTATGCTGGATCCTAACAGTGCTTGCTTACATAAACAGAATTAAAACCTCTTTTCAATCATCAGGGTGTCCACGATTCACTGAATGTAGCTGTATCCCAGAATTTTTTAAAAACTTGATTTCCCTGTATCTGTTACTACTTTAGCACTGCATGCTTAGTACTTGTGTGTTTTGGTTTTGAGTTTCATATCTGCACCAGAATGTTTTCTAGCAATCTGCAGAATTTTACCTCAGTTTTCTGCCACTTTCTCTTACATGCACTCAAAATTCAATCTGTTTTTAACTGGTAAATTTGAGATTATCATAAGAGGGCTCTAAATCCTGAGGTTGATGTTTGATTTTGTTTGTAGGCATTTAAATGTCCACTATGAACCCTTTGCACAATTTTGAGATGTGTGCACACCTGGCTGCAATAACTGAGATTACATGTGGTGGCATTAAAAAAGACAAAAGACTTGGACATAAAATATACAACCTAGTTTTAAAGTATTTTACATTAGGTAGAAACAAATACTGGCATTGAAAATCTAATTGTTCATAATATTTGATCATAATTGCACAAAAACGTGAGTTCAAATTAAAGTAGACTAGTTCCACTCTAATATTCTATCAATGTTGGATAGAAAACGTTGACAGAATATTAAAATGTTCCATCAGAGATTTGTTGACTTTTCTGTTTTTATCAAAGATTAAGACTGAGCCAAAACTGATGTGATGAAGAAAATAAAAAAAACTTTAGTTTTAACCAGTTCCCTTTTGAAACAGATGAAGTTGTGTGACTCAGACGGACCACTGCGTGTTCCTCGTCTTTTCTTGGTGGCTGTTTTGTTATGAAATCTCAGATCTTACATTATATTGGAGAAAATGGTTTCTCCATGCTCTGTCAGTCTGATCCTGCTCTTATTCTCTGCGCCGCTGCATTCCACAGGCTTTAGAAAATCTACCAAAACATCTCTGAGAGCGACAGAGTTTTGGATTTTTTCTTTACACACGTCCACTGAAAGCGTTTTCATCCCCTTGTCTGACGAGCGCGCCTTATCAACATAACCAGCCCTCAGAGATTCGGCTTTGAGCGAGGACACAAAAAAGGATTTTCCCTTAAAACTGAGCAGCATCCTCGTTAAGTTTTTGTGCAGCAGCGAAGCCGCAGCTGTCCCTCAACCCCCGACCTTCTTCTGCTTGTGTTCGTTTCAGATATTGTTCCAGTGGGAATTATCGCCGCTAGTACAGTGGGCTCCTCCATTCTGCTGCTTGTGATTCTGCTGGCACTCGCCTTCTTCTTCTACCGCCAACGCAAAGGCAGTGAGTTGAAAACTGTGTTTTTTTTATGTTTGTTTATGGACATGCTCACACTTACTCTGCCTGTTAGTCTTTCTTTCATCAACAATCCCTGCTCTGTCATTTTTATGTTACACGAAGTTAATGACATATGCCAGCAGCACAGCATTTTATTCAAATGAGATTAATGAATATTCATGCTATATGGCAATCGGCCTTAAATCGCCCACTTTATGTTTTCATTTCCTTTTGCTGACATTGACTTGCTTGATATTCTCTTGCCTCTTGCACACCCAGGATAAAGTGGCAACATAAATAAGAGCTCTGAAACAAAAGCCTTTAAAGGTGAATGGCATTTAAATCATGAATTTCTATATGCGTTATTTCTATAGCCAGCGGCAATCCAATTAGTAATTATGAGCACACACCACGCTTCGTCAAACCAGAGATCTAAAAGCCCTGTTGTGGCTTTCAGATGTTTAATTTCGAGCTGCTTCACCGGAAATAAAGAAACAGGAAAAGACGTTGAAGGTGACTGGCAGAGTCCCCAGAGGGATTTTAAGGGGATAAAAGTACATACTCTGGTTCAGAGCTGATAAACACGGCTACAGAAGAGATATCGTTCAGAAAGAGAAACTCAAACAAACATTGTCGTCTCTGCAGATAAACAGTCTCCTGTTTGTTGTCTGCGATGGAGCGCGAGACTTCACAGATGGGAATCTTTTCTTTTAAGGTTTCTGGCAGCGGAAGGGAGTTGCTCATGTTGGCAAACACTGAGTGTTCACTTGTGTAGACTTGTAAAGTGCAGTTCTTCAAAAATAACGAAACAATATTAAAGCCATGGAGATTTTTTTCAACAAAATGTGATGATTAGTTTGTATTTAGCAAAGAAAACGTATAATTCGGAATAGAAATATTCCATTTCAGCCTGTGTTTTTTTTTTGAGTGGCCCTAGATCCAGTATTTGCCATTTTGTTCAAACCTACTTCCATTTCCATAAACAAACCATGTCATATCCATGTATTTAAAGCTGTAGTATGTAACTTTAAGAAGTTTTTTGCATATTTGTTAAAACTGTCAACATATTCTGACAGTGTAACATGAGACAGATAATCTGTGAAAAGATCGATCTCCTCCACTTCCTCCATGAACTGCTATCGTCATCTGACCAAAAATGACCAATCAGAGCCAGGAGGAGGGGCTTAGTGCTGTCAATCAACCTGATGTACTCACTGCTCAATGTGCTAATGATGGAGAAACAAAACGCTGTTATAAATGGGCATGCTAACCAGCATTAGCATTCACAACAGACTCAGGAAGATGCTGCAGCATAGCAGGCAGCCATGTGGAGTGGAGTGGATGATTGACAGCGCTAAGACCCTCCTCCTGGGTCTGATTGGCTGTTTCCAGTTAGCACTGGAAGCACTGGGGCGGAGGAGCTCGATTTTTTTCACAGATGCCAATAAAATATGTAAAAAAAAAAAAATGTATATAAAAGTTACATACTGCAGCTTTAACTGTTGTGTCTAAGTAAATTTTTTTCATAGTTAAGAATTTTGATGCATTTTAACAGAAATTTTCCAAAATAAATATGATTCAGTTTTGGGTTGTATTACTTCTTTTTCATTGCACCATATTGTGAAACATTTTTTTTCCCAGGTCGCCGAGGTGTCACACTCGGTAAACCAGACATCAAGGTAGAAACAGTCAACAAAGAGACCCACAGCCTGGAGGAGGAGGCAGCCAACGTCTCCACAGCAACCAGAATGGTCAAGGCCATGTACTCCGTAAGTAGACTCCCATCTGAGTCACCGGGGGCGGCGGAGAGGAGGCGTACGGGTCATTGGCCTTAAATGTACAAATACACAGACAGTCGGGGCGACAAGGCAGGAGGGGCTCACACACACACACACACACACACACACACGCACGCGCTCACACACATGTTTGCGTGGCTATCTTTGTGGGGACTTTCCATTGACTTCCATTCATTTCTACAGCCTAAACCACCTTTACCCTTTTCCTAACCCCAACCATCACATACCTAACCCTAACCCTAACCAAAAATCAATTCACACCTTAGTCCTAACTCTGACCCCTGACCCAAAAACAGGGTTTCCCCTTGTGGGGACCAGGCTCCGGTCCCCACAACGTAGTATGTCAGGAAAATCGTCCCCACAAGGTATTACAAACAAACGCACACACACACACACACACACACACACACACACGCACACACCAAGGAAAAACTGAAAGCAGAAATAATCTTAAATGTCACACAAGGATAAGTATTCTGTTGAAAACATACAACCCCCATTCAAAAAAATAACTAAAATTGCATACTAATATTCACACTAATAATAAATAAACAAACTTTAATGTATTTCTATGAGATGTTACTACTGCAAGGTTCTGCATAATCGGGAAGTGGAAGGAAAATTCATGGCTTCACGTTTTGTATCAATAAAAGTCTGAAAATATATACTTCTGTTACTGTTTCATGTCATCATATATGCTGTCGTGCCGACTAAAGTTCCCATGAAGACATAAAAGACCAACATGCACCCATTCAATCAAAGATACACACTCACTTTAACATTGTGCTCCTTTTAGAAAATCCGTGGATGAACCGGAGAATCTAATCGGCGTCGCCCCTTTGAGACGGTTTCGAACCGCGGCCCAGAAGCGTTTATTCTCCCCACTACTCTAACCGCTTCTCGTCTTTCACTCTCTTGGGATGAAAAAGCTGAAACTCTGTTTTCCTCTTCCCTCCCTGTCGTCCTCTTCCTTTCCTTTCTTCACCCTCCCTCTTTCCGTGTGTGTGTTTCGTTGTTTGATGGTTTAGTTTTTGCCCTCTGTTTCCCTCTCTCCCTCCACTCAGCCATTCAAAGACGACATGGACCTGAAGCAGGAGATCAGGAGCGAGAGCGACACGCGGGAGGAGTACGAGCTCAAGGTGAGATGAGTCAGCGAAGGGGTTTTCATGTGCTGACTCCGGAGGTTTTCAGGAAAACAATTATCTGCAGCATCTTTGGCATCATTTCCTGCATGTTGCATGAGCTTTGTGGTCAAGTTCATCTCCCAGTTCCTGTAAGGTCTTGTTTTTCCTGCAGCACAGCATTTTCAAAACCCGTCGAAAGGTTCCTGTTTGCAACAACAAAACTTTTATTTATCATGACTTTTTAAACTGTGCTGGGAAACAAAATCCCCTTATCTTAACGTGTTTGTTTCATAGAAAGGCTTTTCTCAAAATAGCTCTTAAATATTTAAAGCCAAAAATGATTCTGCAGTCGAGTACATCATTGCTTTTCCTTTAGTATTCTAAGCTAAGCTTAATATGAATAAATATTTAGTTTCTTGGAAATTTTATGAACGTTTTCCCTTTGTGGTCTATGCAGAAGCAGTATGTGTGACTATCTGAACATCTGTGGACCAGGACATTCTCCAGAAACGGCAAAATAAAGATTATGACATAAAACTGTATCTAGAGAGTTTGTGTCTGTATGACATTCTACAGTTACTTCTCTAAAATTATATGAAAACATTAAAAATTATGTTCCATTGCTTCATTAAAACATTCAAACAAACATACTAATTTTTTCTTGATTCATTTGATTGCTGTTCAGCAAAAGCCTGTTAATCAGACATCAACTGGAATCAGATGTACTGAACCTAAAATGTATGGGAAGTCATATAAAATGTATTTTTATAGCTCAACAAGGCGGTTCAAAGAGCTTTACACCATGAAAACATCATGCAGTCACCAACAAAATGAATAGATTTGCTTTTTCCAGATGTCTGAAACGTTTCTGTTTCTTACGACTGATATATTTTTTTTTCTAGGATCCAACTAACGGCTATTACAACGTCCGAGCCACCACCCACGACGAGGCGCGACCCCAGTCCCGTGTTGTCCACTACCAGGGAGAGTTTCGGCCCCCAAACCCAAACACCGGGCCAGGCGGAGCCACATCCGGCGGACCTTCAGCTGCGGTCAGCGGTGCGGTTCCTCCCAGCGCGGTGCCAGGCTCCAGGGCAGGCTGCTACGACCCTCGCCCGCCCTCCAGGATGTCCCACGCTACCTACGCCCAATTCAACACCTTCTCTAGGGCGGCACAGAGGCAGGAAGCTCCTCCAAATCCTGCTCTCCCGTCACCCGGAGATTACCCCGGAGGAGACTGTGGCCTGCTGGACAGCTCAACCCAACTGCCATACGACAGCTACGGATATCCCTCCCAGTATCCCAGCTACCGCATGGGCTTCGCTCCCACCATAGAGGAAGGGCCGGCCTATGAGATGTACCCGACAGGACAGGGGACCGGGTCGGGCCCGGGAACGGGACAGCAAAGTCCTGAAACAGGCTTGGCAAAGTACGGGAGCTCCACCCGCTTCTCGTACTCGTCCCCTCCGTCTGACTATTCCCACAGACACACGCAGCGAATGCAGACTCACGTGTGAGGAAACGCCGAGGCGCTTTCCTGGATTTGCTTTCGGCATCAGCAGTGTTTTCACATCCCGTGTAAATCCTCCCGTTCTGTGCGTGGATCTTCAACAATCCGTTCTCCATTGCAGTCACCGCATGGAAAACCTTTTTTATTTTTTATTTTTTTAACAGTGTGACACCCCAACATTTAGGAAAGAAGCAATACATGCAGAGTGATCTTCACCCTGATTCACGCAGGCCTGCTGCGGTTACCCATCAACAGAAGCAAAAGCGAGATTCACAATCAGGAGATGAAAAGAAGAACAAGAAGAGCACTTTGCCAACTTGGACGACCTCCCATCACACCCTCCTGTTTCTCTGTAAATAATGTGAAATTTGGGCCATTTTAAAGTTATATTTCTTGTATAAATATATAAACAGCAAACCTCTCAGCAAGCCACACTTTTTACATTTTCTGACTTACATTGCTGAACACAAATCCAGACATACAACCACATTTCTTTAAAAAAGAAAATGCATCAAAGGGGCAGCTTGGACTATGAATATAGCTGGCACTTTTCATTAAAACTTGCTTAATGGCTTTTTTCTTACAAGATCTACCTTGATTTGAGTGGGACAGTTCGTCTGGTGAAAACATTGCCAGTTCCTATGTGCCAACACACACAAAAAGAATTAAATGGTGTCTTTTCTTTTTCAAATCGTGGACAATGAGGTGCTCCGGGTGACAGGATGCTGTACAAGACAAACGGAGCAGTAGCAAGCGTCTCTTTGCTCCTTCTCCTCCTCGTATTGTGTTTCTGTCATCATCATCCATTTCTATACCTAATATTTCACCTAAAGTCGATGCTATAGATAGTGTTTGTGAAATAAGGTGTGGTGGGAGCGCCTTTTCATTCTATACATTTCTGCAATTTGTGCAAAAAGATACCTCCCCCATCTTCAAGTGTTAAAAAAAAAATATTTGTTTCTCTCACTTGCACAGTAGAATAGATTTTTTTCCATATTTATACTGAAGCATATGAAAAAAACAAACAAAAAAAACCAACGGCATTCAGAAACATTTTATAATATTTTTATAAGGAGTTGTGGACCAAAGGTTCAGCATTTTGGGTGACGCTCACTTTTTAACGTGTAACGCGGCGTTACGGTCGGAAACGGTCCGAGTTCCTTTAAAATGAAAACGGTTTTTAATGTTGTAGGCTTAACATAGAAAACTTAAAGAGCTTCACCTCGAAATAACAAGTATCCAGTTGATTCCTGCTACGGATATATTTGTTTGGCGTGAAACTCTTTCTTTGACTTCCTGTCTTCTGACTGGACTGCCTTTTTTCTAAAGCTGGTGACGACATTCAAAACGACGGGCTTGGAGCGAACAGCTGCTCGATTGGAGCAGCGCTGGTAACTTGAGAAGCAGCGAGAAGGTTTAAGTGTAGTCTAACATATCAAAGTGAGGTAGAAAGGGTTCTATCTAGCTCATATGGTACTTTGTACTATTTGTAAGTATGCTGTTTTTTTTTCTCTGCAACAGAAACTCTGCTGGTGTCTTATGTCTAAGATTTTTCATCGTGTCATGTCAGGTTTTGGTGAACAGATCTGGCCTTCAAAGCAGAACTTGGTACTCGAAACTTGAAACTCTGAGGGGATAAATCATGCAAGTTCCTCTCCCTCCTCTAAGTTTTGCTCAGTGATGTTAAACTGTGGAGAAAACTGTTCTGTTCAAACATATAGCGCCCTCTACAGTTAAAAGAACCCCTTGTAAAGATATGTAAAAAGCCTAATTATAAAGGCATATTTTAATTGTTGTGGCATAATCTCAGTTTGAAAATGTTTTAAAAATCCATTTATTAATTTGAGTTCATTTATTACCTGAGAGAAAAACATGCAGCACTAATAACTAATTTACTGAGGGAATCACCTGGATTCCCTTTGCTCCACTTGGTGAGTCATTTCTGATATTTGGTCATGTTCTTTTTATCATTATTCTGCTAAAAGACCCAATGATGATCTATTTTCCATTTTTCTGGCAAAGCAAATCAAATATTTATTCAGAATATCCTGGAATCTCAAAGAATTCATAATGCCATGCACTTTAAAATCAACCTTTCGACAGTGAACATTCCCACAGCATCACAGTGGGAGGAAGTTGTTTTCTGCACATTTGTTTTTCCCTTCATATGAGACCCACTGCGAACTGGTTGCCAAAATGTCCAAAGCACTTAGTCTTTAGCATTTAGCAAACTCTGCATTTTGACATTTGTGATGGTAGGACAGAAACAGAAACATTTCTGTCCTGCATGCCTCCAAAACAACAAAATGCCAGTTAGGTTTCCTTTATGGTGGAGATTTTTTTCTTCTTTTACCTTCATTACCATCATTGTACATGTTGACAAGATAATCTTGGATGCTTATGCAGCATTGTTTGGTCTGAAGGTTTAGTCCTATTTTCAGGAGTGTTTACATGTGATGTCACTATTATAATAAAAAGCTTATGGATAAATACTTTGATAATCCCAGACGCCATAAAAAATTATGCAGTTTTAGTTTTCAGGAAAAAGCTGAAAACAGTGATTTAGAAATAAATTAGTATTTCTCAGTGTGAGATTATTTTTCTCTGCTTAAATGTACTTAAATTAAGTTTTTCACATGACCCCGATTTCTTAGCAAAAATCTCTGGATTGTAATTTTCTTACACCTCAGTGAGGTGTCGGTGTCGTCTCAAACGGATCAAGGTATTTCTTATTATAGTTTCTAACATCAGCTATTAAACCCCTCAGGTTTAATATTAAAGCATTTAAGCTTTTTGTATACTAAATAAATGAAAAACGGATTGATTTTTCTTTTTTTTCTTTTTTTTTTTTTAACCGAAAAGCCCCCTCTCCCCCAGTGGATTGAAGTTATTTATGTTTGCACTCGGAGCTCAATGAGATTCGACTAAACTGCTCTCTTCATCATCATACCAACTCAAAACGTTACATTTTATGGCGACAAGAATTTGTTTAGTGGAATACAAGAAAAGTGCATCAATAATCACGATCCCCATGTTATAAGCTTCCACCACATTAAGTTTGCTTTTTTTCTGGACAAACATGAAGACAATAAACCTTTCTATTGCACCCATCAGGAATAGATTCTATATTTCATTTAATACCTTTCCAAAAGTTCCCATCCTGCATGCTTCACTGAGCAGGTAAATTTAAAAGGCGCAGAAAGCAATAAGGAGTCACTCACTTGTATCTGTATTCTGCATTTTGGAGCAGTTAAAAATGATTGTGCATTAAATAAGACCCCTGGCTGCAGAGGCTATCAGCCACTCCAGAAGTAATCATTGACTGTTTATATTTATCAGTCGCCCCATCAACCCTTCATGGTATATTATGGTAATTGTCTGCAGAGGGGCTATAAAAATGTGTTTATAGCTCTTGTTTTCTATAAAGGCAGAGAAAGAAAACCACAGCCACGCCGGTTTGTATCTCAGAGGCAGCCTCGCAGCTCCAAGGTCACGATGTAAACCATGTCAGCCGGGGTAGAACGGCAGGTGGAGCTGCGTTTTAAATTTTAAACTGTTATCACCCCCCGTGGAGCTGTTCACTGTAATCTATTTACAGTCGTTTTACAGAGTTGTAGCTGAGCAGTATTTTGCATCTGACTTGCAATCTTGTTACCACCTTGTGGAAGGATGAGTGGATTTGACAGAGAAGATGCTGAGGCTGTGGCACGCATAGCCAGTCCATGCAGGTACTTGGGTATTATTACCTGTGGTGACATTACAGTCTGTTGACATTACAGTTCATATAAGATGTTAAACACACACAGCCGATGCAGAGGTACAGCAGTGGAAAAATAACTACAGGTTTGTCTTAATACATGAAAACAGCATCAAACCGTAGCTGAATTTGAAGGAAATATGGACACTTTTACCTCATTAGGTTGTTTTTCCGTGTCTTTTTTTATTTTCCATGTGTTTTTCTCGTTGCAGTGTGTGCTGATGGTTTCTTTCAAACTTGCTGCCATGTGTCAAATGAAAAGCCATCTGCCAGCTTCCAAATGTCAAAGACAAAACAGAGAATGAAATCACCTGAATATCGCAAACCTTTCTCTTGTTGCTTTCTTCCAGATTTCCATCATTTAGTCACACCATCACACAGTACAGTGTAGGTATGTCTTTCTGGCTTGCTTCTATTTCTGGTGTGTGTTTTATAGAATATATAAATATTCATGAGTTCATCATATCCACTTCAACCTTTTCCTGATTTATTTTTATTTTAACCAAATAAGTATAAGTATTTTGTATTTACTTTGTGGTACATCACCAGTTGAAGGAAAGACCGGTCCAAAGTGTCTTTCACATTGTAAAACACATTCTTTGTTGGTTCTGATCTAATTAATCAACTCAAAAAAAAGTTGGGTATTGAACATCTGTGGCCTAAAGAACTTGTCGGTCATGCTAGAAATAGCCTGAAGTGGGTCTCAACTAGGCCAACCCAGACCAGGACCGGGCCAGGCCCATGCTGGGCTGGGCTGGGCCGGGCTGGCCCAGACTGTCTGCAGAGCCTTGACATCCAGTTTTACTGTGTGAACCTTTCAGTGAGTGCCAAAAAAACCCATCAACTGAGCAGACATGCAAATGCAGCAGCAGTTTGTGTTTCTTCTGACCCTGTCTTTATGTGTGGGTGGATTCAGACAGACACACGTGTTTACGATGTCCAACTTAAAGATGCATGTGTGTGTGTGTGCATGTGTGTGTGTGTGTGTGTGTGTGTGTGTGTGTGTGGGCAGTATGTAATCCAAGTCATTAAAAACATGTTTGGGTCAGTGGAGAGAAGAAATGATGGTTTGACTGATAATTTCATATGTTGGCCAGTCACTCCTGCGGGTATGAAGGAGACCTTTCCTGACCACAGCGATAAAAACCCTGAAAATGCAGATTTTCCTCCTAAGTGTAATTTTTAACAGCTCAAATGTTGTTTGAGTGAAATGTTGTTGCTTTAAGTACAGTTTTTGTTTAATATATCATCATGATAAACCTAATTTTTAACAGAAGAAGCCAGTATGATTTGGCTCTTTTCCTTGTCCTGCAGTTTTAATCATTTTTTATTTTATTTTATGTTCAAATATGAGACAAAACTGATACCTGCAGCTAACAACTAACACTGTTTGGTTGTGATGCAGATAACAATAAAACAAACATGTTGAGGTGAAGAGAAGTTTAACCAGATGGGTTAAAACATTGATATATTTTGATGTGTTACAAAAAAAAATTAAGGGTTAAAATTTTATATTTTATCAGCCTTTTTGTGTAGTAAGAACAGCTAAGTTCTGTATTTCTAAAAGGAAATTATTATTTTACAACAGCAACAAAATCTAAACCTTTGAAAGCATTGTCTAGAAAACTATTACAAAGATTAAACTGTAAATCTGATCCTGCAAATAAGTACATAGCCTACTAGAGTTTTTTTAAATGGGTACATTTAAAAAAAATTACCACAATAAGTGAAAATGATACATTTACTTATTTTAGTTTTTGCACAAGGTTGTTCTTTCATGTGTTAAATCTGTAAGCTACATTAATCAATATAGACGTTTATAACACACATGTACCGCTGCTCCAAACTTGACATAAATGCTATGCAAATTAATAATTTACCAATGAAAACGCTAAATAAAGTCATGCTGTACTGTGTTATCTGCACAGACTCACATCGGCATGCCTTATGCTTGAAGTTGCTGGCAGAGGAGGATAGCTGGACTTTATTTCTGATTAGTTCAGCCAAATAAACCATCTCATATCTCTGCATAGAGAATTGAACCTTCATCCCAAGATGGTCAGGCAGGTTTTAGTTAACAGTTAGCACTAGTTAACACTAAAACCGCATTTCGTCTTGACCAAATATTTTGATGTTTGCTGAATTATCTAAAGGTGCTTTTTGTAAATCTAGTTAATTTAGAGATCTATGTCGCACTTTTCAAATTAATGATATTTTTTCCTCTCATTTTAATTTTAGGAAAAGAGCCAAATCATAATATTGATTTCTTGGAGGGAAAAAAAAAAAATCATGATTGGTTTTAAAACTGCTACTGTTTGTCAGTCAAACCCTAGTTGAATGGTGGACAGACGTTGAACGAGGAACCGCTTGGCCTTTGATTACGTGTGAGGAGTCAGAACAGAAAGCTTGTTGCTCATCTGGCTGCAGAGCCTGTCTGCTCTCTGCATGAGGGAACAAGATGATGTTCTGCTTGATGCTGTTGAGTGTCTGATTATCACTACAGTGAGAAAGAATCCATGTTGCACTTAAAACCGCGTGAAGTGGAGACGGAGATAGTTACGAGGCAGATAATGAGTGAGTTCAATCAACCGTATATAATCTTCATTCTCCAGTTCTTGATTTGTATCCCTATATATTGTTCACGTGTATTAAGTTTTGTTTGGTACTAGTATATTGTTTTTGTTCAGAAAAAAAAAAATGTGTGAAAACAAACTTACAAGATACTGAAATATTGTTTTTTCTTTTACGTTTCCTGTCATGTTTTTGTTCAAATTCAATGTAATTATTTTTTCACAATATAAAGAAAATAAAAGATGACACAGTTTCATAAGAAGTTTGCAAAAGTCTTTTATTCACTTTGCAATTAATGAACTCATTATGTGGCTAATTTATGATAGAATAATGAACTGAATTAGTGTTTTTTATTCCTGCAATAAGATGCTGGGAAGTTATTAAAGAATTTTATCTCAGCAAAGACAGAAGAACTAAAATCACCCAGTCAAATACTCTGTCCACCTCCTGTATGGCTGGATTAGTACTTTTTCACAGTACTGTGAGTTTTTCAATAAAGGCCTTTGAAATTCTTGAACTTCATTACGTCATAGAAACATCTGACAAAAAGACACAGCAACACTGACACAGTAAAGTTAGTAGAAAACCAGATTTCTGCCTGCATCAAAACTTTTGCCCACAACATGTTCGTAATAAAAGTTTGTGTATTTCACATGAAGTTTATTCAGGTCAGACTGACTGCAGTCAAACACATTGTTAGGAGTTTGTGGAGTTGAGCAGAGTGAAGGAGAATGTAAAAGTGTGTCTAAATTTAGCACAGAAGAATTAAGGAGAATAAAAAGCTGCTTCCCTGAATTTGAGCTCAGCGCATAAAGCCACAACAAACACCTGCAAAGTTTCTCCTGTTCCTTTCTTTTTTCTTCCTTTGTCTTGCAGCATTGCTTTCTTTTTCCTCTAATATCCATCTCTCATTTATTTTTCATGAAATATTTTTTTCTGATTTTCTCTCTCCAGCTTTGCTCTAACCTTCTCTCCGTCTCCCTGTCGCTTCTTGTTTAGTCACTTTTCAGGGTTTTCCTGAAAACATCAGTTTTCTGCTTCTAGCATCTTCTCATCTCACTCTTTCACCTCTTCTGCTTCTGCATGTCAGTACAGATTCTCACTTTGCCACATTTTCATGACTCTTTCAAATTTCTGTACAGCTTTTCATCCGTTAGAGGAGCTCTAACCTACTTTTCCTCAACTTCACCCCCACCTTTCTCATTGTCACTTCTCTGTTCTCACTTTCTTCTCACTCACTTTTCACACCTCTCTCTCTAACCTTTTGTTTTCTTTTTTCATATTTTCTCCTTTGCCCTGATAACTTCTCAAGCTTTCTGTCTTTAATCTCATGTCTATTTTTCCATACACTTTTTTTTAAATTTTCATTCCTCAACCTTAATTTGTTCCCCTTTCCTCTGATTTTATTTTCTGTTTTAAGTTTTTTTCTGTTAAACCTCAAACTTCCTTCTAACTCCTCGCCCTAATAAATCATCGTTTTGTCTTTTTAGTTTCACTTTTTTTCATCAGATTTCTTCAGATATGTTCATGATGATTCTCAGTTGATTATTCAAAGTGCTTACACAGAAGACAGCTGCCCTTCTGATTAATGCTGTTTTCTCTAACACCAATAATGTTATTTTTCTTATTTAAATTGTGCACATAAACATCTTTACACACTTTTCTTTCAAATTATATTTTAGTTTATTACAGAGTCCAAAATGCATAAAAAGAACAGTGTCACAAGTTGACAGAATATGACATAAAATAAGGCAAAGTAGTGATAGGGAAGTCTGCACAGGGAATGTGAGCTCTTATAAAAATTATTTATGTTTTTATTTATGCAGTGAGGAGGAGGAGGTCAGCAGAAACATTGTCTGAGAGAATAAACGTGGAAACCTAACAAACCGGCAACCTTCCCAGGGATTTAAAAACATATATGCACTTTGCCTCAGTCTGCTTGTGTAATTTATAGCCAAATTTAGTTTTTTGGCACTGCAATCCTTTATTGAACAGGGAAGGGGAAGACATCCAAAAATGTGTAGGAAAAAGGAAGTGAAGGAACATCCTTTGCACATTTTCTACCAATTGAGTCACCCAGAAACCAAAATTAGTGTTTTAATGTAGTTTACGGAGACCTTACACAAGTATTTTGTCTGGTTTCCAGTGCAAATGGCACAGAACTTGTAAAATAAGACAAAACTATTTCAAATGTAACTTTTCAGCAACATAAATAAGCTCAGTAATTCTTGAATATAAAATTTTAAAGTATTACTTCCATTGACAGGTTTATTCATTTCTAAGATATTTTTCCTGTTTTAAGTGAAAACAAAAATGATTAGAATTAGTGGAACTAATACTGTTTGTACAAGTATTACAGACTTAAACCAGTTCATTTATCTTGCTGAAAAGTTACTTTTAAGTTATTTTTGTCTGAATAAAGTGAACTAAAATATTTCCATTATATCATAGACAAAAATTCTTGGTAAGATTTTGTGTTTTTGCAGTGCAGAATGATGAACAGCCTGTTTGAATTCAATTTTCAGTAAACTGTCTACTATCCCTTTGATTTTTCTTCGTCTCCTGCTCCTGTTTCTTTTTTTTTTTCATTTTGATGTCAAATGAGAGTTCCTCCAGCCGTTTCCCTGGTCTGAGTATTTTGATCATGAGTGTATTTGCTCCTTTCTCCTTTCTTCCTCTCATTCTTGTCATTGCTTCCTCCTCAGTTACCTTCACCTCTTTTCTTTTTCCTCAGGTTTTTCTCTACCCTTTCATTTATAGCCCTCCATAAAAGCTGGTTATCTTCTTCTTTCTCTCCTCACGTTTTTCATTTTGATTTATCTTCCTCCCACCTTCAGTTTTTTCTCTCCCATCTCTCCACATCTCTTTTCCTTTCTCTTGTCCCATCCTTTCAGTTTATTTCTTTGAATCATAGTCTCATTCACTTTCCTCGGTGTGATCTTTACCCTCTTCTTTTTCAATGACAGCAGAGAAAAATCAAGTAAAGAAATTACAGATATGACCGGATAAAAGAACAAGGACAGAAGAAAGGAGCACAATTCAACTTCACTTAGTGTGAACTTCTGATTATCATTTTTCTTTTCTTCCATTCTCGTCGAGAAGTAATATCTGGAATAACCTTCATCGCTGCACTGTGGACCCTCTTCCTCCCCCTCCTCTTCCTCCAACTCTTTTATTTCATCCCCTTGTTCACATTTGAGGCGGCTGTTGGAAGGATTATGGCCCCTCTCATGCTTGGCACGGCTCTCGCTGCTTGAGATATATTATCATATTAGTGGAAAATGATGTAATGCGTTTCAAGACATTTGTCCTTCGCACACCCTCTGTCCCTCCGCAGATGATGTCACAGGCTTTGTCTACAGGCAGAGAAGTTGTCAAGCAGATTGTGTGGGGTATTCCTTTGTTTGCTTGCTGTTGCTGCCACCCTGTGGCTGGAGAGCAGTATGCAGGGAGGAGAGGATGAGGTTCGAATTAGGATGGAGGAAATTATTTATTACTGATCTGGAGGATAATGGGACTCATAACAGACGTCCTTGGTGTGTCGGTGCTGACGGGTTCTGTTTGGTCAGGGACAGATGGAAAGAGACAGACGCATCGCATATGACTTGATTACAAATGAGGGTTAATTAACTGACTGGCTTGTTTTTATAGAGACAAATAGAAAAACCTTTGCAGAAACTGATGGAAACAAGCAAATATAAAAGAAACGTTCACTGATGAATTTCTAAATTTTTATTTCCAAGTGAAGCCAATCTTTAAATGTTTGTCTTGTCAAGTTGAATTAAAAATCACACACACACACACACACACACACACACACACACACACACACACACACACACACACACACCCAATGCACCTTTATCAGGAAGCAGAAGGTCACATCATCACAGAAACATATTTCATTTTGCATCCTGTCTACTTTGATTCGAGGGGCAAATCTGATTTAATAAAATCAATCAAACAATTAGGATATTATCCACAGATATGCATTTTATAGAGCAAAGAAAGTCCTTGCATGCATAAACAACAAGCTTCTTCATATCATATGTGCCATCTCGGTCAGATCAACACTTCTCTCTTCGCGGTGGAGGCTGGTTGTTTACAGCACAGCCATTTCCTGTAAGCTTAATAGCGTTGAACTTACACGTCACACCCAAACGTCAGCAATAGGGTTAAATTTAAAACTTCAACCACGTCTCTGATAAAAAGCAATCATTCCTCAATAGCTGAGAGCCCAGATCCTCTGTTTGAAGCTAATCATAGAACAAGGGATTGGTTTTTACCAGGCTAGCTTAATAGGGGTTTCCTCTGTAGTGTGGCATGCTGAGAAGCTCCAACATCTAAGAAATAGTTTCCTTTCTTTGTGTTGAAAGGAGTCAGTGAAAGTGGTAGAACACCACCGACAAAATCGCTTCAGCTTTGAATCCGTTAGATTGAGATCTTCTGGAGGCCAGTGGAAAACATCCAAATGTCATGTTCAAGAAACAGATTTGAAATGTTCTGAGTTTTGTGATATGGCGCATCATTTTGCTGAAAGACACCATTTGGTCATAAAGCTTTCTTTATAACCAAAGCTGTTTCTGGACCACAATCAGCAACAGCTCTAAGGAAGAATGTGGTCTTTAAATACCGCTCTATTGTTAATGACAACCAAAGTGCATCAAGTAGAGATCAGCACCTTTACACCACCAGCAACAGTCTGATCTGTTTGACACCAGTGGCTCATCTGACCCTATGCATGCTGCAGCTGAAATGGCAACTCACTGAACCAGGCAATGCTTTTTCAAATTGTTTATGTGTAAATTTGGTGAGCTTGTGCAAACTTTAGTCTCAGGTTTCTGTTTTTAGCCTTGTGGGTTTTTTGTTATTGTTTGACTCTGCAACCCATCTGTGTTAATATTTGATGTTTTGTGCATTTAGTAGATCTGCAGTTTCTAAGATTATGGCACCAGCATCAAGTTCAAAGTCTCTTAAATCTCATTTCCCCCCTCATCCTGATGCTCAGTTTGAATTTAACAAGTTGTTTTCACCATAGATGCCTCAAGCTGATGGAGGTCCAGATGCATCGAGTTGCTGCTTTGAAGTTGGTTGAGTTGTGGTTGAGTCTATTTGTGCTAACAAGCAACTGAACAAGTTTTCCTATCAAAAAAAGTTGACAGTGAGGTGGATATGCATGTTCCTAAACCACTGATCACCTGTTCAGTCTGTTCTCCACCTCTCTCCACTAACTGCTGGAAAATATGAAAACTGTTTTTCTGGATTATAAACGTGGCATTTTTAGACTAAAGCTACTATTATAATAAGGCTGCATGGGTTTAGTTTAGGTTGAGTTTTGAGTATGTATTTTAGCTTATACTGAGATGAACTGATTGGTCTGAATTGAGAGTAAACTGGTTTCTATATAATTAAACATGAATACAATCTGTCTGTCTTTATTTACTGTGAACAGCAGCTATACAAATGAACTAAACTGACTTAGGCAACAATAGATTTTCATTTAACATTTCACTACAGTTTGAGCAGTTCTGGCTTTGAAAAGTTTCTTGGCCCAGCTTCAGGCTTTAACCTGTCAGCCATTGATTTTATTAGTGAATCTTCTCCCACCAGTTTTAGCAGAATTAATTCGAAATGGCTGATCCTTAGTAAGCTCGGGGTTCAGGGCAGCCCATGAGCGCAAAGGCTTCGGGTCGTCCGTCTGCTTTGCCTGCTCGGTAATTCCACCATGATGTAATCCTAATATTCAATTCATTTTGTGATTAAGTTAAATGAGTTCTTCCTGGAGCCTTAAACCGGCAGGTATGTCACCTTGCTGTGAATTACTAACGACTGGATGGTGGTGCATGATGCATGCAAAGGACTCTGAAATAAAAATCAGGCAATATCATTTCACTCCATTGACCTTGTTAAACTTTTATGTGCTTCCATCTTCATAATGCATGGGCCCATCACACACATATTTGTCTAGGAATATTTTTTAAATCAACCTTAATGTTCTGGGTGACTTTTAAGTATTCTACATAAGTACAGTTTCCATTTAGAAAATAATTTAAAACATTTATTTTAGTCTGCTGTATTGATAGATATTAGTTTTATTGTTCATATCTTTAGTTTAGATTTCTCAGGCAGTCTTTAGGTTGGAAGGTCTCCTTCCCATGACCCTAATCTTTACCTCGTTCCATGGATTCAAGTTAAGAGCCTGGCTGGACTCCTTCACAGCATTAATTTTACTTTTAGTCAGAGGAAACATGTTCTTAAATTAAAATATGTCTTTAAAAACAAAGTTTGTCAGGAATGTAATAAATATTGGCCTTAACGCTATATTGTCTACACAAAAAAGTTTGCAAAGTCAAAATTAGCAAATGAGGAAAGCATTTTTGTACAATACAATTAGTTTCCAAATATTTTATGTTACAGCAATATAATTTAAACTAAAAGAAAGAACAAAACTTTAGTTTCCGTCAGTGCTTCTGTGTTCTAGATATTGTATTAAACCCTTGAGTTGTAATGCTTTAAATCAGGGGTGTCAAACTCAATTTCACCGAGGGCCACTTCAGCATATTGGCCCCCCTCAACGGGCCACATTGATGGTACAAATCAGGAGTGCATCCCTGCTAAAAC
>NW_006799984.1:1552672-1552897 GCF_000485575.1 Poecilia formosa | reverse complement strand
GCCTATAAAATGCTGGGGGCCACATGTGGCCGGTGGGCCTTGAGTTTGACACATGTGCATTACACCATAGAACTGCCAATTGGTAATTGAAGTAAAGTAACTTCGATTTCAAAGAAGCCTACATTGAAGTCGATTGGCAAATGAACCATCACAAAAGAGGAAGGCTCTTGTTGTCTCACTGCACCCCAAGATATGCATAACCTACAAAATGTGATACTGTCTGGT
>NW_006799984.1:1550815-1552662 GCF_000485575.1 Poecilia formosa | reverse complement strand
TGTATGAAATACAATGTTAAAAATAAATTAAACACCTCATATTGTTAAATAACTGATTTTATGTATTGAAGTTTTAAATATTACATTTGAGTTTCCGTGGATGTAAAATTACTGCTCTATTTAAAAATTACAATATTTAAATCAGTGTTTAAAGGTGAGCAAACAAATAATAAAAACAAGTCACATGGGCAGACATTATAGACTTTACGCAAAGATTTAGTCTCAGAGGCAACTGAAATCAATTAATTTAAAAAATCCTTTCTGAATATTATCTCATGGTCTCTGAACTAAATGCGTCTTTCTGACCGGGAGCTGACAGCATGTTGAAGAGTTATGGACCGGACGCTTTGGAGCGACAGGTTAGGAAGCGCATTACAAACCTTTGGTTGAAATGTAGTTTGTAGTCAATTCGTGTTCAAAACCTATTTTAAGTCAATCATTGGCCTATAAAATGCTGGGGGCCACATGTGGCCGGTGGGCCTTGAGTTTGACACATGTGCATTACACCATAGAACTGCCAATTGGTAATTGAAGTAAAGTAACTTCGATTTCAAAGAAGCCTACATTGAAGTCGATTGGCAAATGAACCATCACAAAAGAGGAAGGCTCTTGTCTCACTGCACCTCAAGAGATGCATAACCTACAAAAACCTTTTCTGTCTGGTTTCAAACCAGAGACCTTTTGCGTGTAAAGCAAACATGATAACCACGACACTACAGGAACTGAACTTTTCTGCTTTGTTTCAGTTTGAGGTTCCAAAGTTGATGATGTGAGATGCAACGCATGAAAATTTCAACTGAGGTTTGCACTCAGATGCCTGGATTCAGAGTACAGACCATGACACCACAGAATCCTTGTTGACCTTTAGTAAACACCTGTGATGAATAGAACATGCAAAATCTGTTTCTGTCTGGTTTTGAACCAGAGACCTTTTGCATGTAAAGCCAACATGATAACCACTACACTACAGAAGCTCATGGTCTTGGGAGTGTTCCTGGTAGATGATCCACATTTTGTTAGAGACTAATTAAAAATGGTTGAAAAATAATATCAACACTTCAAAATACAAAATCTCTGGAAAATAAAATATTATGTATGTTGTTTTGAAAAACATTAGAATATAAGCACTTATCAAATCTCCATTGTGGTAAGATCATGTCAGTTCTTCTTAAATCCATGGAAATTCAACAGTTTGTAAGGTAGGTGAGTTAGCTCAGCAGGTTAGAGCACGGTGCTGGTAATGCTGAGGTCGTCGGTTCAAACCCCGTATGGGGCAATTCATGTGTAAGGTCTTTCAGACAATCAACACTTCAAAATAAATAAGGGTTCAAAACTAAAATCAACACATCACAATAAATAAGGGTTCAAAAATAAAATCAACACCTTCAAAATAAAAAAGGGTTCAAAATAAAAGCAACACTTCAAAATAAATAAGGTTTCAATAATAACATCAACACTTTACAATAAAAAAATGGTTCAAAAATAAAATCAACAATTTAAAAAAAGGTTTAAAAATAAAATCAACAGCTCAAAATGTATAATGGTAACTGTTTCTGTCTGTTCAGTCCATAAACTAAGCCTGGGATCAAAAATGTATTGAAGATGTCATGAGCAGAGACAGACGCTTGGCTAAAAAATAAAATCAATACTTACAAATAAAAAATGGTTAGGAAGCGCATTAGAAACCTTTGGTTGAATTGGCATGTTAAATTCAAGTCTCCATTACAGACCAGAGAAAACTAAAGAGAATGAATGCAACGTTGTGTTAATCCATTTGAGGAGCCGGAAGTTTATCTTGAGGAAATAAATGACGATGCAAAAGTTAATTAGACTGTAACATGCGCAGT
>NW_006799984.1:1536840-1540420 GCF_000485575.1 Poecilia formosa | reverse complement strand
TATATATATATATATATATATATATAAACCTCAGGAAGAGATTTTTTTTCAGTCCTCAATGCCTCCAACAAAGTCACTCATTATGACCAAATGTCTCCTTGCAGCTGCTTAAATCCCAGCAAAGTGATGAGGAAGATTACGGACAGGTGTGCAGTCTGAAACAGGCCAGAGATCTTCTATTCAGGCAGAAGACTCACTCACAGAAAAGCACATTCACACACAGGATCAAACTCTTTAGCTGATTAGCTTAGAGATACAAGAAACTTAATGTTGTTTCTAGAACTGTTGGCAATTTCAGTTGATTGTGTTACTATGATGCGATTTCTTTTTACACCAAAAGTCAGAACTAAGGTTTATATCACAACTAATTAAAGAAAAAAAAAGTATAAGTTTTCACTCAAAACTATTTTTAGATATTGGCTATAAATTGATTACTCTCCTCTTAGTTACTGCTGATAAAAGTCATTGTTTTCTATTAGAAATTAAGTGAAAGTGTCCCCCATAGTGTGTGAAATAGCAATATGTGAAGTTCAGTAGCAATATCTGAAGTTCATAAAGAAGAAAACCTTTTGAAAACAGAACTTTCTCTCATAATATCAGTCGTTCAAACATAAAGATAAGAATAATGACAAAAAATAAAGCGAAAATGCACTATATTCTGAATATGTTTTAATAATAAAGGACGTTTTCTTTTTTAAGATTGTCCCATCCAGCCCCAGTAGCCAGTTTTCCTTTTTAAGCTCATCTTTTCCGTTGTCAGAGTTTTGAAGGGAATCGATATAGTGGTAGGAGAAAACAAGAGAGAGAAAGAGAAGCATATTTTTAAGTATGAAAATGTGACAACATTTAACACATTCTAAGAGGAAATATGAAATCAGATGTGTCATTTCCAAGATGACTCATATTACATGCAAGACCAAAACATAAAACTCACTGAGAAGTGTGTTAGCCCTTCATCTTACCACCAAAAAGACTCTTTATCAAAGTGTTTTAAGTTTAACCACATCTGAACATAAAAATATATAATACACTTGATTCATTTATAATAAGGATTGTTCCAATCCTCCACTCATTTTATGGTTTTAAGTGTTTAAGTGAAGGAAATATTGACCCTAAAAACACACTCAATCCTGACCTTTTTCAACATATTTGTTATTTTTATTAAAACTTGCCTACATCACTTCCTTATGTTTGTCAGGATAAACCCTTCATCAGTCTTTAATATTGTTAGAAATATTAAAGACTGACTTATTAAAGAAAGACTTTCAGCTTTAAGTTTGTTAAAGCTGAAAATCAAAACTTAATTTCAGACTTGTCCAGCAGTTGTGCACACAGTGTATCCATTGCTCTAGTGCCTGCTGATGCATATTCAACACATGCCAGTTGTCTAATTTATACCTAATGAAGTTATTTTGCACACTAATGTTAAATACATTATAAATTCAAATGAACAATCTTAGTTTAAATTAGAATATGTTGAACAGCATAGCCACTTTGTCTTATTGCAAATAAAGCCAGGCAGTAATGTAAGCAGATATACGTGTCTGTCTGTGAGTTTCAAATGGATGCTTTCTGCTGAGAACAATAATAGCAGTCTTTTCTGGTTACAGAACGAACGCAAAACATATTTGTCACATCTTAAAAGAGAAGTGATGGTGACATATTTATTAGCAATGAGGAAGAGAGATGAACAGCCTTTCACATGAAATACTTGCAACATGACTTGTGAAACCAAGTTTAAGGCTTGGTGTGATCAGCCACCTGATCATTGCAAATCAAACTAACTTTGGATTTTGTGCATGAATCATTCAGACATCACTGGATGAGATATAGTTACAAAGCTCTGTTCTATTGTAAAATGATTGCACAGGATGGTTCATATAGTAATGCATGCTCTTTACAGGAAACATGTCACCTACATTATGTGGTGCTGGTGATAAGTATATGCATATGCCCTCCTCCTCCAAAGCAAGACTGAAAGCTATACTGGTAAACCTTTCCACAGTTACAGAGAAATTCCACAGACTGATGAAAAATTCAAGTGAAGAAGATGATACAACTGGAGGAGGTGATGTGGCAAGAAAAGCAGCAAAAAAACTTTGAAAACTACTTCCTATGTGTCCTGTGAGAATAGATTATGTTCACTTAGAAACGAGAAATGTGATCTAGTGATTTTCAAACAGCTCGTGTAGACCACCATACAGACCATATGTTAAATACATATGTTAAATACATTATATGTATTTAAGACCACCATACAGACCATAGGGTCTGTATGGTGGTCTTAATTACTTTATTGACTCTTAACTGTGTCTGTGGAGGAATTAGCCCCTCACTGACAGGTGTTGTATTTTGTACTTTTATACTCTAATTTAATGTATAAATATTTTTTTTTTTTTTTTGTGGTTAAACCTGATTTATTTAATGAAGATTTTGTTCTGATAAATCTCTCCTTCTCGTTGAGGTCACCTGGTCATGTGTTGCCAAGGCAGCAACCCATGAGCAGTGCTGACGAGGATCTGGTGTTTTCTATCAGCCTCACTGGGAAGATCCACACTGACTGAGAGGGAGGGGAGATGTTTTGGATTTGGTTTGGGCCCAGATTGTGTTTTAGTTTTTAAGTTGTTAAAGTTAACTATAATTATGCAACAGGTTTTTCTAGAAATGTCGTTGAGGGTTTGTACATTTTCTATCTGGAAATGTAAATACTGTCTCCACCCCTTAATTAGAACAGATATGAGCTGATGAGTTAGAAGCTGGGTGGTTTACAACAGGGGGAGCCTCTCTTTCTCTTGTGTTGATGGGTGAGAAAAGTGGAAATGATGTCTTGCTGTAAAAAGTGTTTTTAAAGAAGCATATATATTAAAAATATATATATATACTTGAGTTTTGCAGCTTTAGGATCCTGTAATTTCACATTTTTGGAGGGCACTAGTTTGTTTTGCTGCCTTTTTAGACCTGAAAGGTTTTACATTCAGCTCTCAAGCCCTACAGTGTCTAAATAAAAGCTCCAAGCATAAAGTGTGAGATTGTCATCCCAACCCCACCTACAAAAGTAATTATGTCTGCAGTGACTCAGTGTCTTAAGCATGACCATGTACGTACATGTTGGTTGTTCTAGTCGCCTCTTCATACACTGAAAGCTAACATTAGCTGAAAAATTATCTGGCTGATAATTAATAGCTTGAGAATTAATAAACATGGAGACATTTCAGTGAAAACAAAGGTGGACAAACGTTTGATATTTTAAGACTTTAAATATTTATTCTCTAACTAGAATAAATATTCTTTCTTCCTGGACAGCTGTTTTTCCTGACTTCTCCTTGGTTCATGAGGCATAAACCTTTACAATCACGTTTTATAACAGGATTATTTTAGAACAAAAGAATGTGACCAA
Source organism: Poecilia formosa (assembly GCF_000485575.1). NCBI lineage: Eukaryota > Metazoa > Chordata > Actinopteri > Cyprinodontiformes > Poeciliidae > Poecilia > Poecilia formosa. Next base: position 1,537,023 of record NW_006799984.1, on the reverse strand, counting down.
AAATTTTAAATGTTAAAAACAAACAGAAACATCTATAATTACCTTGTATTTGAAGTGTGAGGACCAGCAACAGGTGAAATAGAAATGTAACAATCAACATTTCTCCCACCGTACATGAGGATGTTCTCTTCTTATGTATTTCCTTTCAACCTGAAACATCCATGTATATATATATATATATAT
>NW_006799984.1:1527231-1536772 GCF_000485575.1 Poecilia formosa | reverse complement strand
TTGTGAGTCAACCAATTTCAAAATAGCTGACAGGAAACACGACCCAGTGCTCCTAATCTGTACTTAAAGCATTGATCTCATACCCAGAACCCATTTTCTGTGTTGCATACTTTTAGTCAGAATTTGTTTTTTGTGATGTTGTACATTTGAGTGCAAAGGGATGTTCTGAATCTGAGAATACAACTTTAACTTGATTACTAGTTTGTTCATCCATCCATCTTCTGTACACCCTTGTCCCTAGTGGTGTTGGGAGGTGCTGGTGCCTATCTCCAGCGAACGTTTCGGGCTAGAGGCGGGGTCACCCTGGACAGGTTTAATTCAATTACTAATCCCTACGCGAAAAATGTTGTATTATAAAAGGTTTTTCAGAGTCATTTGTGATGGCTGTGAGCAGGAAGGATAACAATACATGAAGAAGCCTCTGAATACAAGTTATTGGATGACAGTCTGATGATGATTATGCTCAGGGTTGTCTGTTATGATGTTCATGTTACTAAGTATGCTACAGGGCACAAAGTTACTGACTGATGCTACTGCTCTGGCAGATGATTACAGAAAATTACTCTCTCCATTACAAACTTGTACAGGATAGCATCTTGCTACAAACACTGAATGATTTCACCTTCCTCAAGAAGTACTGTATGCTTGGGGGTTAGTAACACTTTAGGTCTCCTTTCCATTTAAAAGATATCACACATTTTAGGTCTAAGACTTCAAGGAATGTCAGATAATTGAAAGTCGTAAAGATACAACTTTCAGAAAAAATGTGGTTGTCTTTGGGGGTGAAATAAATGATTGAATGATGAATAAATTATTGAAATAATCGTCAATTGGAGTATACAGATTTTTAAAAAAGCAATTTACATAAAGAACAATACTGTTTAAGCAGATATTAAGCCAAACATGCACAAAACAATCCACGTCAGAATGCCCGCACACATACACACAAACGTATGCACAACCACTAACTTACTTCTTTTTGCAGCTTAAACTGACGTGGTTCATCATGGGTGCACATACAGTTTCCTGTTTCAGTCGTCATATCCATCTTGTTTTCAGCTTCAAACATTTCCCGGTTCTATTTTCATGCGCCAGGAGTCAGAAAGCATCGAGTGTCTTCTATTAAATTGAGTACTGATCTCTGATCACAAGTTTATTTATATTTTTTTCTCTTTTATTATCATTATTATTACTTTGTATGCTTTAAGAGTTGAGTTAAAAGTAATTGTTCAGCTTTATTGCTTGTTTGGTCTTTCTGTGGGCGGAGCCTGTGGCTTTAAATGCCAAAAAGAAAAGGAAGTCAGTCTGTGGTTAGACTCCTGACAAGTGAAGGTGATGGACTCTTGAACTGACTGTTTTGTTAGTTTTGTCTGTTTTAACCTGCCTTGGACGTCCTTTCTATCTAATCTGCATCTCTCCTCTTTGTTCACCTGAAGAAAAGTGTAATGAATTCACTGAGGTGATCCCTGGCCTTGGCCAGTCAGTTTTGTTTGTCCAAGTTATAATAGAACCTCGTCACAAAGCGGAGAAAAAATGTGAAAGAAAAAAAAGAGGATCAGACACAAGATTTGCAAAAAAAAAAAAAAAAAAAAAACAGTTAATCCCTTGAATTTATTTGCAAAATGAAATTTGTCAAAACTTGATAAGCATAGACCACTGCATAGTTTAGGAGAATTGGATCAGATTCTTCACTTGGTTATTCTAAGTGTAAATAAAGTTTTGAATATTGAAAGGAAAATGCTGTTAATAGAGCTATTGATTTATCAATAATTATTTTCCTATGGAAAAAGCAGAGCCTTCAGTTTATTACTTCATCCAGAGGGTCTTGGCTCTCCACTGTTGTGAAACTGTTGCTTCCTGGAGGAGTGGATTGTGTTGAGGTTTTAAATTTTACCTACTTTCTAATCTTTTTTCAATGGGTCTCTATGACTGACGTCTATATATAAAAAACAAATAATGGAAACAAAATATTAAAATATATTTTATTGTCTTACAGAGGGATTATTCAGGTGTCACAGTAGCAAGTTAAGGTCAGAGTGAGAATATGAATACAGAAGTATAATTATACATACATATACTTTTAGTTGGGAAACATAACACAGTTTAACACTGAAAACCTAACCAGAGAAAGGAAATGCACTGTAATATATGAGAATTTATATGTTAGGGTTTATATGTATTATATGTATATGCAATTTATATGTTGTTTATTGAGTGCCTGTCAGTATAATCTCAGGTTCACTGCAAATGGCCGTCATGCAGGTGGCTGAGAATACATCAGATGTAATGGTTAACAAGAAATATACAGAATCACCGTTTCTTGACTTTCAAAAATCAATCTATAGACAATATGTTGCTGATAAAAAGTATTAAAGATATGGAATTAAAGAATTAGTACAATGCACAAAAGAAAGTCATCCTTGTATATCAGTATGTACAGATGACTGATGTTTACTCTACATTTTTAAAGGTGTAGCACAAAGTTCAGTGCTGGGGCCTAAACAGAAATGTCATAATCTCACTATATCAGTTCTGCACTTCACACATCCTTTATCAGTGAATACAAACTCTCTGGTTGGTCATTTCCTCTAATGTTTGTGGCTCCCTTACTTAAAGAAGGTCCCACTGTGCTGTAGGTGGTGGTTGGGGAACAACCTTCATCTTCAGCCGTTTTCTTCGATGATTCAGTTTGATCTTTTCTCTGGAAAACAAACATAATCAGTGAGTAAAATATTAGAAAACAGCCATGGTAAAGGTTTTCTTCAGTGTGAATTTAAACAAAACATCATGTCCCTTAACTTTTTACATACATCATTAGCTGCTAGTGTGTCAGAGTGGCTGAACAGATGTGGTTTGTGCTACAGTAACAAATAGTTAGCATGAAAAAGAAGCAAAGCTTAATGAAAAAAAGGGATCAAAGTTTGTGTTACTACATTGACTCATTCATTTGCAGTTTTTCACATTGGAACACACTTTTGACTCCACAACTTTTAAATTGCTAATTCCAGTTGTTTGTTGTTGTTGTTGTTGTTGTTTTGTCTAATCAAAGTATAAGAGTGAACAATTCCAATCATCCTGGGTCAGTGTTATCCATGTTTAGATGGTTGTCATCCTAACTACCCCTGCTGATGTTTAGGGTAAAGGATTGCAGCCTGTTGGAGAATTTGACAAAATTCTCCAACAGAAAAAAAGGGTTTTAAACTATTTTAATAAGATACTGAAAAATATTCTGTACCATGAGAATCAGAAACCTTTTAATTTAGGAAAAGTTTCACTAGCAAAAATGAGTCATTTATCAGAAGCTACAGAAAGAAATATTAGTTTAAAACATGTAACTATTTTGAACTTACAATTAAAAGAACTAGCTACACAGTTGATTCATGCTTTAAATTACGAAACTATTTTCTGACATTTTCAAGTTCCTTTACCAAATATTGGCTGATAAATTATTAAACTACATATTTTAAGCACAGATGAGAGCAATATCATCACTTACCTCAGGACAAGCATATGTCGTGTTGTCAAAGTTGTCATTGTTACCTGCTGGTCAGATATGAAGAAACACTCAGAGGTTTGGTTTGAATATTGGTATTTTATCTTGCTCTAATTACCTGTCCTGACTACTGTTTTGGTCTATTAAATAACTTGAATTGTGCCAACAATATGTCCAAATTCAGTTTTTATATCCTCATCCTCACAATAGATATTGTAACATTATAAGTTTATAAGTTTAGTTTTAAAAATCAATAATTACATCGTAAGGGGTATTCTAAAAATGATCAATTAAATAGTTATTCTATAACCCTGTTGTTGTAAATAAAATCACTAGTAAATATTCTTGACATTAATGTGAATCCACATATATACATACACAACACTTTGCTATGATAAAAGGCCTTCACTTGAATCGTGCTTTATCAAGTCAGAGGACTCCAAAGCACTTCACACTACATTTACCTATAAACACTCTGATGGTGGTAAGATACATTGTAGCCACTATGTGACAGACTGACAGAAACAGATGAGGTTGGTGAAGTGTCTTGCCCACAGACAGAAGGACTGAGACAGAAGGACCAGAAGTTTGAACGAGCAACCCACTGGTTACAGGAAGAACTACTACCTCCTGAACCACTGTTGGCCCAAATAATTAAAATGTTATATTTACAATAATTATTTTATAATTGCTACTCCTTCTTAAAGCCCATATCTATTACCAATCCACAGTTGTGAGGTAAACAGAAATAATTTTTCTTATCCTTCCAAATCTTAATTGTCCACTACTTGGTGTTGATCTACGATATAAATCCCAACAAATAATTTGACATAATGTAAAAATATAATAGGGACAGAAATACTTTTTGCAAGACAATGCATCATAGGCTACACAGATATTTGCTAACCACAACTCTTAATGTAAACCTGAACTTACCTTTCTTCCATCCAGGATATCGAATATAAACTATAAGGAGTAGAGGAACCAAAGGGATCAATGCAAATAACCCGTAATATTTTCTGGATTCTGACAAAAAAGAAAGAAATAGTTCAGTTGTACTGGTGAATGTAGACAAAAGCTGTATGTTACAAGACATATTTCAAAACCATTGCCATGAAAAATTTTAAATAGAAGGTCTTCATTTAAAATTTAAAATTGCTTTAAAATTTCATATTCTCTAATTTAATCAATAAAGTATCCAACAAAAATAATTGAAGAAATAAAACAAACATTTATCAGTTTTACAACTGGGTTAAAACCAAAGTGTTATTTTCTTGTCATAAAGTATTACCTCCATGTTGAGGGCAGTAACCCTCAATCTTTTCTTTGGATTCATTCCTGCTGACCTGGTTGCTATGGATACAGATGACTGACTCTTTCAACTGATAGATATGAAGAGAAGAGCCAGATTTGGTGACCGATCTTCTCTCTCCTCCCTCCTGGTTACAGGTTTGATTATCACATCTCATAGTGATGCTGATGGAAGAGTCATCTGTCCTGCAGGTCGCTGTCAGGTTATAGAAGGAGGAGGAGGAGGAGCTGGACGCACAGGTGAAGCTGAGATCAACTGGAGACACTGGATCTGAGGGGGAAAGTTAATTTCAGACATTTAAGAGTAAAAAAATTAATAAAAGGTCAGAATCAAAAAAAGAATGCAAATCAGAGCAGCATTGTTCTGAGAGAATTTTGTTTTAAATTATACTGTTTATGAATACGGATTTCATTAATAAAGGCAATAAACCCAAACTGGGAGGTATGGCAAGATTATTTATTAGATTACATGTGTTGGAATTTTCACTTATCAATTTGAAAGTATGCAGCTATTTATTCTGCTATCTAACATACGCAGGTCAGAAACATAAATATCAGAAAAACTTACCTAGAACTGTAACGTTGCACTGAGTCAGTGTTTGCTCTTTAGGCGATATTACCTTTGCAGTATAAATACCACTGTGTGACTTCTGAAGATACTTTAATTTCACACTGTAACTTTTTTTTAAAACTTCAACATTTCCAGATCGACTGTTAACAACAGTTGGTTGGGAGCCATTTAAAAACTCTACCAGTACATCATCTTTGAATCGCCATGTCCAAATGCGAGAATTTGATGGAATTTCAGCTTCTGTGAGATTAAGAATCAGATCATCTCCAGTCTTCACAAATACATCAGTCACTGCAGAGGAACCTGAAAAATGGAAAACAAAATAAATTAAAACTAAACTGAGATCAGTACAAATTTCTCATGAACGTTTGACTGAACAAATTGATTCTCTACATTGTTTTACAAAGCCATTCCTCGTTTACAAAACCCTTCTGCTGTTTCTACATTGTCCAAAAAAGAGATTATTTATACACCCGAATACAAATATGATGTCAATGACATTGCTTTTTTAAAGTCATATTTTCTGTCTGTCCCTGTTTGGAGTCAAGTTGTTGCTTCCTAATTTCACAGACCTTTACTGATTCCAAAACAAAACCAGTACATCGCTTCCATTCTTGCTATTCTTTGAACAAAGTTCTATAGTTCTGTAAATATATTTATGCAAACTGTGGTGACAGTGGTAGGAGTTTGCCCTGCAAGCAGTGGATTGCTGATTCAATTCCTGAGCTGAATTCAATCTGAATTACTTGAAATTATCTATTATTTCTTGACAGTTTTTCTTTTGTTATGAGATGCACTCAAAGCAAAGTTTGGGATTTTTCTATTTTCACAGTAAATAAAACAAACAAGGCTTTTTAGGGAAATAAATAAATGTGATATATAGAAACAAAGCATGTTTTTGTATACTTGTTTGATCGATACAGTTTGATCGATTTCTTAGGAAAATCAAGGAAAGTTTATATTCCCTTCACAACATCGTCTGACAAAGACTCAAATACAGTGGGAGATTAATGGTTTAAAACAGTTCTTAACCTGGGTTAGGGCTGTGCAGAGACCACTAAAGGGGCAGGTGCTCAAAAAAAAAAAAAAAAGGACCCATCTACCCGCATTCTAGGACAGAATATTAACAAAGCCACACAGCATTCAGAGTTTAATAAACAATGATAAATTACAAAATTGTGAGAAATACAATCAAAGCTAAGGAAAATCTCTATATAGAGCATAAAACTATGTATATGTAAGATATTTTATCTGCAGATCTATTTTGTTATAGGAAAGTATTGCATTATTCAAACCCACAATTTAGCAAGATGTGTAAATCAGAGCTAGACCACCAGACATATTTTGTCTTTACATAATTACACTGTTAAAAATATAAACAAGGGCACAATGCAACCTTTTAGTGTACTGTAATCTATAAAAAAGAGCTGCCTGTTTGCTACTGCAGTAGAGATGAAGATGGTCCATTCAGGAAAGCAGAGCTGCATCAAACTTTAATGTGGAACTGCAGAAAAAAAGAAAAAGAAAAAAAAAAAAGAAAACATGTAATTGTTAATGCATGTCACCATGAGAAAAGCCTGCTGAGTTTTGCTTAAAAAACTTTTTTTTTTAAATTAAAATCACACATTTTTGTCTCATGAAGTGATTTTTTGTGGGGGCAAAACAAACTTATTTGTACATGTCAAAAATATTTTCTTGCTATTCTAAGTTTTTGTTTGTGACTCATAGTTTTGCTTGTGATTCTCACATGATGTTGTGGGAAAGACCCAAAATCACAACAAAAGATTTCTGAGTGTAAATAAAAGTTTGTTTGGCAAATAACTTTTTAAGTTCACGAGACAAAAATGAGTTATTTAATTAAAAAAGAAAAAGATTTTTAAACAAAACTTTTTGTTTTAAAAAAAGAAATCATTACAATTCCAAAAGTTTTGATAACAATTGTATTTTACTTAATTAACTGAGGTTTTTTGGGGGTTTTTTTTCATTGAATTTGGAAAAAAATTTTTACTTCATACTCTGCGAACCAGACACTAAACTTACTTAAAGTCTGGTTTGAGTTTTTTTTTCCCTTCATGCATGACACACTTTTATTACATACATTATATCTATCATGGTAGTTCAGGGTGAGTTATGTTTAATTCTAAATGAATATCCTTGTTGGACTTTTATTTAAGTGGTATTCTCCTTCAAGATACATTTACCTAACGCCAGAATAAATACAATGTACATTATGCAGCAAAGGAAATTAGAAGATATGATATATCCATTATGGAGACGATAAGTTTTGGACGGGCAATGTGCCCCTATTGCATAAACGATACAGGGAAGAAGCTTTTCAGTTATCTTGCGATGCTAGCAAAGTCGTTAGCTAGCAGCTAGCTAATAGCACAACAACAACAGCCTAATATCTGTATGATAAAAATACTGAATCGATACATAAGAACAGTTTCTCCTCACCTGGTTGTCTCCTCCCGCTCAGTAGTTCTTCAGAGTAAGCCAGACGCAGAGGCCTGTCAGTGTCTGTTGTGTTTCATTACCTCTCTGCTTAAACCGCGACTCCGTGCTGAAGCAGAAATGATACTTCAACTGACAAGTAGCAAGTCTACTCCACTTTATTCACCAAAATAAAACGTTTTCTTTTAATTCACCAAAAACTGTTCTGTAATCTGGAACGTTCTCGACTGCGCGAGAGGCAACTGCGTCATGCGTCACGGGCAAAAGGTCAAAGGTAACAAGGTGACCGGCTTATTATGTTGTACAAAAAACCCCAACAAAAAAACAAAAAATTTTAGTACATGTTATTATGTGTCAGAAGAGGGCTTAGGAAATAATAATACAAAAAAAAAAAAAAAATGTGACCAAAAGGGCACTTGGGGGCAAGGAGTGAAAGGGGCAGGTGCTCAAGCACCCCCAGGACCCCCCTCTGCACGTGCCTGCCTTGGGTCTTTCCTGGACAGTCAGCTCAACTTTCCTGAAAACACTGACTATATTTTGAAGAACTGTTCTGAGACTCTCGCCCGGAACGATAGCTGGAGATAGGCACCAGCAACCCTCCCGACCCCACTGAGGGACAAGGGTGTAAAGAAAATGGATGGATGGATGGATGGATGGATGGATGTTCTGAGACTCTATCTTTTAAGTAGACTTAATGATCTTGGGGTGACCCACCTAGACTCTAGTTGGGTCTTCCATATGTCTTGAATTTGGAAAAAAATCTTTTTATTTATCACAAAAGAAGGGTTTGGTGAATGCGCATATGAATATGATGGGTTCAGTACCTCAAAAAAGGTTAAGAACCACTGGTTTAAAAAAAGAACCAAAAAAGATACACCATTGAACAGAATCAGTATTTAGAACAACAAAGCAAAGACAAATCAGATAAATGAAGTGACGATAATTTTTTATATTGGGATTAAAAGAATGGGTTCAAAGCACAATTTTTCCTTGATCTTCATTATAAGACTCAATTACTACAGACCTAACACAAATGTTTTTTTCATTTGAGTTTCATCTCTCAAACTTGTGAATTAGTGAACATGGAGAAGTTTCAGAGAGAAAAATGAACAAAAGTTTGACATTTCAAAGCTTTAAATATTTCTTATTTTCTGGACTGAACTCCTTTTGTCGCCTTGGTTCATGAGTCAGAATCATTTATAGTGATATTTTATGAAAGAATTCAAAACTTTGAAATGTTAAAAACAAACAGAAAACACTGAACTTACCTTGCATTTGAAGTTCACAGATTAGCAACAGAAATGTTAAAAATATGACGGTCAGTGCCATTTCTCAAACTGTACCGTCAGGAGAGCTCATACCGTCTTACTCACTTCCTCGTGGTGGTGGGGTCATTTCACATATTTGCAAAACCCAACCTCCATGTGTTGTTTTGTAGATACAGTTCTGCATAACGTTTTGGATGGCTCAAACTGGAATAACAGAAATATACTGCATTTAAAAGTGAGATCAAAGTATTACAGATCATGACAACCTCTACAGAAATTGTTCTTAGTGCTGAACATGTGTGAAACCAGAGCGTAGCAATTGTCTTTGTCCAGAAAAACAAGCACAGAATAGTTATCAGGATGTGTGCTGAGCTACTAATTCAAAGCCTTGATCTCACCACTCATTTTTGTATGTCCTGAGACCCCACGTCCTCATATGAGGAC
>NW_006799984.1:1525000-1526247 GCF_000485575.1 Poecilia formosa | reverse complement strand
TGGACTACCACGCTAAAAACCACCTCCCTCAAGGACAGCAGGTCAGACCATCTACTCATCCTGAGATTCTCCAATACATTCATAATATGAAAGAACAACATGATCAACTGCGACTAGATGTGCAACGCCTGACAGAATTGATCTCTAGCTCTCCTGTACTAGCCCCGCAGCATGCTTCATCACTATCTGGACTTTATGAGGATGGGACGTCAGACCCACCTGTACCCACTAGTAAACTGATGTCAGCCAGAGGTCACAAGGACCCACATCAGCTTGAAAGTACTCCACAGGTGTCAATTAGGGATGAGTCTCAATGTCCACCAGATAACCAGAATGACCTGATTGAGGAGCTCACACACAGCTTAAAGGGAGCAAGCGTTGACAGGCAACGCAGAACACAGTCACCATCATCTTCAGTTGAATCGCCCCCTGAATCTCAAGATTTCTTTCTGTCAACAGGACAGGGTGGGAGGTCCTGTCCACCCCAAGATTCAGCCCCACGGGGTCATTTCCAGTCACAGCATTATACTGCGCAAAGAAAGGCTGATGACATCTGTTTTCGCAGTGACAGCAGCTACAGACCTGCTGACGCCCCTCCTAGACTGTCAAATATAGGAGTTTACTATCATGATGAGCCATATTATAGACAAGATGTCAGACAAGATGTCAGATATTCTGCCCCTGGTCCCAGAAGCTGCCCTGACACTCGCCATTGTCTTTCTGATAGACATCCAGATCCAGGTCATCAGTACAGACAGTGGAGCAAATACCCAAATGATCGTCCACGGCATCCGCCTGATCATCTTCAGTCGAATGAACAGCACTCAGACAGCACTCCCTTTCAGCAGGAGCAGATCAACAGAAACTTATCGTGGGCCTCAACCTACAATCCCCGATTTTGTGCACGAGGATCCCCGGGAGTTTACAAGATTAAAGTTAGCTTTAGAGAATATATTACCATTTGATGCTCCTGAGCACTTCAAGTTTCAGATATTGACAGATCACCTTAAGTGTGAAGAAGCACTGCTCATTGCTGATTCCTACATTCATAGTCCATTTCCGTTTACTGACACCATGAGAGCTCTTACAGAGATGTACGGTCAACCTCAACATCTGGCCTTAAAAAGAATCACCAAACTGATGGATGCACCCAACATCAGGAGTGGTGACATCAGAGCTTTCAAGTCCTTCGCACTCCAAGTCCGTGCGCTAGGGGGTATGTTGCTTCGGTTGGGAGAACAGGGTTG
>NW_006799984.1:1514355-1519537 GCF_000485575.1 Poecilia formosa | reverse complement strand
AATGTCCTCATATGAGGACATTAGGTCTCAAACAAAAGCCCGGGTCTCAGGAGGTTAAAATACTATTGTAACTCTTGATGACTAGCTTGTTATGTCTTTACACCTCAGACTTCTAGCCAATATCAAAGTCTGTCATTTGCAACAATACTCAGATGACTCTGTAGTTGTCTTGTGGATCATAGATGGTCAAGATACAAAATGTTTCTCCTACGGAATAATAATAGAATTGAAAAGGAATATTGAGAGTCTGCTGCAAACCACCGGGGCAGACATGGACAACAGGTGATTGTTGAGGCCTCATCCTGTGTCTTCTGGAGTTTCTGACACAGCAGATCAGGCTGAATTATGTTAAATGAACTGCCAAAATGAAATGATCCTCACAATGCTGCCTCCTTTGTACAGATAACAGCAGGTGTGTGACGGTGTCTTCAGTTCCAACCCCATAGTAATAAGCAAACAGCCTGAGGGATAAGAGTGGATGGGAGATCTGTTTGACTGGAGGCTGAGGATGCTGAGCTTCTTTCTGAATAGAAACTAATGAAAGACATATTCAGTTCATTGCCTTTTTCCAGACGTTTCCAGGCATCAGTCTGAAACGTCTGATGTATGAAAAGTCTGAACAACTATTTGAAAGTAAAATATAGTAATCAGTTCATAGTCATCTTGAATAAATTAGAGTATGTGTTCCACTGAGGCTTATTTGTCATATTAAAAGCACCTTTTAAAAATAACAACCTGTGTTTTATTTAGTTGACTGAGTGTTAATTTATTTCAGTGTGAATGATTAATGTGAAGTCTGGACTCAAAGTGCTACAGGCCAATAACCATGTACCTTATATCTGTCTGTCTGTGTCAACATTTTAATGAAGTATTTATTGAAATGGGGGACTATTTCTCTACCAGCAGTCAAACTCTGTCCAGTCACATCTGGTGGTGACTGGAGTTTGCAGACTTTAGGTTATTTTCTGTATTCATGAAATCTATTCTAGCTGCTACTTGGAGAATAACCTGGTTTGCAATCTTTGCCACACTGAAAGCATTTTAAGGGAAGTTATTTTCTTTCAGCATTTCAGGTGGTTTAAGAAAAATACTTTCTGATGAGCACCATATATATATATTGATTTGGGGGTTAGTAGCACTTTAGGTCTCCTTTTAACTTAAAATATATCACACATTTAAGGCACATTTAAACTTCAAGGAATGTCAGAGATAATTGACAGTCATGAAGATACAACTTTCCGAAAAAATGTGGTTGTCATTAGGGGTGAAATAAATGATTGTATCATGATGAATTGATTATTGAAATAATCATCAATTGGAATATACAGATTTAAAAAAAAAGAAATTTACTTAAAGAACAATACTGTTTAAGCAGATATTAAGCCATTACTGTAATTTCACAGTATTTAATTGAAACATGCAGAAAACAATGGATGAAAGCATGTGACGGAGGAGCCGTCACGAGCTGGAAATATGCAGTCCGTGTCAACATGCGAGCACGCCCACACACACATACACACAAATGTGTGTACAACCTCTCACTTACTTTTTGTTGCAGCTTAAACTGACACAGGTCATCATGGAGGATGTTTGTGGTTAACTCCTGACAAGACACACTGAAGGTGTTGCTGTTTGTCTGTCTTAACCTGCCTTGGACGTCCTTTGTATTTAATCTGCATCTCTCGTCTTTGTTCAATTAAAGAAAAGCATAAATTCAAGTGATCCCCAGCCTTGACCAGCCATTTTTTTTTTGTCAGTTACAAACCGGATTCCAAAAAAGTTGGAACACTAAACAAATCGTGAATAAAAACTGAATGCAATGATGTGGAGATGGCAAATGTCAATATTTTATTTGTAATAGAACATAGATGGCAGATCAAAAGTTTAAACCGAAATTTAAACTTTTGATCTGTGATTTGTGTCCTATTGTGAATAAAATATTAGATGTTGGCATCTCCACATCATTGCATTCAGTTTTTATTCACAATTTGTTTAGTGTCCCAACTTTTTTGGAATCCGGTTTGTATAATAAAACCTCGTCACAAAGCGGAGAAAAAATGTGAAAGAAAAAAAAGAGGATCAGACACAAGATTTAAAAAAAAAAAAACTTAATCCCTTGAATTTATTTGCAAAATGAAATTTGTCAAAACTTGATAAGCATAGACCACTGCATAGTTTAGGAGAATTGGATCAGATTCTTCACTTGGTTATTCTAAGTGTAAATAAAGTTTTGAATACTGAAAGGAAAATGCTGTTACTAAGAGAGCTATTGATTTATCGGTAATTTTCCTATGGAAAAAGCAGAGCCTTCAGTTTATTACTTCATCCAGAGGGTCTTGGCTCTCCACTGTTGTGAAACTGTTGCTTCCTGGAGGAGTGGATTGTGTTGAGGTTTTAAATTTTACCTACTTTCTAATCTTTTTTCAATGGGTCTCTATGACTGTCGTCTATATATAAAAACCAAATAATGGAAACAGAATATTAAAATATCTTTTATTGTCTTACAGAGGGATTATTCAGGTGTCACAGTAGCAAGTTAAGGTCAGAGTGAGAATATGAATACAGAAGTATAACTATACATGCATATACTCGTAGCTGAGGAACATGTAGAGCAAAAGAAAAGTAACACAGTACAGTTCTAAATATATAACACAGTTTAACACTGAAAACCTAACGAGAGAAAGGACATGCACTGTAATATATGAGAATTTATACACTAAATACATCACACTTTCAGTAAACTATACATGTTGTTTACTGAGTGCCTGTCAGTATAATCACAGGTTCACTGCAAATGGCCATGATGCAGGTGGCTGAGAATACATCAGATGTAATGGTTAACAAGGAATATGCATGTTACGGCCTCTGGCCTCTTGAGGCTGTGCAGGCTCCCTTTTTGTTATGCAGGATCAGCTGTGAGAGCACACCTTCCTGATTGGCTGCCTGAAGGCTGTAGGAAAGCAGCTACACCATTGGACCAGCAGAGGATTGTCAAGCCAATCAGATGTTGATGAGGCCCACCTGCACCCTATAAAATGCTCCTGAATCCATTCCTCTTGTGGGGCAGCTAGTTTGAAGAGGTTTTGTGAAGCTGCCTCCTCTTGTTTGGTAGTTGCAACTGCTTTAGGCAGGTTTTAAGCTAGTTTGGTCTTTGTTTGTTCCTGCTTGTCCAGTTCAGCAATTTTGACTTTGCTCTAGTTAACTACAAGTTAGAAGCTTGTGTTTGGGTGGCTTGGTGCTCCCCTTGACATTCCCTTTGTGTGTTCCCCATTTTCCCCTTTTGGTTTATTTTGAGTTTACTTTTTACTGACTTGTTTGGATATTTTGTAACTTTAATTTGCACCTGACATTCTTGAGTTTCTGGATCTCTCCTCTTTGTTCACTTGAAAAAAAGTGTAATGAATTCACTGAGGTGATCCCTGGCCTTGGCCAGTCAGTTTTGTTTGTCCAAGTTATAATAAAACCTCGTCACAAAGCAGGAGAAAAAATGTAAAAGGAAAAAAAGAGGATCAGACACAAGATTTGCAAAAAAAAAAAAAAAAAAAAAAAAAAAACTTAATCCCTTGAATTTATTTGCAATTCTCCTTAACTACATAGTTTAGGAGAATTGGATCAGATTCTTGGTTATTCTAAGTGTAAATGAAGTTGTGAATGTTGAAAGGAAAATCCTGTTACTAACAGAGCTATTGATTTATCGATAATTATTTTCCTATAGAAAAAGCAGAGCCTTCAGTTTATTACTTCATCCAGAGGGTCTTGGCTCTCCATTGTTGTGAAACTGTTACTTCCTGGAGGAGTGGATTGTGTTGAGGTTTTAAATTTTACCTACTTTCTAATCTTTTTTTCAATGGGTCTCTATGGCTGACTTCTATATATACAAACCGAATAATGGAAACAGAATATTTAAAAAATATCCATTATTGTCTTACAGAGGGATTAGTTAGGTGTCACAGTAGCAAGTTAAGGTCATTGTCTGAGAGGGAGGAGAGATGTATTTTTGATTTTGTTTGGATCCAGATTGTTTTTTTGTTCCTAGTTTTGTTTGAGTTAATTGTAACTGTAGACATTTTTTATAGGAATAATTTGATACAAATGTTCTTTATTTCTAGAAATATGAATGTCTCCACCCCTCTAATTAGTCCTGATGGAAGCCAGGACTAATTAGAGGTCCCCTTAAAAAGCCAGGTGATTCAGATGAGAGGGAGATTCTCCCTCTTCTTGTTTTGACTGACATGATATGCTGTAAACTGAACTGAAGTGTGTGAAGCTGAAGATAAAAGAAAAAATATTGAGAGCTCTAAAACTGCTGGTTCCAGTCTGGTTTTGTTTTGATCGCAAACTAACACTTGGTGTCAGGAGTGGGATGTGACGCTGATGTCCAGATAAGTGCTAATTATGGGTCCAAAGCAGCAGACAAAAGGCCCTAAAGCTGCAGAATTGGCTCCAGTGGAGGAAGCAGAGCAGGATGGAGCTACAGGTCAGCCGACTTTGCAGTTCAGTGATGAAACGGCATTTGTGGACATGAAGAACATTGCTGCCATGCTGGAAAAATGTCTTCAGTTCCAGAGTGACTTTGTTGACAGATGGGACAAAGAAGGATGTAAGCAAGAAAGAAGATGGCACCAGATACAGGCTGAAGTTAACAATCTGAGAGATGACTTGGAGAAGCAACAGAAATCTGAAGCTTGTTCTTATTCAAGCCCCTCTTCAGAATATGATTTAGAGCCAGCTTCTTGGCGTCATGCTAGAGGTGAGCCAAAACAAAGAGCCTGGACTTAATCGGATATTCCAAAGTTTGAGGAGGGAGAGGACATTGAACAGCACCTGTTGGGGAGGGGGTAAATTCCTCACAGTTGGTCTCTTCAAAGTTTAGAACAGCTTTTGAAAATTGTTGCGAGTAAAGTAACAGTTTCAAAGAAGCGATTTAAATAATACATTAATACTAATTTGGCCCCAAAAAACTATGTGCATGAAAAATTCATGAAGCTCACAGAGAATATTTAACAAAAAAAAAAAAATATGAACCCAGATTTGTGCAGGTTACAATTGATCATAAATTGCACTGGAAGCCTTATATGGACATTTTAATATCTTATTCCATACTTATCTCTATATATTACACATATTTTACAACACAACCTCCATACATTCTATTCAACACAATATGTGAATATATATATAT
>NW_006799984.1:1504427-1513260 GCF_000485575.1 Poecilia formosa | reverse complement strand
TAACCATGCATGCAATTTATATAAATAATGTACAGAATGTTATAATTTGTTCCAGATGCCTCCTCATGGACTAACACTGAAAACTAATATTAGTTGGCAAGTTATCTGACTACTCTGCTCAATACGCTGCCCAGTGAAATGGCTTAAACTTTTAATAAGCTTTTAAGCCTTAGCTTTGTTGCTCGACCATTTCTATATAAAAGAAAGATACCTGAAGGTCTAGAATACTTAAAGCAATTTAAAATACGTATAAAATATACTATTGGCTATATTCCATTTGCTGTGACTCAGTCACCTACAGATTATAGGAAATGCAGCAGTCTACTTTCTCACATAGAAATCTCATAATCTCACTATCAGTTCTGCACTTCACACAGCCTTTATCTGTGAATACACACTCTCTGGTTGGTCATTTCCTCTCATGTTTGTGGCTCCCTTACTTAAAGAAGATCCCACTGTGCTGTAGGTGGTGGTTGGGGAACAACTTTCATCTTCAGCTGTTTCCTTCGATGTTTCAGTTTGATCTTTTCTCTGGAAAACAAACATAATCAGTGAATAAAATATTGGAAAACAATCATGGTAAAGGTTTTCTTCAGTTTGAACTTAAACAAAACATCATGTCCCTTAACCTTTTACATACATCATAAGCTGCTAGTGTACCAGAGCAGCTGAACAGATGTGGTTTGTGCTACAGTAGCAAATATTTAGCATGAAAAAGAAGCAAAGCTTAATGAAAAAAAAGGATCAAAGTTTGTTAATGCATTATCAGATTCATTTGCAGTTTTTCACATTAGTACACACTTTTTACAGACAATTTTTAAAACACTAATTGCAGGGTTTTGTCCAATTAAAGTACAAAAATGGACAATTTCAGTCAAGGTTCAGTGTTCTCCATGTTTAGATGTTTGTCATCCTACTAATACCTGCTGATCTTTAGGGTAAATTATTGCAGGTTGGTGGAGAATTTGGTGACCGACAAAAAAAGGTTTTAAACTATTTTAATAAGAAACTGAAGGAGATCCCGTGCCATGAGAATCAGAAACCTTTAATTTAGGAAAAGGTTCAGTAGCAAAAATTGGTCATTTACCAGACAGAGAGGCTGCAGAAACAAATGAGTTTAAAACATGTAACTAATTTCAGCTTGGTATTACAAGAACTGCCTAAACAGTCGACTCAATGAAAAAATGTTCATAACATTTTCAAATTTCTTTAATCAAATATCTGCTATTAAATTATTAAACTATATGTTTTTAAGCACAGATGGAAGCATTGTCATCACTTACCTCAGGAAGAGCATATATTGTGTTGTCAAAGTTGCCGTTGTCACCTGCTGGTCAGACATAAAGAAATAATTTATACTTTAAAAGCTTTTATTTGAATATTGTTTTTTTTATCTTGCTTTGATTACTTGTCCTGGCTACTATTTGGTCCACTAAATAACTTGAATTATGTCTAAATTATATCAAAATTTTGTTTCCTCATCCTCAGAGTAGATATTGTAACATTATAAGTTTGTAAGTTTAGTTAAAATCAATGATTACACCCTAATGCGTATTCTAAGCTATTTTAAATTAAAAATGATCAATTAAATGGTTATTCTATAACCCTGCTGTTGTAAATTAAAATCACTAGTAAACATTCTTGACATTAAAGTAAATCCACATTTACACCACCTTGCTATGGTATACATTTTCCCACATAACCAAAGTCCTCAATGTACCTTAGTGACATTTTGTCAGATTTAAAATCACAAAGTAATACTTAACAATATTACAATTAAAGGAAAACGGCATGCAGTTTCTTAATATTTTTTCTGAAAGATAAAAATCTAAAAAATGTACCATGTATTTGTTTTTAGGTAAAACGTATGTTGGAATATCAATGTTCAAGTCTCCACAGATTTTCAGTTGGATTAAGGTTTAAACTTTGACTAGGCCACTCTAAAGCATGAATTAAGTTTAAAATAAACCATTTGGCGTATCTGTATGTGTAGGTTTAGGGTCGTTTTCCTGCTGGAAGATTAAGCTCGTCCTAAGCCAAACGAAATAAAAGGCCTTCACTTGAATAGTGCTTTATCAAGTCAGAGGACTCCAAAGCACTTCACACTACATTTACCTATAAACACTCTGATGGTGGTAAGATACATTGTAGCCACTATGTGACAGACTGACAGGAACAGGCAAAGTAGAAGAAGTGTCTCGTCCATAGACGCATGGACTGAGACAGAAGAACCAGATGTTTGAACTGGCAACCAGGAAGAATTCCTCCATCCTGAGCTATTGTTGGCCCAAATAATTAAAAAAAAATAATTTAAAATAATTAGTTTATAATTGCTGCTCCTTCTTAAAGCCCATATCTATTACCAACCCAGTGTGATGTAAACTGAAATAACTTTTCCTTATCCTTCCAAATCTTAATTGTCCACTACTTTGTGTTGATCTACGATATAAATCCCAACAAATAATTTGACATAATGTGAAAATATAATGGGGACATGAATACTTTTCGCAAGACAATGCATCATAGGCTACAGAGACATTGATTACCACAACACTTAATGTAAACCTGAACTTACTTTTCTTGCGTTTACGATATCCAATATAAATGAAAAAGAGTAGAAAAGCCAACAGGATCAGTAACAAATACCAGTGATGTTTTCTGGGTTCTAACAAAAGAGAAAGAGAAATAGTTCAGTTGTACTGGTGAATGTAAACAAGAGCTGAACAAGACATATTTCAAAACTATTGCCATGAGAAACCTTAATTTGAAATAAAAGGTCTTCATTTATAAATAGGCAGTTTTAAAATGTATATTCTCTAATTTAATCAATAAAGTGTTCAACAAAAATAATTGAACAACTAAAATTACTTCCATCAGTTTTACAACTGGGCTAAAACCCAGTGTGTAAAAGTGTTCTTGTTTTGCCATGAAGTCTTACCTCCATGTAGGGTGCAGTGATTCTCAATGTTTTCTTTGGATTCATTCCTGCTGACCTGGTTGCTATGGTTACAGACAATTGATTCTTTCAACTTGTAGATATGAAGAGAAGAGCCAGATTTGGTGACCGATCTTCTCTCTTCTCCCTCTTGATTACAGGTTTGATTCTCCCATCTCATAGTGATGCTGATTGAAGAGTCGTCTGTCCTGCAGGTCGCTGTCAGGTTATAGGAGGAGGAGGACCCAAACGCACAGGTAAAGGTGAGCTCAACTGGAGACACTGGATCTAAGGGAGGAATTAGATTTAAGAAGTTTTACAGTATTACACAAAGAATACAACAGGAAGTGTAATTCAAAGACCAAAGTTATTCTTATAGCATCTTGTTTTAGCTTATACTGTTTATGAATATGGATTTCATTAATAAATGCTATAAACACAAACAGAGAAGACTGACGGAGTTATTAGGTTACATGTGTTGTCATTTTAACTTCTTTATCAAATTTAGAAGGATGTAGCAATTTTACTAGATATCATAAATAGCTGAGAAATATACTTCTATAAAAACTTACCTTGAACTGTAACATTGTATTGAGTTAGTTCTGTATCTATAGGCGTTGTAACCTTTGCGGTATAAATGCCACTGTCTGACTTTTGTAGGTTCTTCAATCTCACACTATATTTTTCATCAAGAACTTCAACTCTTCCAGTATGACTCTTTTGAACGGTTGGTTTGGAACCAGTTATAAATGTTACTATTGCCTTATTTGTAAATTGCCATGACCAAACGGTAGCATCTGATGGGATTTCAGTTGTGAGATTAAGAATCAGATCATCTCCAGTCTTCACAAATACATCAGTCACTGCAGAGGAACCTGAAACACAGAAAATGAACAGAATTAAGATCAGTACAAAATTATCAAGTACATCGACTGAACAGATTGAAGTGTATTCCTAAAATGTTTATATTGTTCATGTAAAAAAATCATCCCCTTTGTAGGTGTAACAGCCTGTCTCCAGGGGACAGATAGAAAATATCTGATGAAAAAAAACAATCAAAATTAGTGTACTTTGCAAAATTGCAACTAAATAACTTTTTTCACGTCACACAAGTCACATGATCAACAACCGGATGTTACTTCTGGTGGGAAAGATGAAGACGATGACTGAAAATGGTGAGAGGATGATGGCACGCCATGTTGTTTTAATGCCTTATCACATGAACAAATTGTTATTGTGATTTTAATTGCTTTTGTTATTTAATGGAAACACAGTGATTGTGAAATTGTGATTTTTATTTATTTTTTTTACGTTAGTGAGATTTCAATGTTTTGCGCACATTTATACTTGAATTGTACGGTATATGCAAAGTGGCAGAAATCTTTAATTTTAATTTTACTGTTTTTTGAAGAAGGTCCTACCAAGGACTGGATTTGCACATTAGCTTGTGGCTAGAAAACCTACAGTATGTACAAAACAATGGTTGCTTTATTTTCAACACATAACATTTTTTAATGTCCTGCCTTGATGAAATAAACTCGAATTGAACAGAATAAGTATGTAAAATCAGATTAATGATAAATCAAATAAATCATGACAAAGATAATTTTTTATGAGGAATGAAGGAATGGTTAAAGGTACAACTTCTCACTTGATCTCCATTACAAGACATAAGGAATTTATATTGACCTAAAACAAATATTTTGTTGTTAGTTTCATCTCTCTGACCTGTGAATTAGCAAACATGGAGACATGTCAGTGAGAAACAAAGTAGACAAAAGTTTGACATTTCAAATCTTTAGTTATTTATTTTCTTACTGAACTAAAATTCTGACTTCCTGGACTGAACATCCTCACCACTTCCCCTTAGCTCAAGGCAGAAACTTTTAAAGTGATATCTTATGACAGGATTATTTTAGAACTGAAATAAAGTAATTGAAATTGTGAAATGTTAAAAACAAACAAAAAAAATCGGTTTACCTTGCATTTGAAGTGTGTAGAGTAGCAGCAGGTGAAAAAGAAATGCGACAGTCAGCGCCATTTCTCAAACCGTTTATGTGGAAGTCTGATGTACTTCCTGAAATGTTCATAAAGCTGAACATGTGAAACGCAAGTAAAACCACAGCGTGGCGTGGTAAATGGTTGCTCTACAAGAGAGAACAACTGGAGGCCCACAGTCAACCCAGAAAAGCTCCCAAGAAATAATTCTCTTATCTGAATTTATGCAATGCCGCTAATCCGTATTTAAAGCCTTGATCTCACCACCAAGTACCTATTTTTGTGTATTTCTACCCATACAATACAATTTTAATTCTTTGTAGTAATTTATTCAGTTCAGTTTAATTATTAGTCACTAAAATAACAAGCTTCTTCAAAGAGTCTTTTTAATGGCTATGGTCAGGTAAGATTTTGAATTTGATATTTAATACAGTAAATCTGAAGTTGCCAGTCTGTTGTTGGATGACAGTCTGATGATGATTATGCTCAGGGTTTTCCATTATGATGTTCATTTTCAACAGGCCATTGATGCCATACCTTTCCCAATTATGTCTCTTATGGCCACCACCAGCTGCTAAGAGAATGTCTAAAATATGGCTTTTAGAAAAAAAGAAATTTGTAATTCAAATGTAAGTTATCTCACAGAAGTAGTTACATTTACTATATTTGTTATAATAATCCCTGATAACTTCTGTTTGACTCATATCTTTTTATTGCAAACACAATAGACAAGTTACTTCTATCTATTAAACATTTTATGGCCTAAAGAACTGGCTAGAATTACAATTCATGCACTACTAAAACTAACTTTAGTTCTCTTCAATAAAAGTAGGACATGTACAATAAGTTGTATTCTCCATTTATGCAGGTATAAAAGCTATGACATGATAATCAGAGTATTGTAATTTGTAAATAATATTAGATATCACGCTGACTACACACAGAATTATAGATAATTCTTCTTATGGTCATATTCTGTGCTGTTGGTTGCATTTTGGAGCTACATGGAGGGCTGTACTCTTCATTACTTTATCAGGAAGTAGTTGTAGTTTATTTAGTTACAAAAGTTTGTCAAGCATCTTTTGTTCATTTTGGCAAGCCAATATTGGGATTCACTCAAGTACATTTTACTTTAAAGATTATATAACTCTTTTCTTTTAACTTAGTTTAGTTTAGTTTAGTTAAATAATCCTGTAGAATAGTCTCTGGTTGCTCAGGTTTATAAAGATAACTTTATTAGTCTGACTTATATGGTAGAATTATCAGAGTAACCTACTTTGACACAACAAGGTCATATGGTGCAGAGGATTTGTGATAAACATACAAAATAATGTAGTCAAGACAAATAGATGGTGCTCAGTGTGTAAAAAGAAAAAAAGGGTTAATGTTAGTTTCCAATTTTACTCAGAATGTTCAACTTGAAGGCTGGTTGTGAGTCAGTGTTGTATTTTTTCAACAAAAAAATATTTTTTCAACAAAAAATGTTTTTTTTTTGTTGTTTTTTAGTGGGCCCATTCTTGATTTGAGTAAGGTTTTTTATTCTGGTTAGTCATTGTCATTGTCTTGCACCCTGCAGGACAGTTTGGTTAGTAGATGTTCACTAACCAAACAGCGGTTTGGTTAGTGAACCAAACCAGGCATAGATGGCACTATGCCTGCCATCAGCAGTAGTTGGCAGGCATAGTGTAGGCTTCTGATATACTGTTTCAAATTCTTCAAATTGTTTTCACCTATTTAATTTTACAATCTGTTTTTTAATGAAAGATAACATCAAAGATAAATGTATTTTTTCCTTGTGTTAGTGAATATAAATAAATTGGCAGTGACATTTAGAAATTTGAGCAAAGGAAAAAAAACAAAAAAAAAACTTTGCACTCTCTGTGAATTGCACTAAATATTTGACATAAATATTTAATTTTTTTAATCTATTAATACAAGTGTATGTTTGTATTTTTAGCACCTGCTGTCTTACACAGCTAGCGGGGACTATTTCTCTACAAACAGCCAAACCCGGTCCAAACATTTTGTCTGGTGGTGACTGGAGTTTAGTTGCAAATCAGCTTTTTTGTTTGCATCCTGAAGGCTCTTTTCTGTTTTCTGATCTAAAGCAGGAAACCTACCACTATTTAGCTTGCTTGATAAAAGAACAATCCATTCTTTAGTAAAGGAAACATTCAATGACTTGTTTTGATCTAATGCCAATTACAAAATGTGATTAAAGGTGGAGGGTGTGTGGGAATCTTCATCATTACTTTATTTGATTGTTTAAATCAAATAAACAACACATGCAGGTATAAATAAAAAGGGATCTCGAAGAAGACCTAGTAGACTCCTTATAGCTGTTTGTTTCAACTAAACATCTAATAATAGCTGTGAATGATTATTGTCCATAGTGGTTTATTATCTGAATAAGACTAAATCAATATTTTTTAACAATCTCATGGATAAGGGTCATTACCAGCCGTGAAACTTAGATAAGGAACAGATAAGGTGTTGCTGTTTCTTGCTAATTTGACTCTGGGTAGCAAATCTTACTTTAGACAATTGATTATATGGTCTGAAGCTAATAAAAACAAAGTTATGACATAATATGTCATGTTCAAAATATAAAGGTGTTGTTGTAAGCCTAAGGTTGTTGAACTGTAAAGTGAGATAATTACAATTTTGCTGCTGAAATCTCCTCCAGTAAATTAACACTGTGAGCGAATTTTAAGGGAGACACAAAATCTGTTATGCAATATTTGCAACAAAGTTTATTTTTACATAAAAATTGCATACAATATTACACTTTTATAAGAATAATTCATTCCTTACAATGGATCAAGGACAATATAACAGTTTGCAAACAAAAATAAACTTTGATTGGACAAGGCAGCTAATACAGTCACTCATTATTCATCATGGCAGCTCTAAAGACTAAAATGAATAAAAGTGCAACTTTGATATAATACAAATGTATAAATGTGTTACTATACATTTATACTTAGAAATGCTTAAGTATACTGATACATTTATGAATGTAATTATACTGATAAATGTTCAGTGTAGCTGAACATTTCATGTCAACCTGCAATGTATGTTGCAAATTCAGCTATTGTCAAAGCATATTACAGTTTTGCAAAAGCATCATATTTGTGTTTTTGAGATGGTGAATGTGCTTCTTCCATTTGTTTGAAGATGCTTCTAGATTCTCCAACTTTAGAAACCACACAGAGTGAGAATGCTGTAGATCTGTCTGAAGAATCTGCTACAGGGCTCTCATTGGCCACGGACCTGGAGTGACATCATTAAAAGAGATTTAAATGTATTAGTATTCATATATACTCCACATTGTGAACATCCTATTTGTAAGAACCCAAACAACATATGCCAAAAAAACAAGTTTGCTCTGAAACTTTAGAAATGGAGAAAGAAGCAGAAAGTTGATGAGCAGACAGGATGTTGCAGTAAGATCAGACAGACTGAAAAAAGTAATGAGTCTTTGTACAGAATTTCTAATCAAAGAATTTAGGATCTTTGGTGATTCTGCAAGGTTAATTCTAAACTTTATTTGGATAACAAAATATTTACTGACAAGTTTAAACCTCCAAATTGTCCAGTTAATCTTTAGAGAAAGAACTTACTGCTCACCTCTTGAAGCTTGTGTGCCTCATGTGCTGTTTGCTCTGGTTTGGTTTTCCTTTTACCTTGAAAACAAGAAAATAGATATATTTGTTTTGGTTTGGCTGGGCCATTACAACCCACTTGTCCTAATTGTGCAGAAATTCCCTTCTTGTGTTGAATGGCTTTAAACAAAACTGCCAATTCTCAGGACAGAGGGGCATAACAGTTTTTAGAAATTATAAAATCTGCAGATTACATGTTTTAGTAAATGTTTTCATGATGCATTATTTTTAAATA
>NW_006799984.1:1502200-1503609 GCF_000485575.1 Poecilia formosa | reverse complement strand
CAGTGAATGCAGATTTGCATAATAGTGCATTTAGTGAATGGTCAGTAGGCCCAGTAAAGAACTATATCATTTCAGTCCATTCACCATTTAAAGAGAAAATGTCCATAGATCAGAACAGCAGCATCTTGAATTACTTTGCTTTTCCAATAAAAGTCTTTACACTTTCATCTGGGTTTTCAAAAATGTAAGATAAGAAGAAATTGAAAATAGGGAGTGTAAAACAAGGGGAAACTCCTGATTACCTGTTAGATATAAATACCATTACTATACCAGTCCAGGTTAAGGTTGGGTAGGTATTAGGGTTATGCACAAATGAAAGAAAATTAACCTAATTAAATTTCTTAGTGGTTTAAAATAGATATTTGTTTATGTACATGTATGCATGTGTGTGTCTACTCATACTTATGATGAATTGCTTTATGTTTTACCATGTAAAACATTTATATGCCCAATACTTCAATTAAAAGCACCTGGGTCTTTTCTTTAAATCTTACATGGTGGATCTTCACAGAGAGGTGCAACATTCTTTTCATCCTGTTCCTGGCTCACTTGGTTGCTATGGTTACAGAAGACGGAGCTTTCCTTTACATAGACGTTCAGAGATGAGTCCTTCAGGTCTGTTTGGTTCAGTAAATGGCAGGTTTTGTTGTCGCATTGATAAGTCCCAGTAATTTGAGAATCCACTGTTTTACAGTCACAGGAGCTGGACTCACTGGGAGTTAAAAACTGCTGATAACAAAACAAAACTTAACTCCCTCTAATGCTTTAATGCTTGGAAATTTATGTGAAATAATAAATAAATTAAAGAAAAGAGTTGGCAGATATTTTTTTTCTTACACCACCTAAGATATTTATTTTGATGTTTTGTTATATGCAACATAAAATGTCCAATTCCAAAGTTTATAACAAGCACTATATTCTTTAAAAGAAATTATAAACAGCTTGCGTTTGTTTTTGAGGTTCTTGTGTTTCATTTATATTTTCAGCTTATTATGGTACTGAATTATTTCAATTTTACAATGTAAAACATCTAACTGCCCAATATTTTAAGTTTAAAAGTACCAGAATGTTTTGCTTAAGTCTTACATTTTTCTTTCTGACAGAGAGATGCAACAGTCTTTACATCCTGTTCCCAGCTCACTCGGTTGCTATGGTTACAGATGATATAGCTTTCATTTAGACTGAGCTTTAGGATGGAGTCCTTCAGGTGTGTTTGGTTCGGTAAATGGCAGGTTTTGTTTTGACATTGAAAAGTTCCATTAATTTGAGAATCCACTGTTCTACATGTTGCAATGAAGTTATAGAAGCTGGGCTTAATGGGGGTGACTGTTAGATTCACTGGAGACACTGGATCTGAGGGAAAACAAGATTTGATTGGTTTTATAATGGGGCGCTATAAAAACATTTAA
>NW_006799984.1:1498975-1501778 GCF_000485575.1 Poecilia formosa | reverse complement strand
AAATAGTTTAGTTATATTTCAATAATTAAAACAAATAATATCATGAAAACTCTCTGGAATATACTTAGATATATTCCAAAGAGCCGAGTGGAGAAGAGGTTTGTAGTGTTTGAACCAGATGCTGTAGAGCGCCACAAAGTCTCTCTGTCAATTAGAATCAATACAGAGATAATCCAATCATTTCAACCATATAATCTCATATAGATAATATAGTGTCCACAATAACAGTGGTGTTGAATCTCCAAATAAAACCATCTTCTTTGCGAACCATAGCTCTGTTTACATCAGGCAATAGATTTGTTCCATACTACACAAACAAGTTCAGAACCTGAAACAGAATTTTGTTTTATTTTAAGGATGGAATAATAATCTCATCATGTTCCAGCTTTGAAATTAATTTTAAAGCATTGGAGTGGAGAGGAGCCTTGCAGCGTTAGTTCCAGACGCTGCAGAGCGCCACAAAGGATGGCTATAGAAACAATTCATTCAAATGTTTAATTTGTAGATATTTCGTGGATAACATAGTGAGAAAAAAAAGTTTTTTAAGTGAAGATTCTGAAGACATTTTTATTTAGAAACAAAATGTTTTAATCTGCATTTTGCATAGTTTATTGTTAAAAATCTACTCTTTGCGTTCAACTTTTTTTCTTTTTTTCTAATAAATCTCTGTTCCTCTCTGCACAGACTGTTCTCTGTGAATTCAATACTGACTATATCAAATATTCTTTTAAAAGGAATTTATTTTTCTCTTCCTATTATTTTTAAATGGTTGCTAGGGCATAATTGGTATGTGTTGTTATTCTGTTTGTGATTTAATGTTGTTTCTTTACTTACTTTGTTTAGGAAAAAAGCTTTCTATTCTGTGAATGCCCAATATTTATTCTTTTTAAATGCATATATGAATGTAAAACACTGACGTATCCTAAAAAATTAAATTAGATCTCTGTCATGGGGCGGTGTTGGGAAGTGGTGAGAACGAACGCAGGAGTCCAGGTTATGAAGAAAGTGAATATTTTAATAATGAAAACTCAGGAACAAGGAGACTGGCAGAGAAAGCCCGGAAACAGAACAAACTTAGACGATGAAGCTCAACAAGGATCCGACAAGGAACACAGACAAGAGGAGGGACTAAATACATGGGGAAGGTAATCACAGGAACTAGAAACAGCTGGGTACAATCAACAGGGGAGACAGGACAACACAGAGACCATCAGGAAACAGAACCGGACACAGAAAAACCTCGAAATAAATGTACAAAGAACTCAAATCACAACACTCAGAGAAAAAATAGAATAGTAAAGTGGACCAAATTAACAGGATTAAGTAAAGGTATTATTTATGTATTTAATTTTGAATGACTGTTCATATAGATGAAGCAAAAGAGGAAACCCTTTTAGCTGCACTGTCACTAGACGTCAATATTGAGCTTAACAATTTGAATAAATTATCACAATGAAAATGACTCTTTTTTCACCATTTCTTTAGCACTTGAGCCAAAGCTTATCACTTGTGATAAGTTGAGTAACAAGTGATAAGCTTAACCCTGTGAGTGTTTGTGTTTTCTCCAAGTACCATGGTTTCCTTTAGATATAGCAGGACGCATTTCACATTTAATCACATTATCATCTAAATGTTTGCAAAAATATTAATAATGTAATCAGTATCAGGGATTTACCAAAAAATATAAGTTCTTTCAGGCTTTATTAATTTGTGGATCAAATTGGTCAGTTATAACTAACTGACGGCTAACGTTTAACTGTCGGTTCTTGCATGGAAAAGCTTTCATTTCACTCACCACTTCCTTTTAGCGCTTGAGCCGACATCAGCCACTGAGTTGTTTAAGCAGAATTGTAATAACTATAAACTTATGCTTTCACTGTAACTCATCTGAGTTATAGATGACACAATAAGACATTGTTTATGAGAAATAATATACATTTTTACCTTCAACTGAACCCAGCAGAGAGACGACAAGCAGAAGAAAGAGTTCAGCCATGGCCTCGTATCGCTGGTCAAATGAGGAAATACTGTATTATTTCCTGTATTAAGTCACAGAAGTATTTCTAACCTTTTTTTTTCTTACAGAAAACATGAAGCAAATTGAAATCAAGTCACATATGTCTCTGCTATTAATACTGCATTAGGTCCATAGACTTATGTGCTCAAAGTCACATTATGATCTTTTCACCGTCACTGAAACCATTTATTCTACATTAACTGGATAAATTAGTTGCTAAAATAAAATGTTAAGATAACACAACTCAAATAAAGTAAAGTAAGCAAAGCTACAGGAATCTACATGTCATTTATGGAAATCAATTTATACAGCAATGCCAGAATGACAAAAGATATAAAAGCTGCATATTAACACAACTTTTAACAGTGAGGAAAAAAATAGAAATACACACATTATAAAAACATTTTTAAATATTTGATTCACTTTTAACTTTTCAAGTTCTTCCACTTCCAATGAATGAAGAGGTTAGTAATTTTAAATGAAAATGCATCTCAACTGTGAGAGATAAAGTCTTTTTAAAAGTTCTGCAATTCACATAATTTTTACAAAGACTTTTTTAATATTTGAATATTTTTGAATATTTAATTTGCATTTAATTGCATGAAACATTTTAATAACCTACCAACCAGCTGGAATTTTGGCTCTCACAGACCTATTGGTTCAGAAGTCCTCCTGTCCTGAACTCATTACCTGTATTAATTGCACAATTTGAGTGGTCAGTATGACTGGAAAATTGCTATATAAGTTCAGTCCTTTTACCTGTTTGAACTCATTTTCTGTATAAAA
>NW_006799984.1:1479817-1498050 GCF_000485575.1 Poecilia formosa | reverse complement strand
GACATTGCTCCCAGAAAATGCACAACAATCTGGTGCAGATCGGCTGATATCGCATGGAGACACAGCTGTTTGATTAACCTGGGTGTGCAGTGGAGTGAAATTACAATGTAATGCTTTTGGGCTCTGTAGAGGTTCTCCAGAGTCACTGTTAAAGCAAGACATCCAGCAGAAAAAATGGCTACTTTCTCTACAACATTAAGTGTCAATATAATATAATGTAATGTAATTTTCACTTTTTCTATAGCTCCTCACATTTTGGGAGGATTGTATTAGGACCTTGATGCCACATAAACTACAGAAATCTGTGGAGTGAGCATAAATAAGAGACTTTGTTCACTGAGACACAACTTTTATTTTTTGTTTGTCTGTCTCAACTCTCCCTGGAGCTCTGCCATCTCTGCTGGTAGCTGCTTCCTCTTGAAGGAGATCCAGATTTTGTTCTGATGCTTCTCCTTATCATTCACCATCATGTCAGCCATGTTGCTCTTCTTCTGTTCCCTGGGAAAAGCAATCAGATGTTATAGCTTATAGCACATAAATGTAGATAAATAACACAGAGTTACTAATGTTGAAGTTACATACACATAAGGAATGATTTAAAACACACATGTTACAATAGATATATATATATTGAATGTTCAAATACTATTATTTACCATCCAGACTTACAGAATGATAAATAACTGGAATAGTTGTGTACAAAATGTAATTACTTGTATATTTTAGACATATGCAGACTTACAGCCATTGGTAAAACAACACTATCGTTTTCTTCAGGTTTATTGCTCAATCTACATTTAATAATTCATAACAATTTGACTAGAGAACTCATATCTAGACATTTTACAATAGGATGTCATATAACATGTTTTATTATCTCACAACGTGGTAAACTCATGCAACATCAAAATGAGAAACAAGCATGTAGATTCACGCAAAGATAAACAAATGAGGGTAAAATGCTGTACAATATTCAGTTATTCATAATTGTAATATGCAGCTGTCTTCAGAAAATGGGCATGTTTGAGCAATAAAAATAAGACTTTCTTTTAAATGTCTTCCATGACTGTATGTATGCAACTTTAAATGTAATAAAAAACAGACAGATATATCTACAAACTACTCACCTGGCTGGGAGCAGCTGCGGCTTTAGCTACGTCTGAGTAGGTGTTTACCGTGATGTTGCCTCAGCTCTGAAACGGCTAACGAAACTTTCCATTCTCTCCACTATGGTGACAAAAACTACTCATTCTTCAGGGCTCCATCGAGCTGCAGCTAAATATTGAAATCCAAAGCAAATTAAAAAAAAGCCAGCAACTTTAAAATGTTGGCACAAAGCTTTTATGTTTAAGGATTTGGGAGAATGTATGTGTATCTGAACAGCTGGATTGATGCTTTATCTGGTAACATTAGCTGCATTGTGTTTTCAGCACCGCTGCCTTGTGAAGCACGCAATATCTCATGTAGATCGGATGACACAGCTGTTTGATTAACCTAAGGAGCGCAGGAAAGTCAAGTAGTAATATAATGCTCTTGGGCTCTTTAGAGCTTCACCAGAGATGATCACATAAAGTCTGGTGCAAATCTGATGAAGCATGTTTGATTTAGAGATTATTGTAGACATTGTGAGCATTGCTATTCGTTATTTAGCCACGCCCACATGGTTCAGCCAGCAACTAACATTCACAGAGAGCATCATAATGTCATTTTCTATCATATGGCACAGGATTTAACCCATTTGAATCATAGAGTAAAAATAAGACATCCAGCAGAAAAAACAGGTGACTTCCTGTTGGAGGGGGTCGTGGTTTAGGTGATGTCATCAATTGATCATGTGAATGTGATCAAGGCTGGTCTATAATGAGACATGGAAAGTCTGATTCAGCTCTGACCTGTCCTGGAGTAGTTATTATTGCATTCTAATGTTTCATGGCACAAAGCCAAAGTTTGACACTTNTAGGCTATTATCATCCAATTAAAATGATGGACAATTGCTGCAGCCAACTGCAGCCCTGAACAGGACATGAGCAGTGGAAAATCGATGGATGGATTAAAACAAGTGATAATATTTTATGTTTTATCTGAAAAGCCGAAATCTGCGAGCCAGATGCACTCATCAAAAGAGCCACACCTGGCTCGCGAGCCATAGGTTCCCGACCCCTGCTCTGAAGTGAGGAGCTAGCTGTCAGCTGTGGCTCTGCAGCACTAACAACAAACCTTCCAATAAGTAAATACTTAAAGCAAAAGATATGCAACACATTTTATTTACTTCCACTGTATAATAGGAAGAATCACAATGAGAATGAAAATCAGTCCACAGTTCGTTATTTCATTACTTTGAATCATGATAAATTGCCACCTTATGCCTTGGGAATCAAAACTAGCAAAACTGCTACAATGCTTTCATAGACGTGGCTTCCTTTTCTGTCGAAAGTAGCCAATATTTCAATTATATTTAGCTCTCTAATTCTTACTTTAATAAGAAGAGTTTGAAACTGGATCAGCTGAGCGTTACCACTAGCTGACAGCTCTGTATGGGAGCTGAGAGCAGCTGACAGTAAAACAAAATAAAGAATGCCTTTATTTCTTACCATCTTCAACGTAGAGCCTTTAAGACCACAAAATAAATTCAAAAATTTACAAAAACAATAGTACAAGTTTCTCAATTATATTTTCTGTGTACATACAACCAGCCTTGTAAATATTAAAAGGCCTTAAGAGCATGTTTTTTTTAACCAGGGGCTACATTACCATTGCTAAAAGCTATGCCCTCATAGATTAAAATCCTGGAGGTCGTGTGAGGTCCTCCTGTTCAGGCTACCACATGTCTAGGCTCGCCTGGAGTTTACCAGACATCATCTGGATGATCCAATCGAGAAGGTCATGTAGAGAGAAAAGGTAAAAAATAATTAATAAATAAAACAAACAAAAGGAGGAGGGATGCTTTGGGGTAACTTTTCAGCAAAGCAGACAGGACGACTGCACCGCACTGAGGAGAAAATGGATGGCTATATATATATGTATAGT
The DNA here is from genome assembly GCF_000485575.1 of Poecilia formosa. NCBI lineage: Eukaryota > Metazoa > Chordata > Actinopteri > Cyprinodontiformes > Poeciliidae > Poecilia > Poecilia formosa. The sequence goes on along the minus strand of NW_006799984.1, from coordinate 1,495,023 downwards.
CAGATTTTAGGCAGCATCCTGTGCTAACCAGATTGCCACTGGTTTGTGTTGAAGAAGATTTTAGGTTATAATATATCTTAAGAAAATCTCTAGCTCGATCTTCTTCTCACGGATCCCAGGTTCTCCCGGCGGACCACGTGTAGCCACACAGAAAACAACAATGAGTGTAGACGTCACAGAATTTCAGAGTTTAATCCAAAAGAAGACAACGTACGAAATTACAACAGAAACTGCAGAATAACAGAGACATACATTCATTTACCTGAGACAAATGGAAAAGAAGAAGAATAAGGCGTACCTTTGCTCATCCAACCAGGAGCTGTCTCTGACCCTCTCTAAAACGCCCTGCAAGTCACGATCTAAGGCCATTGGCCCCATTATCTAAACACAATGGAAGCAGAGACTCTCCTGAACTCCTGCTGTTTTATGGCTTTTCACAGATCAGTGTGAAAGCTGGAACTTCTCCTGATTGTTTTCCACACAGACAAAGGGCAGTTCAAACAATAGCAGACAATCTTTCTGTAACTACAGGTAACATAAAGGTCAATAGGGCAGAGTAAGTTATTAATCTGAAAACTATAATTAGGCTATTTCAATCAAGAGATGTTAAGTTTTAAAATTAGTATATTTTAAGTTTATTTTCTTAACATTTGCAAAGCCATTACACTATCAGGTGCATTTAATCCATGTGGGTCTAATACAAGGCATATTTGACCAATTCCAGATGAATTGTACTGTAAGTGTAGATTTATAAAAAGAAAAAAAAAGCACAATACTTTTTCAAGAAGGCTTGTGAATAAAAATAAACAAAAAAACTTTATTTTACATTTATCAATAAAACAGTAACAGAAAAAGGAAAAAAGAAAAACATCCAACATATTTAAAAAAAATGTAATGAGAACACAAAATACCATGAAATTGCATGAACAATCCATATCTGCTCTTTCTCTGATTGCTATTTTTAACAGCAAATAACTGACAAACAAGGACTTCATTCTTTCTTTCTCAAGTGCAGTGTCCATCAGGTGAAATCTTGTAGCCTGATGGATGTTAGCCTGAGACATTCTGCAATAAACTAAATCGACAGGGTAATATCTAACACGACAACACATAACTGTACCGTTCAGGTGTTAATGAAAACATGACACATGCTGCCTGTAAATCTGGTTGTCATGTTGTCACAATGGAAGCCTTGACCCAAAATGCTCTAAATATGTTTTTTCTCTTATGAGAACTTTTCTAAAATAACATGCACCAGTCCCATTTCTGTAAAGATTTTTTTGTTGTTAATACCTTATAATAGAGGTGATTTATCTCAACTGTCATGAAGTTGATCAGTTCATCTGAAACCCCTCCTAATGTCAACATAAATTTAAAAATCAGTGTTGCTATTCCTCTCTATTATTAGAAGTCCAATCCTTTGTTGTTCTGATGGTCAGTTTAAATCAGTACATCTGCAATTGATGATTTTTTTTGACCCTTTTGTCATAATTTAGTTGAAAACCCAAAAGCAATGAGGAAAGCAGGCAAGGTAAAATTTGTGAAAGTTTTCACTCTGTTAATGAATCTATTTCTTCTGCCAGTAAGCAATGATGTGTTTGCAGATTTTGGATTTGTCTTGATCTCAGTAAGTTTGTTCTTAAACCTTTTGCAATAGATTTTCCTACATTTAGATCCTTATTGTTTCCTGTTTTAGCTGAAATGCTGAAGTAACACTGGTATAATTTCTCAAAGAAATACTTATCAAGCATTCACCACATCTTAACAAGACTCAGCATTTCTTTTCTTCCCTTTATCAGTTCCACACTCAATTAAAAGCAACATGCTTTCCCTGTTGTAGAAGCTTTGGCATTTCCACTTTCAAACAATTAATTTCTTATAGGCTCAATTGGTCTCCAAAGCACAATATCGCTGGAAGATGTTATGCTCTAAAATAAATGTAGAAAGTACAGCATTGAACTCAGCAGCTCAGTTAATTGAACCTCCATTGATGATAAATTAAACCTTCACTCTTTTCTCCTTTTTCTCCCTCCATTCTTTCATACTTTTTTGGTCTTACTTCTTGGATTACTGTATTTATAATTTTCTTTTTTATTACTGTATATTTTTTCTTTTTTTTTCTTTTACTCTATGGATCTATTTTGCGTCTTTAAATAAAGTTGATTGATATGGAGAAACTGTCAGTTGTTCTGTCTTGCTCTGTGAAAAGAAATTATAATCTTATGTGCATTTTCAATATACATCAATAAGCTAATTTACTTGAATAATACATGTGAACAAATGAAATGTTACAGTACTTTAAAGCTTTTTACACATATTTTCCAGTGGTTCAATTAACGGTTAGACATTTCTTATTTATCTGACCTGGTTGCTCTCCCTCTTGTAGTGATTCATGCAACTGCTGCACGGAAAAGATTGAGAAAACTAAGAACTAAATATGAGAAAAACTTTTGATATTACTAGATTTGTACCACTTATTTAAATCCTGAAGCTTTTTACCTCAATAGTTCAATAAATATTACTTACATTTTCAGATCATTAACTTATTTCCAGAGAAACAGGATGATGTTGTGAAAATGCACAAAGAAAATCTATTATTCTACTCTTGTCTTTGAATGTCTCTTGTGTGGCTGTTTCTAAGTTAACACACAATTCAGTAATATTTTATTCTTAAAAGCAATTATTTAATTAAAATATGTTTTACTTTTAAGCACCTCAACTAAAAACAGAGCCTGTAGCAGCAAGAAGTACAGAACACAAACGTGCAAAAAATAGCAAACTTTCAGTTTTCACAGACTGAAAAATAAAATACCAAAAGTTGAAGAGAATCTATTTTGTAGTTAACAATGATAAAAACAAAACGTAGAATACATTGTTCTGATATTAATCATGATAATAACTGTAAATCTCTTAGGTCTACAAATTCCACCTGAGTTTGTGGAGAATAAAAGAATTTCATGAATTTTACAGGTTTATCAGTAAAAATCTGTAAAAACATTTCAAAGCTGGTTCAGAGAGGCAGTTCATGATCATATTTGCCACAGTTAAAACAGTTATATACATTGTCCATTTTGATTTTCTTTCTCTGTCATCTGTTGGCTGCAGCAGACTTTGAGTTGGACTTGGCAGCTCTGTCAACTTGAGCATAAATAGTTTCAGGCTGTGGGTTTGTGGAGGTTCTGGTTTCATTCAGCTGCACAGGAGGATTGGAGAACTGCACCAGTGCATACGTTGATGTTGGAGAAGGAGTTTCAGTAATTTCTGCAGGATTTGCATATGGGTTATTCTGTGGAGTTTCCTATAAAGAAAGACAAAGAGAAAAAAAAACAGCTTTTTATCTTAACATTCTCTGGATGGCATTTTGTGGAAGCTCTCACTAAAATGTGAACACAAAGATCAGAGTAAAATTGAATTTGCTGAAAATTGTTTCTGCTAAAAATGTGTGTTTTTGCTCCTTTTAAACTTAGATTATTTTTTATCTCAAGAGATAGTTCTTTTGTAAACGTCTTGATTATTTTGACAAGCAAATAGGGAGAGTTTTTCTTTTCTGCTTACCTGAGGAACTTCATACACTGTATTTGCGCTCCTCTTTCTTTTACCTGCAGGTCAGTCATAAAGAATAAAGTTGTGTAGTTTGAAGTGATTAAAATCACAATTTTATTTTAAAGTGATGCTCTAAACAAACTAACATCACGTAATAAACAAAGGAATTTAAGTGTTAAATTGGAGATTACAACAGAATTGTATTGATTTGGGGGTTTTGTTATCTTTTTTGCCAAAGTTAAAAATCAATGAATGAAAGGAAAAATGTTATAAATTCAACATCATCACAGCATAAAAACATTAAATCACAACTGGCCTTCAAATTGTTTTTCAAAGCACTGAAGTCATTTTACAACAGATGTTTCTTAAAAACAGGCTTTGGTGCAAAGCCTCAAAAATAAACTACCTCATCGATGTTGATGTACCACCTAAAACTAAACACGCTGCTCGTCACTACAGCAAACAGAAACATGTTATCTTGCCACCTTTTTGCCTTCACAAAGCCAAATAAATGAAAGTAGATTTTTCATCACCAGTGTTTAACAATGTTTAACAGAATAATGAAAATAAATGCAATATTCAAGGAGAGTCCCAGCCCAACGTAAGGCAGAAGGACAGAAACCAAACCAGAGTTCACACTAAGGCTAAGACAGGCAGCTCTACTGGAGGCAGCAGGTAGACAGTCAAGACAAAGAACTTGGAGGGACAACGTTTCCCAGGTAAGAAAAGTTTTTGTTGTTGTTTTGTTGTGTCAGGGGAATAGATGGTGGTCAGAACAAAAGCAGAAAACACAATATCAAACTAAATTCTGCCAGAATAGTTTTGAATTTAAATGGTTTTTTGTTTGTTTGTTTGTTTGTTGTTGTTGTTGTTGTTTTGTTTTTTTTTGCAATAATTCATTCTCCACTGTGAGGAAAATACAAAGGGACTGGGCTAACCACGTAGTGTTTTTAAATCTCTCTGTAGAGTGCCAGTCTGTTAGGTGTCCAGGCTGCTGCTCTCAGACATTTCTCATGATTTTCTTCTCTTTACTGGACAAATCCCACTAAACTACAGGCTGAAACACTTATTTAATTGGTAAAAAAAAAGACTTACAGGATGATTTTACTTTCACATAAATAGAAAAGTAAAAGTCAAACTAATAGTCTTAGACATATATATTTGAAAATGTATACACCTAACAATGATGTTCAAGAATCATAAAGCAAATTTATTTGGTCTTCAAACTAAATATGCTTAGAAATTGCTAAAGAAAAGAAAAACTCATCCCATTTTGCAGGCAAAATCTATTAATCTATTATTATTGTCATTACACACAGTGTATGTGAATAATTCATTTTACGTAAACACACATTGTGATTGTTATAGCCCAATATTTTTCATACCCCGTGGCAGATTTCAGTTTAAACATTTTTATTCAAACAGGAAGTTGTAAAAATGACAAGCTCAAAATAATTGATACCATTCTCAAAAAAATAGTTATTTCTATTGACAAAATGGCAATAAAAACCTTCTTCAGACCAGCTTTTTGCTTTTTGTTTTTCTGCTGGTGATGAGCTCCAAGTCTTTGAAGTTGAAAGGCCTCCTTGCCATCATTATGATCTTTAACTTGTTCCACAGATATAAGTTGAGACTCCAACACTTCAAAAAGTAAATATAACTTCCAGCCAGAACGAAGCATCATGATCAAATTAAAAGATTAGTTTAAACCTAAATCTGTCAAGGGGTTGAATCAATTTGTGCTTCTCCCTGGGTTGATGCTCTTACAGACAATAATCTGATTGTGAGAGAAAATTAAGAGGTACTTACACTTTATGACCACAAAGATTATAGATAACACTAACAGCGGCACTAATGTTCCAACTGATATCCCAACTACGTTGGCTGTGTTGGATGCTGTAAAAAGACAGAAAACAGAAGAAGCAAAAAAAAAACATCAGGAATGCTTTGGTCAAGTTCACTTTGTATTTTACAACTTTTATGCTAGGATGTCAAATATTCTGTCTGTCTGGCAGCCCAGATAAAATATAGTTACTAAAAACAAAAAAATATATAGGCTATTTATTATTTTCTCCATCCAATAACACTTTAATATTTGGATTTTTATACTGAAAGGCAGCATTAAAAAAGCAAAATAAAACTAGTTTTATATTTCTACACATTTTAATATACTCAGTGAATGCAGATTTGCATAAAAGTGCATTTAGTGAATGGTCAGTAGGCCCAGTAAAGAACTATATCATTTCAGTCCATTCACCATTTAAAGAGAAAATGTCCATAGATCAGAACAGCAGCACCTTGAATTACTTTGCTTTTCCAATAAAAGTCTTTACACTTTCATCTGGGTTTTCAAAAATGTAAAATAAGAAGAAATTAAAAAGAGGGAGTGTAAAACAAGGGAAAACTCCTGATTACCTGTTAGATATAAATACCATTCAGTCCAGGTTAAGGTTTGGGTAGGTATTAGGGTTATGCACAAATGAAAGAAAATGAACCTAATTAAGTTTCTTAGTGGTTTAAAATAGATATTTGTTTATGTACATGTATGCATGTGTGTGTCTACTCATACTTATGATGAATTGCTTTATGTTTTATGATGTAAAAGCACCTGGGTATTTTCCTTAAATCTTACCTGGTAGATTTTTACAGAGAGAATGAAAAGGCTTTTCATCCTGTTCCCAGCTCACTTGGTTGCTATGGTTACAGAAGATGGAGCTTTCCTTTACATAGACGTTCAGAGATGAGTCCTTCAGGTCTGTTTGGTTCAGTAAATGGCAGGTTTTGTTTTCACATTGAAAAGTCCCACTAATTTGAGAATCCACTGTTATACACACCACAGTGAAGTTACAGAAGCTGGAATTAATGGGGGTCACTGTTAGATTCACTGGAGATACTGGATCTGAAGGATAAAAGATTTGATTGGTTTTAAAATGGGGCGCTATAAAAACATTTAGAAATGATTTCAAAACAGGAAGCAATAAAGAAGAAACTTACCTTGGACTATAACTGTGTATTCAGCTACAGTTTTTTCTGTGTCTCCATTTGCTTGTGCCTTATAGTTTCCAGTGTCACGGTGTTTCACATTTCTTAATAACAGTGAGTAGTTTTGTTTAAAAAAATCAGTTTTTTCTGTATATTTGATTTTAGGCTCACTACCAGGACTAAATCTTACAAGATTATCACTGTTATTAAATTTCCAAAAAAAAATGTCATCATTGCCAATTTTAGCTGTTACTTCCAGTAGGAGGTTCGATCCAGATTTCACAAACTGACGTTCAGACCCTGAAAGACAAGAGTTTGGTTATGTTTCAATAATAATAAAAAATAATATTATGATAAGTCTCTGGAACATCATAACTTTCACAGCAGCAGAGCAGAGGGGAGGTTTAAAGTGTAAGTTACTATAGAGCTCTACAAGTTTGGTCAATCAGAATCAACACATAATTCATCTAACCATTTCATTATTTACATATGCAGCGCATAGATAATATGGTGTCCGACTATAATTATATGTGTATTGATCGCTTCACTATAGTCCCTTATTTTATAATATGCCTACATAAACATAAGAGAAACCAGTGATAGTATTGACTTAATTGAATAAGTTGTTTTTTGTCAGTGCATGATAATCTTCTGTTATCACAAATCACTAAATTTCCAGTCTTTATTTTCTTTCCCAACATAAATCTTTACAAATCTAAAACCTTTCAGTGATCAAACCAACAGATCCGTCTCAAAATGATTTTATTGTTTGTTGTCAGTTTCCTCTCCCCCAGTGTCAGTGAACATCAACTTTCAAGTCTTCTGCCAAAGTTCCCAACCGGATTTGGCCTGTACTTTGACAGGGTCATTTTAACATAGATATGTAAATTGTAGCTCTGCATGTTTAGTGTTTTTCTGCTGGAAGGTGAACCTGGACATCAGCATCAGGTCTTTCAGAGCTTCTAGCACAGGGCTGCTCAAGTCCAGTGGTTTAGAGCTACCGACCTGCAACTTTTAGATGCGTCCTTAATCCAACAGACCAGGATCAAATGGCTGAAGTCCCTCACCAGCAGTCATTAAGTTGTCTTTTCTCATAGCTTTCAAATTTCTGCTTCTCCATGATTTTATTTTTCAGTCTGGAGATCTCCCTCATTCATCTTCCTGGGTGATCATGTTCCTGTTGGCTGATTCTCTTATTTTTGCTTTACTTGAAAGTCCTGTCAGTTTAGACTCCCATTTCTTGGCAGGTTTACAGTTGTACCACCTACTATTTCCATTTTCAATTTATGTATTGAGCATTGTTCCAAGAGATGTTCTGAATTTGACATATTGTTTTATAACTTAATCCTTTTAAAATTTCTCTACAACTTTATCCCTGTTGTGTTCCTTGGTCTCCAGTATGTTGTTCACTGCTGTTTTCCAACAAACCTACAAATAATTAGTAGAAAACCTGCATTTAAACTGAGATTGAATAGGAAACAACTGCTCTGCTTTACAAATGTAGAAACATCTAAAGTAAATGGGCTGCACTAAATTCATATAAAATTAAAAGTGGTTGAATACAAATGCACACCACACCTTTCTAATATTATTTGTAAAATATCACTTTTGCTTATTTTCCTCAGCCTACTGTTTTTTGTTATAATATGATTAATTGTGAAGACGCTTAAGGAGTATGAGTACTGAGTGCTTCCATTGAAGGAGTGAGAAGTGAAACAGTTTTTCTACCTCAAGATAACGTTTATATTTAGAATTTGTTTGAAGTCAACCCAGAGAACGTTTCTGTTATGTTAAACTGAATTCTTTTTTTAAAACTGAAACTTCTCCGCAAGAGCTTTTTATTATTAGTCCGCTGAGAACCTGCTCCTCAGAAACCACTCTGACACTTTTTTTTTCAGCTAATTATGATGCAAAAGTAGCCATGACAGAACTAAGTGTGATCATGTACTACTTCACACTATTATCAATAAATTAATTTATTATTTACCCAGGGAAAAAACTAAGATCAAAAGTCTGTTCTGGACAAGACAGCAGGACAAAACACAAAGCTGCACAAAAAAAGGCAAAAGTACATCAAGAAATCTCTGTGAGGCAGCAAAGAGCAGAGTAAGAAACCGCTCACTGATCTGAACCTGATCTATGAGGCTCAGTCAAAGCTGCGTCACAAACATCATCCACAGTCCAATCCTGCTGTCCTGCTTTCAAACACTCCGAAAAATATACAGAAAAGCTTTTTTTTTTATCCCAATCTGTGAAACCCATAAACAAGCACGTCAACCACCTCTTGTTTTCTTGTCTTCTTCTCCGTCTCTCCACTGTGTCTTAGCATTTTAGAGACAATTAAGAAAATTATACTTTGGTTGTACTTGTCCTGTACCTCAGAGAGAACAAACGGATGCTTATTAAAGCATTTTGAAAACTGCAAAAGGACAATAATAAATCTAAATAAACTAATCCAACACAGTTAGAACATGAAAAAAGTAGCGTTCAAGGTCTTTGCGTTGCGACAAGATGAGGCTATTACTGCATCAACCTGCAGTCCTAAAGAAAACTACTAGACTTCAATACAAGCCCGCCAAAAATAACCAAACAGAAATTAAACATCCATAAAGAGCATTTAAAGGTTTTCTCAGAACTTGAGCCACCTAAAAATTACTTGTCAGTGCTGAGTTTTGTAATTTTCAAAAACAGACCCTGATCAGTCGAAGCAACAGTTTCATAAAGCATAAATAATTTACTGCCTTAACAGACGAGCCGAAGCACGGTGGTTAATATTTATATTTAACATCTACTTTAAATTTAAGTTGAAACAAATGAAGGGTGTTTCATTCACAACAATGTTTTATCAGTATTAACTTCACATTTATTCATCTGTTGCGAACCACAGACGTACATTTATGACTGATGGCAGCAGAAATGTAAAATCTAAAGCTATAATTAAAAAACACACCTATTTAAATGTTATCTTTATTTAACTTTGTTTTTTTATGTTTGTTATATTACTGAAATGAACTTTTCAGAAAAACTTCTACTACATTTTTCACAACACATTTTGACAGCTGAACTTTCTTTCATAAACGTTTTTTTTTCTACAGCTCCACATTTTTGTCATGTGAAATGTTAGAATGTTACAGCAGCTGTTAAACACTTTATGTAAGAAATAACATAAATTTTACCTTCAATTGAATCCACCAGTGCAAGGAGGAGAAGAAGCAGAACTACCGCTGCCATCGCTTTGTGTCAACTCTGCGACATCCGGAAGTACATCTATCACTGAGCCACAGTTTCCTGAATTCAGGCGGAACGTTAAATAACATTTCACACAACCAGTAAATGTTCTCATACCCCCCACCCACACAGACATCTTGTGTCTTTTACTTGTAGAGGAATTTTTAGGGTTGAATAAACTGAAGTTGTACTACAGGATCACAATTGGATCCAGATCTGAACTACCTTCATTTTATTTTTTTTATTCATTTAATTTATTTATTTTCTTTTTTTTAGTCATTCAGAGATGGACTTGCTGGTGTTCTTTGGATAATTATCCTGCTGCACAACCCAAGAGTTTAAGGTCATATTGATGGCTGGACTTTTCCCCTTTAGAGCAGAATTAATGGTTCAAGTTGTCCAGGTAGAGAAGCAGCAAAGCAGCTACAAAACATTTCATTCTGGTTATTTCTGCAAACAGCCAGGGACAGGATTTTAAATCTTAAGACATAATTTCCAACTAGAAGGATGAGAAGATCAGATATCCAATTTAACTTCAGTTTTCTTGCTCAGCCAACAACAGCGTCACTGAGTTCATCCACCGATATTGTTTGAAAAGAACTTTGGGAAACTTCAGACAGATTTTAACTATGTCAGAAGTTTCAGACATAAGTTTATGTCTGAAGTGTGGTGTTGCATTATTGCAACACCACACTTCCTGTTGTCTTGCTGAACTTTCAGGCATCACTCCTAAAAAAACAGAGTTCTATGTGACTCAGTGATGGCTTGTGTTTGCGGGTTAATAATAGAAATATTTTGCACATGATGCTAATGCTTCCAATCTGTTCTTGAACTTCTTTTGATCTGGCCATAACTTGCTGCCGTTTGAGATGTTTTAGTTCGCTTCATGTTGCCTTGCAGGTTTTACTCAAGAGATATTTTGATTCTGTAGGTTTGGCAGTGATCAGCTTTGGGTGTTGACTGTCCAAGGTGGGTGGAGTAGCCACAAAGGAGTCAACAAGTCATTTTCTTAAAAGGGCTACTCAAGAACTGAGTAACAACATCCGATCTAATATTTAAAATGATCAGATAAACAAAAATATAAATTACGTGCAAATTCTGGAATTTTCTAAATAAAAGACTTCAAAATTACAAAATAAAAATTTGGGCAGATCAATTGTTTTAATCTGAACTACGTTTTCCAAAAAGCTGTGGTTGTTCATGTTCATAATTGACTGTTTTGGCTTTTCTCCTCCACTCTTAGTCTGTGAAGTGGACATAATATCTACTTTTAAGAGTAGATTTAAAACTTTACATTTTGTTAAAACTTTTAGTTAATCTTACTTATGTTTTCCTGAGTTATCTCTATAGTTATACTACTAAAGTCTTAGCCTGCTGACCACATTTTCTCACTCTGCTACATTTTCCTACTACTATCTAATTTTGCATTATTTGCTGTGTTTATGCTTTTAACTTTAAGTTCTCTGTTTTTCTCTCTGTAGAAGCAGCTGGATGTTTCTTCCTGATAAAGGAGAGTTTTTCCTCTCTACTGCCGCTGCATGCTTGCTCCGCCATATGAGGGATTGCTGCAAAGTCAACAACGCAATACCAGCGATTATCCACTTTCACTACATTCTCATCCAGGAAGAATGAATCCTACAAGTTAATGACTTGATGTGATCTGATAAAGTCAACACAATTTGAAAACCAACAGAATTATGACATTTTAGTGAATTGCTACTATAAAATACAGAACTGGATGATGATTTTATCACTTATACTTCACTTATACTCATCAGAAACGCATCACAGTTTTAGATATTTACTCTTTTTTTATCCTTATGCTCATTATTATCTGTTTTTTACAATGTCACTAGGTTTTGGATTAAATTGAAACTATTTGGGAATTCAGTTTTGATCAAATTAGAACAAAAGACACAAGCCAAATGTAATATTTCACAATAAGCTTTATTAGGCCAGTTGTTAAAGAATTACCTCATTTGAAATATGAAATTCAAAGAACTAAAAGAAGACACACCACACCTTATTTCTCATATCAGTCACAACCACCTTTTCTTTACATGGCATTCTTATCTTTACATTCTTATATCTCAGCCGTTATTGTTCAGATACTTTCACATTTATATGTGTAGAAGGAGCTTTGATAAGATGCTTTTGATTTTATTTCACAGAATTAGTAACTCCAATAATTCTTTATGCAGTGATTGCACCCAGCGCTTACAACAATCAGACTTTCTTCACTGTTAAAGGCACAGATACAACATCTCTACATGAGTATTTACATCCACTGGAGTTTCTTCATTTGCATGTCACAGACAAAGGAACAGCAGGTTTCTGACTATCTTTTTAAATTTACAGCAGCTGTAAAGAAGCTGGTCTATATAAATTCAGAGTGCTTTCAGTGGAATATTTTACAAATGGTAAGGTTTGACAAATTGTCAACTAATCTACTGAAGGTGCAAATAATCATTATTTACTTCAATAAAGTGCTACAATGTTCATTTGATACAGAAACAGATGTCATATTGTAGTTTAACAAAAAAATTACATTCAGCACTAAAATGCACAATGAGAAACTCTAAAGTTGAGATACAACATTTCTAAATAGTTTCCACTGCAAACTTTGCAACAGGAAATTTGAAAATAATCTGATTTTCGGGAGGAAGTTGAGGGTGAGACTTTTGAGCTTGGTGCTATTTTTTCTTACCATGTAAGAAGAAAACACTTAAAGTCATATGACTTTCTGCTCAACAAACCGTAGCTGTGTGCTTCTTAAGCAATTTCCCCTTTGGAATTAGTAAAGCACTTTTAAAGTGCAGAAAATTACAACACATTCACTTGAACAGAGGAGGGAAAAAATGTTTTTCTTTGAAATTGGGGGTATTTTGTGTTTACTTCCTTACTTCTGTTTTTCACATTTTTAAAAATACACATTCAGTTTGTCTCGCTTTTGAGTGAGTAAGTCTCTCACAAGGTGACGCTTCAGTGCTCTGGGAAGTACCTAAAGAGACCAGAATAAGTTTCTGACCTTTCAGCTTTTCCACCATCGTACCTCAGATAAATGGGTGTTTACGTAAATCAGCTTTTGTTGTCTACATTCACAAAACAGTTGTTTTCATGAATTGTCTAACAGCTATGTCACACTTCACATGTATGCAAACTTTGTGCTTCATTTGCTTTCAGAGATGTCTAGAAACGTCTTCTGACCCCTAGCAAAATACCAGATTTTTGTGACATATAAAAATTTGGCCAGGATAAATCCTTTCCCCCATTTGATGTAACATAACCTTACACTACTGAAAAAGGAAAATAGAAAAAATAAAAAAGTTGCTGACATGTGCATAACCTTAATCAAAACCTTTAGGCACTTTTTTAAACAATCAGTCTTCTTGGATAAACAAAAATAGTTAAGCAAAAACTCATAAGCATTTGTCAGGAGGATTGTAGATAATAGATGTGTCATGCCACAGTAACGACAGTCATGCTACAAAAACAAGAACACAGAAGTATTATGGTCTACATGTGACGGCAACGTCAGGGACTTCTCATATTCCTGGGTAGAACTGCATGATAAAAGCATTTCCTTCAAAAGAAAAGTTCTGGCTAAAAGCCCGTTGTGGTCTGATGGAAACAAACTGGAACTTTTAGCCACAGTTACAGACGGAAAGTTTGGCACAAAAACACCACAGATCAGCAAATGAACACCAACCAAAGCGAAACATGGTGACCGAATCATTCTCTAGAGTTACTTTTCCCACAGATGATATGAGACTAGACTGCAGTTAAAGACATGAACATTTCCTCATGCTAGTTACATTTCACCCAAAACCTTCAGATGACAGAGAGAAACATGACAAAATCCAAAACAGAAACAATAAAACAGCTGATCTGACACAAGGGATAAACTAAGATGGCAAGAAGGAGAATAGAAGTAAAGAAAGAAGCAACAGAAACATAAAACTAAAAGTCCAAAGATCTATGGATTATAACAGAAAACTGAAGATGAAGAAGAATTTTATTTTTCACCATCCAAATAAATCAGTAAAAGACCAGCTTCACAGTTTTGCACGGTGTGAAAAATCAGGTTCTACTCGATTTTATAAATTGTGAGACTGTGAGCACAGAGGGCCTGGGAATGTTTCCAGGACAAAAAGTTGGATGATATTAAACTCATATCAAAGAAAACTGAATGCTAGAAACGAATCAAGAAGAGATTCAACAAAGAGTTTAAGGTTGAGCACACTTATGCCTCAAGGTTGTTGCAGATTTTTTAAATTCTCTCTTAAGTTCTTAGTAGGATCACATAGAAAATTGTCACAAAAAAGGTGGAAAAAGCTTCAAAAAGCTTTTTTTATACAAACATTATGTGTTAAAAATGTTTCAGTTTCAAAGGTTCCAACATTGAGGTGATGTTATGACTTAATCTCACGCTATGCCATGCAGACACTCTGTCTGCTTTGATAAAGATCCACAGTGTGAGTGAATGTTTGGAGTGACTGACATGGTAGGGAGGAGGGAGACATTTTCTGAATAAATAAGATGAAAACAATTTAAGCAAATTGGAGGCACCTATAGACATGATATGGAGCTCTGAGCATTCAGCCCTGGATGGTCAGATCATCACAAAGTATGCAAGGAAAAATGTGATGGTGAGACAATGGAAAAAGTATGAAAGTAGAACTTTATAGATTTCACATCAGACAGTCTAATCTGAGATGAAATATATTCGACATACACTTAATTTCTTCCTTATTTGACTCTTTTAGCATAGATTTTTTTTAGATTTTCCATCATAAGTGACAAGATGAGAATAAACAACAGCAGTTTTAGCAAATATTTCCTTACAAAACGCAGTACCATACGTATTTGCTTTAAGTCATTTTGATAATAAAAAAAAATGAAAACAATCTTTGTCTTACATGTGTGAAAGGCTTCACAAACTCTCATGTTGTTTTGCTACAAAATGTCTGACTTTCAGCCAGTTTAGCTGCTCAGACGTTGCTGATGCGAACGCTTACGGGGCCGTCTCTGACTCGGCCTCGGTCTTCGCCTCGCTGCTCCCTGTAGCTCTGCTCCAGACGAATCTTCTCCGGGTCTGTCACCTCAGACACGGGTCCGCCTCCGTTGCTCTGGTACTCGTGTTGCGAACTGGATGATTTGAAGATGGGGGTCATCTTGGTCTTCGCCACTTTGTCAAAGAAGGAAAAGTCCGCTACGTATTTGCCAGACTGGGAGAGAGAGACGACGGGGGGGAACTCGTAACCCCAGAGGATCTCGTCTGGCAGGTAGGAGGTGCGGACCTGGCAGGTGGCGGAGGTCGGCTCTATTGTGGCACTCATGATCACCAAGAGTTCAAAGTCAGCCAACACTGGATCTGTCCATCCACCACCTGATAAAGGAACATTAGCAGGTTAGCTAAAAAGGATGAGGAGAAACTGGTAAAGAGACAAGAA
>NW_006799984.1:1377349-1477000 GCF_000485575.1 Poecilia formosa | reverse complement strand
ATTGAATCCACCAGTGCAAGGAGGAGAAGAAGCAGAACTACCGCTGCCATCGCTTTGTGTCAACTCTGAGGAAGTACATCTATCACTGAGCCACAGTTTCCTGAATTCAGGCGGAACGTTAAATAACATTTCACACAACCAGTAAATGTTCTCATACCCCCCACCCACACAGACATCTTGTGTCTTTTACTTGTAGAGGAATTTTTAGGGTTGAATAAACTGAAGTTGTACTACAGGATCACAATTGGATCCAGATCTGAACTACCTTCATTTTATTTTTTTTATTCATTTAATTTATTTATTTTCTTTTTTTTAGTCATTCAGAGATGGACTTGCTGGTGTTCTTTGGATAATTATCCTGCTGCACAACCCAACAGTTTAGGTCATATTGATGGCTGGACTTTTCCCCTTTAGAGCAGAATTAATGGTTCAAGTTGTCCAGGTAGAGAAGCAGCAAAGCAGCTACAAAACATTTCATTCTGGTTATTTCTGCAAACAGCCAGGGACAGGATTTTAAATCTTAAGACATAATTTCCAACTAGAAGGATGAGAAGATCAGATATCCAATTTAACTTCAGTTTTCTTGCTCAGCCAACAACAGCGTCACTGAGTTCATCCACCGATATTGTTTGAAAAGAACTTTGGGAAACTTCAGACAGATTTTAACTATGTCAGAAGTTTCAGACATAAGTTTATGTCTGAAGTGTGGTGTTGCATCATTGCAACACCACACTTCCTGTTGTCTTGCTGAACTTTCAGGCATCACTCCTAAAAAAACAGAGCTGTATGTGACTCATTGATGGCTTGTGTTGGCAGGTTAATAATAGAAATATTTTGCACATGATGCTAATGCTTCCAATCTGTTCTTGAACTTCTTTTGATCTGGCCATAACTTGCTGCCGTTTGAGATGTTTTAGTTCGCTACATGTTGCCTTGCAGGTTTTACTCAAGAGATATTTTGATTCTGTAGGTTTGGCAGTGATCAGCTTTGGGTGTTGACTGTCCAAGGTGGGTGGAGTAGCCACAAAGGAGTCAACAAGCCATTTTCTTAAAAGGGCTACTCAAGAACTGAGTAACAACATCCGATCTAATATTTAAAATGATCAGATAAACAAAAATATAAATTACGTGCAAATTCTGGAATTTTCTAAATAAAAGACTTCAAAATTACAAAATAAAAATTTGGGCAGATCAATTGTTTTAATCTGAACTCCGTTTTCCAAAAAGCTGTGGTTGTTCATGTTCATAATTGACTGTTTTGGCTTTTCTCCTCCACTCTTAGTCTGTGAAGTGGACATAATATCTACTTTTAAGAGTAGATTTAAAACTTTACATTTTGTTAAAACTTTTAGTTAATCTTACTTATGTTTTCCTGAGTTATCTCTATAGTTATACTACTAAAGTCTTAGCCTGCTGACCACATTTTCTCACTCTGCTACATTTTCCTACCACTCTCTAATTTTGCATTATTTACTTTTATTTAAACTTTTAACTTTAAGTTATCTGTTTTTCTCTCTGTAGAAGCAGCTGGATGTTTCTTCCTGATAAAGGAGAGTTTTTCCTCTCTACTGCCGCTGCATGCTTGCTCCGCCATATGAGGGATTGCTGCAAAGTCAACAACGCAATACCAGCCATTATCCACTTTCACTATATTCTCATCCAGGAAGAATGAATCCTACAAGTTAATGACTTGATGTGATCTGATAAAGTCAACACAATTTGAAAACCAACAGAATTATGACATTTTAGTGAATTGCTACTATAAAATACAGAACTGGATGATGATTTTATCACTTATACTTCACTTATACTCATCAGAAATGCATCACAGTTTTAGATATTTACTCTTTTTTTATCCTTATGCTCATTATTATCTGTTTTTTACAATGTCACTAGGTTTTGGATTAAATTGAAACTATTTGGGAATTCAGTTTTTATCAAATTAGAACAAAAGACACAAGCCAAATGTAATATTTCACAATAAGCTTTATTAGGCCAGTTGTTAAAGAATTACCTCATTTGAAATATAAAATTCAAAGAACTAAAAGAAGACACACCACACCTTATTTCTCATATCAGTCACAACCACCTTTTCTTTACATGGCATTCTTATCTTTACATTCTTATATCTCAGCCGTTATTGTTCAGATACTTTCACATTTATATGTGTAGAAGGAGCTTTGATAAGATGCTTTTGATTTTATTTCACAGAATTAGTAACTCCAATAATTCTTTATGCAGTGATTGCACCCAGCGCTTACAACAATCAGACTTTCTTCACTGTTAAAGGCACAGATACAACATCTCTACATGAGTATTTACATCCACTGGAGTTTCTTCATTTGCATGTCACAGACAAAGGAACAGCAGGTTTCTGACTATCTTTTTAAATTTACAGCAGCTGTAAAGAAGCTGGTCTATATAAATTCAGAGTGCTTTCAGTGGAATATTTTACAAATGGTAAGGTTTGACAAATTGTCAACTAATCTACTGAAGGTGCAAATAATCATTATTTACTTCAATAAAGTGCTACAATGTTCATTTGATACAGAAACAGATGTCATATTGTAGTTTAACAAAAAAATTACATTCAGCACTAAAATGCACAATGAGAAACTCTAAAGTTGAGATACAACATTTCTAAATAGTTTCCACTGCAAACTTTGCAACAGGAAATTTGAAAATAATCTGATTTTCGGGAGGAAGTTGAGGGTGAGACTTTTGAGCTTGGTGCTATTTTTTCTTACCATGTAAGAAGAAAACACTTAAAGTCATATGACTTTCTGCTCAACAAACCGTAGCTGTGTGCTTCTTAAGCAATTTCCCCTTTGGAATTAGTAAAGCACTTTTAAAGTGCAGAAAATTACAACACATTCACTTGAACAGAGGAGGGAAAAAATGTTTTTCTTTGAAATTGGGGGTATTTTGTGTTTACTTCCTTACTTCTGTTTTTCACATTTTTAAAAATACACATTCAGTTTGTCTCGCTTTTGAGTGAGTAAGTCTCTCACAAGGTGACGCTTCAGTGCTCTGGGAAGTACCTAAAGAGACCAGAATAAGTTTCTGACCTTTCAGCTTTTCCACCATCGTACCTCAGATAAATGGGTGTTTACGTAAATCAGCTTTTGTTGTCTACATTCACAAAACAGTTGTTTTCATGAATTGTCTAACAGCTATGTCACACTTCACATGTATGCAAACTTTGTGCTTCATTTGCTTTCAGAGATGTCTAGAAACGTCTTCTGACCCCTAGCAAAATACCAGATTTTTGTGACATATAAAAATTTGGCCAGGATAAATCCTTTCCCCCATTTGATGTAACATAACCTTACACTACTGAAAAAGGAAAATAGAAAAAATAAAAAAGTTGCTGACATGTGCATAACCTTAATCAAAACCTTTAGGCACTTTTTTAAACAATCAGTCTTCTTGGATAAACAAAAATAGTTAAGCAAAAACTCATAAGCATTTGTCAGGAGGATTGTAGATAATAGATGTGTCATGCCACAGTAACGACAGTCATGCTACAAAAACAAGAACACAGAAGTATTATGGTCTACATGTGACGGCAACGTCAGGGACTTCTCATATTCCTAGGTAGAACTGCATGATAAAAGCATTTCCTTCAAAAGAAAAGTTCTGGCTAAAAGCCCGTTGTGGTCTGATGGAAACAAACTGGAACTTTTAGCCACAGTTACAGACGGAAAGTTTGGCACAAAAACACCACAGATCAGCAAATGAACACCAACCAAAGCGAAACATGGTGACCGAATCATTCTCTAGAGTTACTTTTCCCACAGATGATATGAGACTAGACTGCAGTTAAAGACATGAACATTTCCTCATGCTAGTTACATTTCACCCAAAACCTTCAGATGACAGAGAGAAACATGACAAAATCCAAAACAGAAACAATAAAACAGCTGATCTGACACAAGGGATAAACTAAGATGGCAAGAAGGAGAATAGAAGTAAAGAAAGAAGCAACAGAAACATAAAACTAAAAGTCCAAAGATCTATGGATTATAACAGAAAGCTGAAGATGAAGAAGAATTTTATTTTTCACCATCCAAATAAATCAGTAAAAGACCAGCTTCACAGTTTTGCACGGTGTGAAAAATCAGGTTCTACTCGATTTTATAAATTGTGAGACTGTGAGCACAGAGGGCCTGGGAATGTTTCCAGGACAAAAAGTTGGATGATATTAAACTCATATCAAAGAAAACTGAATGCTAGAAACGAATCAAGAAGAGATTCAACAAAGAGTTTAAGGTTGAGCACACTTATGCCTCAAGGTTGTTGCAGATTTTTTAAATTCTCTCTTAAGTTCTTAGTAGGATCACATAGAAAATTGTTTATAGAAACATTATGTGTTAAAAATGTTTCAGTTTCAAAGGTTCCAACATTGAGGTGATGTTATGACTTAATCTCACGCTATGCCATGCAGACACTCTGTCTGCTTTGATAAAGATTCACAGTGTGAGTGAATGTTTGGAGTGACTGACATGGTAGGGAGGAGGGAGACATTTTCTGAATAAATAAGATGAAAACAATTTAAGCAAATTGGAGGCACCTATAGACATGATATGGAGCTCTGAGCATTCAGCCCTGGATGGTCAGATCATCACAAAGTATGCAAGGAAAAATGTGATGGTGAGACAATGGAAAAAGTATGAAAGTAGAACTTTATAGATTTCACATCAGACAGTCTAATCTGAGATGAAATATATTCGACATACACTTAATTTCTTCCTTATTTGACTCTTTTAGCATAGATTTTTTTTAGATTTTCCATCATAAGTGACAAGATGAGAATAAACAACAGCAGTTTTAGCAAATATTTCCTTACAAAACGCAGTACCATACGTATTTGCTTTAAGTCATTTTGATAATAAAAAAAAATGAAAACAATCTTTGTCTTACATGTGTGAAAGGCTTCACAAACTCTCATGTTGTTTTGCTACAAAATGTCTGACTTTCAGCCAGTTTAGCTGCTCAGACGTTGCTGATGCGAACGCTTACGGGGCCGTCTCTGACTCGGCCTCGGTCTTCGCCTCGCTGCTCCCTGTAGCTCTGCTCCAGACGAATCTTCTCCGGGTCTGTCACCTCAGACACGGGTCCGCCTCCGTTGCTCTGGTACTCGTGTTGCGAACTGGATGATTTGAAGATGGGGGTCATCTTGGTCTTCGCCACTTTGTCAAAGAAGGAAAAGTCCGCTACGTATTTGCCAGACTGGGAGAGAGAGACGACGGGGGGGAACTCGTAACCCCAGAGGATCTCGTCTGGCAGGTAGGAGGTGCGGACCTGGCAAGTGGCGGAGGTCGGCTCTATTGTGGCACTCATGATCACCAAGAGTTCAAAGTCAGCCAACTCTGGATCTGTCCATCCACCACCTGATAAAGGAACATTAGCAGGTTAGCTAAAAAGGATGAGGAGAAACTGGTAAAGAGACAAGAAAGAACCAACACTGATCTTAGGGTGCTATGGATTTTCTCCAACTTCCTCTCAGAGTCCAAAGAAATTTATACTTATATTTGTATATTTTTACCTTTTAAGAGTCACTTTTACAGGCAGCAAAAGAAGCTTTTCATCATACAGGAAAACATGTTTCTATTGTGACCAATGAATATTAAACTTTAATGCAAGATTCATGGCCCATCCTAAACTGTCATTAGGTCTGAGTTTGTGCATGCATGATTGTTTGCTTTTGCTTTATCCTGTGAAGGACTGACAACCAGTGATGACTTCTGGCTCTACAAACCCTGCAAGGATTCAGCCAGTTCAGAAATGCATGAATAAGAAAGCAAATAAAAATGGGAGTTGAAGTAAATCTAGGAACATCCAACATGTAAAACGTATCAATAGATCTCCTCTAAATTCTTTTCCCATAAATGGAAAGATCTTCTACAAAAATGTGTTGCGCATTAAAGAAGTGAAGAGTGAGATGAAGTTTATATATAAAACACACTAACAGAGGAAGTCAAGGCTGATGCACTTCAACAGTCCACTAACCACCAAAAAAAGACTATTTTTATCTTCCCTTTTGCAAGTTCATTGCCCAACTTCTTCCTTTTGAAGGCTTACATCTGGTAGTAAATACAATCATTTAGTCATGTGTCACCCATTAATCAAACTCAAACCATCACTGCACAAAACTAAATTTGCAGAGCATTGTGTTAAACAGGCATAAGGCAGGTGTAGGCTTAGAGGAAAAGAACGTCGGGACAAAGTTCCTGATCAGAGTACAGGAATGAAGGGTGAATCCATCTATTGGGGTTTAAAACTCTGATTTAGAGATCAAGGTTACCAATTAATTTACAAAACTGGCAACTTTTCTTCTGTTCTTGGCAATCACATATTTATAGTTGTTTTCTTCAGTATGTGAAGGCTGGTGAACATTCATTCACTGCTACTTCAATATTGCAAATGTTTCAGAAATGAAACAATAACGCTGTAGCTTAAACTTAATGTTATGCTGTGCAGACACTTTAAGTGTCACACTCTTGACCAAGGAGCCCTATTAAAATTTTGGTCTACTTCTGCTGTGAATGTAGCTTTTGAGAGCGTAGCAATGTTCCTTTCAGTTCTCATTTCTTAACAGCTAATGGAAAAATGGTTTTGTTGCCTAAGCAACAGGGTTTCTTAAGTGC
The DNA here is from genome assembly GCF_000485575.1 of Poecilia formosa. Lineage (NCBI taxonomy): Eukaryota > Metazoa > Chordata > Actinopteri > Cyprinodontiformes > Poeciliidae > Poecilia > Poecilia formosa. Next base: position 1,470,350 of record NW_006799984.1, on the reverse strand, counting down.
ACAGCCCTCAAAAGCCTCAAGACGTAACAAAACACCCTCAACATGTGGTAATACCAACAAAGTATTGTTTTTTTGACCAGGCTCACCCTTGGCGGCCCAGGCTCTCAGGGGGCTGGTGTCGTCGATGATGTGGTAGAAGGTGAGGGGAAGGATGAGGAAGGGGCTGTCGCTGGAAGTGTCCACCTGGAAGGGCACGTTCCTCTGGTCCATACGAACTGTTTCACCTTCCTTTGTCAGGGACGTCTGCAGGAGTTTCCCTGTCACCTAAATGAAATGGCACACACTGCTTGTTTTGGTTTGACTCATTCTCATTTTGAAGAATTGCACAGCAAAAAAACTCAACTCTGCATAGAAATATTTGTTAAAAATCCACAAATCCAACAGTAAGTCAATGAAATATTAGTCTTTGACTCATTTTGTTCCTGTTTGTCTGAGAGTTGCATGTGCACCGACCTGGCATCCGAGAAGAAGACTCTTGCGCATGTTGGCCACCCGGATCATCAGGCAGGGTTGGCCTTCATAGGTCGATACAACAGCGTGCTGGCTAAACTTCACCGTCCCACTTCGTTTCTTTGGCCGTGCAATCTGACCGGGAAAAGCTCAGTTTTTATTTTTCTCAGGTATTTTCAGTTAATTGTCTTCCTCTTAGACGAATCAGGATTCAGTGTCTTGCAAACATATTTACACTCCTGGAACCTTTTCTTATTACCAGGAGAGTTTACAGAGTTTACATGAAGTAAAAATTATACATGTTTTCGAACTGCAAACAGCTCTGGTCAGATGAGACCAAAGGAAAACTGCAGAGTCAAGCTACTTTTTTCTATCGAGCTTCTCACACTTGGAATATGATGCAGAGTGACATAAGGGACATTTCATTTCTAATCTCATTTAAAAAAACATCTTAAAAACTCTTGGAAAGTCAAAAATATCAGTGTTGATTACATCCAAATTTGTAAAGATTTTAAAGTTGTTTTATGCCTTTCTTAATACATCCACATCTCAATAGAAATTCACCTCTTGTCTATAATTGTATGCATTTACATGGAAATTTTCATTAATGCATATTGTCCCATTATTAAAAAATAAACTTTAATTTGAACTTAAAGTTCATATATGTGGCCCAATAGTGGCAAAAATGAACAACATGCGTTCATTTCGTTCCATTGAATGGTGGCAATGTTATTCTATGGGACAACTTTTCTTTATCAGGGACATTGAAGCTGGTCAAACTTAATCAAATGGAGCAAAGTGCAGAAAAGATTCGCGGTTGGGCCAAGAGTCGACAAAAAGTGGAAAACTACAAGGGGTATGAATACTTTTGGCCTGTGCATCCCAACTGTTTGGATCATTGGATTGGACACCTTGTCATCCCACATTTCTCTATTCAGTTAATGACCTTGGCCAGGAAGCTGCCGGTGATGAAGATTTCCAGGAGCATGGTGATGACCAGCTGCAGGATGAGGAGGATGATGGCAGCCGGGCATTCCTCTGTGATGCATCGGAAACCATAACCAATGGTTGTCTGGGACTCCAGAGAGAAGAGGAAGGCTGCTGTGAGGGTCTGCATCTGCATCACACAGGGCATGTGGTTGGATGGCGGATCGAACTCTGGAAAGAAAACGACAGCTCATCAAGGCTGCGGTAAAGCAGCAGACGTTTCTTTGTTTAATGCCTACATTATCTGGTGGACTCTTGTAATGCCAAACAGTGGAAACATGAGTCATCAGAAGAGGAGGAGGAGGTGTGCTTTTCTTTATTATTTTGTGAGGATAACGTATTTGTATTGCACTCGTGTGTTTTTTGGTTTTACAGGAAATAAAACCAGAAGCTTCACTTCTTTGTAACTGTCAAAACGTCTTTATGTGCATGTGTGAAGGGCTGCAAAGTAGAGCACTCTTCACACTGCAAAAACACAAAATCTTACCAAGTAATTCTGATCTGGTTTGCAGTGCAAATATCTCAGGACAATTGAAATAAGACAAGCTGTCTTAACAGTAACTTTTTAGCTACATATAGAGGCTTATTTTAAGTAAATGAATCCTTAATACTGATGAAGAAGTACTAGTTCTATTGGCAGATAAATTAACTTATAACCTGAGAAAGATGTCTTACTATAAATGAAATAATCTGCCAAGGGAACATGCACTTTTTCATCAATATTAAGTAATTATTTACTGAAAACAAGCCTCCACATCTTGCTAAAAAGTTACTCTTTAGTTAGGTTCAAATGTACTAAGTTATTTGCAGTAGAAACTGGACCAAAAACACTTTGTAAGATTTTCTGTTTTTGCAGTGCACCCATGTTTTCATGTCTAATGATTTTATCATGTTAACAGTTTATCTATTTACCGGCTTTAGATGAAAAAAGTGCATCATGTTGATTCTGTTGCACAAACAGAAGGTGAAAAAAGCAGAAACGGATCAGACTATCAGTTCACACCATTCAAACTCTACAGATCTTCGTCTTTGCTTCACAGCGTAGCAACATCCGCTCTTACCTAACACAGTTTTTCACTATCTCACTTTTTATTTGAATTTTCCCACCTCTATAGTCCTGCAACAATACTCTCAGTTTTGCTCACCTTATTTTGTCACTCATTTTGCTGAGCTGCAAAGAGACTGTTGCAAAACAAGTGAGGTTTAAACAGGAAAAAATAACTCTGACACTGAAACCATCAAGGACGGTTTTAGTGTCAAATTTTAGTGTATTTGTGTCAACGGGCCTTTGAGTCAAAGCTGTATGGTAGGTTACAACTTCAGCACCTGGTTCTCCATTAGTCATGATTTAAGGGAGGTTTTAAGAGATCTGAATCAGGGTGGTGAGTTATTGTTTCTCTGAAGTACAATCACCTTTTCCCATATAAATAAAAAAATGAAATCATTGGTGCATAAATTTCATGGGAATTTTCTGCAAGCTATAACCATGTTCCTGTTTAGTGAACTGTCATATTAAAATCACTTTGGGGCAGTGAGGGGATTTTAGATCATAGGTCAAAAGTGTTTAGATCATAGGTCAAAATTACTTTATAGTTCACTGAAAAAGATAGGTTCAAATATTTGAACCTAAGATTCGGTTCCCCTCTCTCTGATGACAACTGCTTCAGATGAGGCAGTTTTATTTTTTTCTCTTCACCACACCCTTCCTCTCTCGTATTTATTCATAGATATGTGCAGCTCTGGTCTTAACTCAGCAAAACCTCGCCTTCTTACATTCTTAAAGGTGGCCTACTATGCTTCCTTGAACACGTTAGGATAGATCTATGTGCTATCTAAACATGTCCATTACATTTTTTGCACAAAATCACTCATATAATGAGATTTTATTCTTTTCAGTTCTACCTGCTTCAATACTTAGCTAACTAACTGGTTTAATACAAACCAAAAGTAGTGTGAATGTAAAATCTAAAGCAAAGATTATCATCTATTTTATGTTTTAGGCCTGTTTTAGCTGCTAAGAGTACAAAGCAACTTCAAATGTTGGGGGCGGCGTACCCTAAAAATTTTGCATGAAAACCTTCTACCCCAAGGCAAAACAGTGAAAATGTGTCACATATGGGGTTCCCAGCCCAACTAAGAACATATCAGCAAAACCACAAAGCAAATTGAGGTCATGAAGTGGCTAAGGCAATCTGAACTTCAGACCCAATCAGTGAAGGGAGGCAACAATGACAGCTAAAGGGGGAGTGGGCCAAGACTCCAACTGAGAGGTACTCCAGGTCTGGAGACCGATTACAGGGAAGATCTTACAGATCATATCAGCTATGATATGCATATAGATAGAAAGATAGATATAGTCTTTGTCTCTTTAAGATGCTTGCATTTGTCTGTTCAGAAGCTTCAGGTCTTGTTTTGATAAAAAAAAAAAAATTTCTTCAGTTGCATTTTCTAGTTGACTCATTATGAAACTCGTAATGACACCCTAACTGAGCTGAAAGTTTCTAGAGTGCTGAATCAAAGTTTAACTGAAGAATTTGACTTTATTCACAACTTAAACTGTGCTTGTTCAAAAAAAAAGGCAGGAAATCTTCACAGAAATGTCTGAACTGATACTGCGGGATAAACCCTGATGTTACTTCTTAGCAAAATCCTGCCCTCAGATGGAATAGATATGGAAACCCTGTGGTGCATGGGTGATATGAGGGGGGTGTTAAACTGTAAAGGTACTTTTTTTTATAAAACCTCTGCTCTCTCACCCAGCAGGTCTCCATGCACCAAAGCCACGAGGTACCACACAACCCCAAACAGAAACCAGGTCCCTGCGAATGTTGCTGTAAACAGGAAGAACTTGTAGCGCCAAGGCATTTCAAGAAAAGTTGTCCAGAGGTCACGCATATAGAGAGCATTCCTCCCACTGACGTGCTCGATGCGCATGTTGCTTCGGCCATCTTTGGACAGGATGCGTCTCCTCTTCCGCACAGTCCCGCCTCCAACAGAAGCGCCGCCGCCCAGCAATGGCTTCAGAACATCGGTTTGGGTCTGAGAGTGGCAAACCTTTTGAGGGGAAGAGCTGCGAGAGCAGGGTGGGGTAGCAGAAGTCATCTGTGAAAAACAAACAGGGAAAAATGAAGTTGAAGTCTAACTTCCCTAGATTGATTCACGATCTATTTCATCTCTATAACAAACTTTAATGACACCAGCAGAACTATGACACATGAGTAGACACAAAAGTACTGGTTTACTGTTAAAGTTCAGTGGAAACCACAAACGTTTAACTGCACATCACTTCCCAGCAGAGAAATTCTTCCTCAAAATTAAATATATCTGTTACATACATAGAAATATCTAAAATTACCAGAACACATTATTTAAATTACAGCTTGTGTTGTTGCTTTGATTTTATTTTGTTTTAAAGTCTGGGAAAACCACATTTATATTCAAGCAAAAAGTTAGATTTGGAAATTTTTGAGGTGTAAAGCTGTCATGGGAAAAAACAGTTTTTCTTCTGAATTTGATATCTGTAGCCACGATCAAATGATACCATCAGAGGAAGAAGATCTCGTTCTGCAAACATTGTAAAATTTTAGCATGTACTCATTCTCTGCAAATGCAAATGTAATAGGATGAACTCTCCTGTTAATTTTTCTGTAAAATTCAGGACCAGCTTGAGGCAACCTGGCAAAAAGGCTACAAGTTTGAAAAGTAAATTCATCCTCAGTGTTAATATATAAGATTAATGACAGTGAGACATTTTCTCAATAGGCAAATTGTGTGCTTCTGTTGACGACCACAAACATATTAGCAAACCAAAACCACACAGTCGAGATAAACAAGCAGAAAAACAGACGTATAATGTCAAGACTAAATTCTACAATGTCTGCAGAAGAGAAGACCTGGAGTTTGCATTTTTAAGAGTTTTATTTCTACTAGCATGTTAAAACCATGAAAATCCATTACTTTTACATAAAGTTTTCCATAAACCCTCTGAATACGCTCTTCAGTGGAAATGAAAAAAGTGAAAAGTAAAATTAAACAGAAAACCGTGCATGGGGACACAGCTACAATGCTTAACAGGAAACATTTTAATCATAGCTGCAGAATATTTCACCTAGTTCTGCATGAAAATCAGTGAACAGTTCAAAAGCCTTTCTCTTGCATGGGTGTGGCTGTTGCACAGCGTGTGCTTTGCAGATCATTTCTTCATCAGACTCAAGTGTTTTGCATTATACATTGCCACCTTCTGCTTCATTAGTGGAAGTTCAAAGAAAGCCAGGAAAGTATCTTATCGACTACATGAGACCTTCACAAGTTAAAGTAATTTTGAAGATATAAATGGACAACTATAAAACTGTCAAAATGTTTAAATATTGGCTGCAGTCATTTATCTACTGACGCTGACATCATGTATCACTGTCTTTATTAATGTAAGTCTCCCGGTTTGTCCTATAGATAACTGATGGATGTACTAACTGCTCAATAGTTTGATTTGCAATTTGTGACTTTTATTTAATAAAGCAGTGCATGATAGAAGAATCTACAGATGGGAAGGTGGAGATAATATTTCTATTCTGAATGTCGCTCAGTGAATGATTGGTAGATATAGTAAAAGCTGAATGTGCTAAGGAAGATAAAGATTTACAGCTGCAGAGAGGTTTAAAACAAAAGAAAGTAACATCAGATATCTGGAGCTCAAAAAACTGCTTCATTTGTAGAAGTCTTGTTTTTTATCTTTCACTGTCATCAAAGACCTAGATTGTTATAACTAGGCCTTCTTATCATTGGTGACTCATTTCCGTTTAGTTTGGTGCCATGAACACCCTTTCTGAGGTTTTCTGTGAACTTTTGATGCTACAGTGCACAGCTAGCTGGCGGAAATATGGAAGGCCAGAAGAGTCGAGATAAATAGATGAATGAGGGACGAATGAGACAGGTGCAGCAACAGTTAGTTGCTGTTTTATTCCTGTCTTTTTAAAATAATTTTATTGTTTTATTTAATTGTACTACTAATTAACTTTTCACCAACATATTTCCTCCTGAGTTGACAAAACAGCTTGATAATCTAGCAGAAACATGTTTGTAACTTTGTAAATATAACGTTTTTCATTTATTGCATAACATAAGCCTACTTATATGAGCCGTCTGCAGTCATTAACATAAACACACCCTATATATGCTACCTTAGAATAAATTAAATATACCAAGTATTATAAAAGCAGTTTGATTTTTATGCAGTTTCTATCTCTGTGTGATTCAGTATCAACAAGGTCATAATTTAATTTGGATGTGGAACTCACATTTTGCTATTTCATCACAAGTAAAAACAGTGTTTCTTCTGCTATCCTCATCCTCCATCTGTCTTCCTTCCTCTTGCACATTTTCTTCAAAAAGTAAAACCACACTTTCCCCCTTAAATCGAGCTTCATGTCATAGACAGTAAATCTCTAGTTTTTAGAGCAACACATGTGTAGGACGGAAATGTTGGGGGTTGAATTAGCCCACCAGGGAATGATGCTGTAATGTCATGTTCCATATTTAAGGGTAAATTGACCATATATGAATGACACTGCAGTGCTCTGAGTGCCACCAAGTGGTCACTTTATTGCTGAATTACACAGAAAATATAATGCCATCAGTTTCATTTTCAGTTTTAAGCATCCAGCATCCTGAGGTGAGCAAGTCGCTATTAGCGCAGACATTGTTGTAATATATAAATAGCTGTAAAAAGCAAATAACATTTATTATGAATTGATGCTGTATGAAGTTAGTAGTTGTGTAAATTCTGTAGCAGTGGTTTAATGTGCTTTTATGTAAAATGTAAGAGCTGCTGCTCTCATGCTGCCACTAGAGTAAATTAAACCAAGTGAAAGAAGTAATATGGTGTGCTATTCTTGAAAAACTTAAACATTAAGAGACATTAAGTAAGAAAAAGATAATTAAAATGATCAAAAGTGTTGAGAGCATTTCCAAAACACAGCATGAAACACTTGCCAGGGTAAAACCTTTGGTTCTATGATTACAATTTGCTTAGCTTGTCATCAGTCTCATCATATTTTTTTTTCTATTTAGAGTTCACGGTGTGTTTGCTGGAAACATCTGTTTATATTACTTTACAGTAGAACTTAGTTCATGCATCAAAGATTTAAATTCAATCAGGATGAACTTGGATTTTAGTCAAGTAGTTGCATCAACTGTTTAAAGAAAACTATTAATAAACTGCAATTAATTAAGATTTTTGCTTGTTCTAATTATTAATCACAATTAGTTTACTGTGAATATTTGAGCAGTATCTTATTTAACATATGCATCTTGCAGTCGTTTAAAAGCAAATCCACCCAAGTCACAGGAGTGTCTTATGCTGCCAGTGGTGTTCACTCCTGTAAAGTCAAGACTGTAATCCACTCCTGTCACCCACAGGCTGTTACTGTTTCCTCCACACATTTCAGCGGCATTCAACAGTCCCCAGAGGCCAAAGAAGAGGACACCCACAGGGGAGTAAGATAATGAGAAGGAAAGAAAAGTGAAAGGAGCAGAATAAGATGCATTAGCCCAACAAAGCGCCCACACAGAGACTCACTTGTGACTCCGAGGGGAGAAGAGACAACTGAACGCATCAGTTAAGGTGCTAATCTTTGGCAAAACTAGGACTTTTACCTAGATAAGGTTTGTTTTTAAGAAGCTTTCTGTTTACTCTAGGTGGAGACATTTAGTTGGACAAAGAGTTGATTCCTTAGTAGAAACTTGAGATAGCAGCACTGACAGTGAGAAGTCTTAAACTTCTTCTGCACTTTTAGGTTACAATGCCTCTGAAATTTTCTCATGCAAACAATGTTTAGCATTGTCAGTTAGTTTTTGTTTGGTCACAGCACTTTTGGTCAAATTTAACAATTATATCTCTGAGCACTGTTTCAGTGTAAAATGTTTTTTATGTGAGTGGGAGGTTTCTGTCGGGTCTTTTTGTGGGTTATGGAAACAGTACAACGTTCAAAACCCTGGATTTTGAAAAGAACATTTCCGTTGTGGTGAGACCTATTTAAAGGCGAGGAAAGGTGTTTTCCCAAAACTGATGGCAGTTTTTAATCTTGTGATAAGCAATGCATTAAAAATGACACAGATAAGAAAATGAATAATTAGAGCTAAAGTATTGAAAATAGAAATTAAACTCTTTGGAAACATGTTAGACTACAGAGCCCTTGAAATTGATTTATTTAAAATGTATTTCTGTTTTATTAATTTTACATATTTTTATGCATAGCTACACTGCTGTTAGAGATTTAAAAAATAATATTTGACATATCTTGATTACATGACTTACCTTGACACTGTGATTACTTACTTGTATAAATAGCAAACCTGCTAATATTCTCAAAACTCGCCCTCAAAATCAACATTAAGGAGAAGTTAGCAGCAGCTGGCACTGCTGCACTTTGCTCATATAAAAATAGACGTGACCTCTGCAAACCAAACCCATTGTTTTGTTTAATTTTATAGTTTTACGATGCTCAGTCTAGAATATTTAAATGATTAATCCCAGATTTTTGCTTCCCTGGGTTACAAATATGGCATGACACAGATTATCTGTATTAACATGAAAATGGTGTCAAAACAGGTTTCCTGCTCACATAGACTGATTTGGCTACTGAAAAATATCTATGCTGCTAAATTTTCTAACCTTCTATAAAACTCACTTGTTCTGTCTGCAGTTTGATTCCCAATTCTGAGATTTTTTCTGCATGTCTGTCTTCCACCTTATTTCTTTAATTCCTGTCTGATCTACCGTGAAAACCTTTTTTAAAAAATTCTGTCCTATCACAACAAACATAAACCTGTAGAGTCTGATGAGACAAAGACTGAGCTTTTCAACTTCTACGCATTCAGGGCGGATCTGGCATTGAACAAACAATGAATATGTTAATGAGCATTTTATCTCTACTATTAAGTATGGTGGAGGATCTGTGATGCTGTGGGTTTGACCCAAAATATATGGCTGAATCCACAGAGAAATGGTTTACTGGACAAAATCTACCTTATTCTGGGGTCATCTCAGTCTCTGGACCAAAAACTTATAGAAAACTTGGTTTAAGTGAAGAACCCACAAGAGAATAAAACTCTAAATGATACAGAGAGACTGTACAAAAACCAAGTTAAAGCAGGTCTCTTAGATGGAGATACAAACAAAATTGTTTGGATTAGTGCTAATCTAAAATGTGGTGTTTTTAGGTTAGTTTATGCTAGTATATAGGGGTTAAAAAAAAGCTATATGTAAATTAAAACACTAAATATAAAAATAGACACCCCAACATTAATTTTCTTTTTCTATTCTTAATTTCTCATTGTAATAAGTTATAATTTAATGTGATTCCACTTACAACCGCTAGGGGGCGCGTGTTCGCCGTTGGCATAGAGAAAGTTGGGCACACAGAAGAAGAATAAACCTTCCTGTTAGATGCTAATGGAAACTCAACGTCTGTGTCTCATCTTTTCTATATCACAGGTCAGTAAATTGTAATTTGATGCTGGTTACCTTTAGGAGTTGAAGAAGTTATTGAATGGAGACTCAACTAATGACTCACTTCATGCAATTTGTGATTATTGTGTAGAAAACGGCTCATATTTCTGGAAGCTAGTTAAGGCTAATACTAGCAGACTTTGTACATGTATGTTGAGCTAACTGAGTAGCGCTAGCTTCACTTTTAACTTATTGTATTTTACACATTTTAAAACGGTTCTCACACAAATTACATTATTTTGGTCTCCTTAATTGGAAATTGCATATTTATTGCAAAAACCTGAAAAACCATATTGTTATGACTTTCAGTAAGTAGGTAATGGCTGCCTATGTGTGAAGTTTAGTAAAGTGACGCATGATTAAAGAAACATTACACCTTTTTCATTTCTGTAGTCAGTTTTTTCTGTAAGAGATAAAATACTGTTAAACTGTTAAAACAATGGATACAGTTAAAAGCTAAAAAAGTATATTTTATTTGTACATAATAAAAGTTGTAAAAGCTATTAAAATAATTAGAAGCAAATTCATATCTTTATTTTGCTAGTTAAAAACACAAAAGGTCTGAGAAAAAAGGACACAGATTTTGAGTTAAAAGCACTACCTAAAAAATGTATATGTTTAGAGAATTAAAAACCATCTGTGAATAGATTTTGTCATTTGATAAAATTCATGATGTTAAATGGAGCATGTTAAAATAATTCTTGTTCGGTTTAAAGGAATATTACAGCCATTTGTGATGCACTGAATCAAAGTGCTACTTATTGCAGCTACTCAGTGATACCTGGAGCATTTAATATTAATCATTTGATAAGTTTTGTATGTAGAGTATGTTCATTAAGAAGAATAAACCTTCCTGTTGAATGTTAAAGGAAGCTTAATGTGTGCATCTCATTTTTTCTGTATCACAGCATCACACATTGAGAGAATAAAATAACTACATTACCCTCAGCCCATCTAGGTTCTGTTGGGAAATTTAATAAAATGCACTTCCGCTCATTTAAGATTGACTCTTATTCTGCATATCTGCTTATGAAATTATTAAATGGGATGAAATTATTGGTTATGAGTAAGGTGGCTTGTAATTTTCCTCAGCAAGTGTTTGTGCTTGTGTGTTCATACTCCAATGTAAAGTAATTGCCCAGAAAAGAGCGAGTACGTCCACACACTTAATGAAATTGTGCATTTGGAATCCCGAGCGTGGCTTACATAACCAGTCACTTTTAATTACATTGCTTTGCTGTGATTATGCAAGAGTGAGCTTCGTAATTACAATGACACCATTGAAAGTGTCTCACTCTGTCAACTCTGACTCACCCTCACCCAGTTTTCGCTTGTCGCCTGAACTCAGCACGGCGCTCACGTGTTCGTGGAGGAAAAACAAAATCCATCTGGGCCGTGTATCAGATAACTGATGGAGCTAATGGAAGCAAATGGGATCAACCTTCCCCCGCTGCCTGTATCCGGTTTCCATGGCAACGCTAATGTACACCCCTGCTTCAAATGAAGAAGAAAAAAAAACTGAATTAAAACTTTCGTCTTTGGGCCAGACAATGGAGTGCTGGATGTTTTCCTGGTCTCCCTCCCCTCTTCTTTTCTTTTCTTTTATCTTTCTCTCTCCTTTTCCTCTCCCTCTCTCTCGCTGCCTCTCTCCTCTGTGTACACAGGAATGTTTTGTTGGGAACTGAGATAAAAGAGACAAAAGATGCCATTCACAGAAACGACTGTGTCCATCTGCGTGTGTGTGGACGTGTGTGAGAGGGAAAGCAGTTGCACGCATTAGTCCTTTTTTCTTTTGCATATCTTATGTTACTGTATGAATGTCTTTTCTTGCAAAAATATTTTTGTTTTAGTCAGATTGAAAGTGTTTTATCCTTGATTTTGAGGTGGAAAAACACCAGACTTTGTTTTGGGATGGTGTAGGACGTGGTTGAAGGTTAATGTGAGGAATTTTTAAAGATGTGTGCATGAAAGATAGAGTAAGAGAACATTATAAAGGAAAAGAAAGAGTAAAAAGATCTGTGACAAAAGCCCTCATTAATATTCTGAGCTGAGAAGTAATCCTCCTCCGCCTCTCTTTTTCTCCCCCCTTCTCGCTTTTGGATGCACTCACACACCCTGGCATGTTTTCTTTCATTTCCACAACAGCTTGTTTTCCTCTCACCTTTACTTTCCTTGACTCACGTGAACTCTGCATTACAAGAGCGTCATAATTTATCAAATTCACTCCGATTTAAAACTTTTTAAAATAAATATTAAGCACTTAGATGTACTTCCTCCCACTTCCTGTGAATCACATGCAAAAACAGCTTGTTTTGCGAGAAACATAAGCAGTGAGAACGCCAGTAAACATGCTTATAATGTAGCTACAGATATTAAATTCACACCGGATGGAGGTTACAACCAAAGTAATGTACACACACTCAGAGATCAAAACAAATCAGCTGCTAAACAAGACAGACATTAAGTACTGAGTAAACATGCTCCTTATCTGTGCAAATTGATATCAACTCGTTTAGACCTATAATAAGGTTACTCATCACCAAGGCAACACACCATTAGCATTTTATGCTCAGTAACAGCAAACAACCCATCTAAAGTCTTTGCTACATTATTGTTGCAAAACATACTGATGACTTTGGCAATAGATACTTAATCTTCTAATTATTACTGTGAACATAAGTTGGAGCTTTAATCAGGAAATAAACAACATAATTTCATTACAAATCAGCCACCACCAGGTGATAATCAAAGATCTTTAGGAAAGGACTAACAAAAATACAAGAAGAGCAAAGAACCACCTGCAGAGAGATTCAGAAAAACCTGGAATTACATGGATGTAATGAATGCGTAAGACTCCACTTCTGAAGAAAAGGAAATTTGAAAATAATTTAAAGTTTGCTTCAGAATATTTTGACAAGCCTATGAAATGCTGGTAGAAAATATAATAAATGAACTGTTTGGATTCCACTGACAGGACCCGATTGGATCAGAAATGCTCCTTTATCCCAGCAGTGAAGTCTGAAGATGGGAAAATCATGATGCAGAGCAGCTTTGTTGCTGTTATAATGTATAATGGTTGGATGAACAAGATGATTTTTTGTTTCATTAAGACAATGACCCCAAAAAGACAACCAATGAAACTCTCTACTGAGATTAGAGAATGAAAACAAAGCTGCTATAATGAGCCAGTCGGTTAAATTCAGTTGAAAATTTATAAAAAAGTACTAAAGACCAGATTCTGTAGCAGATATTTGCTGAATCTTTAAACATTTTGTGTGGAAAAATGGTTAAAAATCACACCAGAACTACTCTATTAATTAGTTTTGTCTTCAACAAAAGTTTCTCTATGAAGTAATTTCAGCCAGTGCAAAACGTGATTGAGTTTAGCTGATTCCACTACGTTTCTCAATTTTTAAAGAAAGTTTTGCTTTTGGTGTAGATTTATCTTTGAAATATATATTTATTTTAAATCTATGTTGGTGTATAATGGGTTCTGATGTGTTTTATGTGAAAGTTTCTTCCCACAGTTTCTTATTCCAAGCTGCCGACTCTCTGAACCCAAATACAGTGGAGGAACATTTTCAACTTGGCTCAGTTCACTGCTTAGTGCTGAAACCAAAGCATGAGCTTTGGACAATTCAGCCATTGTAAAGAAAACAGTGTCTATTTTCTGTTTTACTCTTTCTAATGCCACTTATTGTCCTGTTTTTGCATCAAATTCTTGCAAAAATATCATGAATTCTAAAAAATGTGGCAATATCACCACTTTTTATAGAATGTCAAATAAATTCAGATTCAACTTCATAATGTTTTAAATGTACACAAAGAATGTATTTAAAAATACGTGTACAGAGTATAGTAACCATATTAAATTTCTCTAATAGAATCAAATAAAAAAATGAAGGCAAATGAGCAAGTAGGATTTTGAGGGAATATTATCACCTGCAAAAAATGAGAATCACATCAGTTTGATTTCTCCACCCACTCTTGATTTATTCCTTCAGTTTTATTGAGCTATGCTGATAAATGAATTTTCTTACCTTCTCAGAGCAGACTGTAAGCTAATTGTCACGTGCAGAGAGGATTTTGGAGCCCAGAGCCTCAGCCTTTTGCTCTACATGTCTTCTCTGTTGTCATACGCATGCTCACAGGACACCCTGTAATTCTGCAGCCTGCGTCCCACGATACTGTACACCACTTGAGCAGAATTATGGGGCCTCTCATTGGCTCGTTTGGGCTCCCGTTTCGGACCCGAAGCCCGCCGTCTCGCTGCCCGCAATTTCTTCCCAAAGTGGCAGGACTTGGCTTTTATAAAAGGCCTCCCTCTCTCAGTTCCCTCTTTCCCTTCGAGTCCCTCTCTCCCTCACCCTGAATTCCTGTTGTGTACGGATTATGTCCTGTGTAATTGCTGCAATAACTGATCATCGTTCCCTGGTGGGCCAGTTCACCCCCAAGATATCAAATGTACTGCACTGCCCATTCATACTGTACATCATTGTCAGGGAAGAATGGGCTTGAATCTGCATCTGTGGACTTCATTTGCATTTTATGGTAATGCATATGATTATATTTTACTTTAAAAGTGTTAGAGTGTTTGCTTAAAACTTCCTGCACACATGCAAAGAAGCTCATGTTTTGGATGTTCCATGTACGCAGGCCAACACACGGCTCCCCAACAAAAAAACCCTGCACACACACATACACACACACTTCCGCTCATGCACAAAGATGGAACCACAAAACCCCTTTTCGGCAACCCACAGAGCCCCCTATTCACACTTTCTGTGGCCGGCGTTTGCTGTGTCCAAGAGCATCTGTACCGAGCGTCCTGTGAGGCTCCAGCACATAAAGGAGGGACGGCCGTGAGGTGAATACAAGTCCTCCTCCTGCACCAGGACAGGGTGACAAAGCACTATTTCAACGAAAAGAGGGGAGCAGATGAGGACCACCTGCCAAATGAAGGGCTTCTGTGACACTGCATGGTTCAAAGTGCAGTATAAGCATGGTTTAGCTCCACATCCTGTATCATTGGACCACTCTTTACCAACAGCACTCTGGGGTGGTTTTACCGAAAAAGTGCAGGAAGTGGAAAGTGTTTCAGTTCTCATGGTAAACAATTTATAGAAGACTTTTCATTTCTATACTGCTCAGACACGCAATGAGGGATTCAAGTGATAGACCAACAAAAAGTAATTTATAGCTGTGGATTGGAAAAAAGGTGATAACTGTATTTCAAATTTTTTTATGAATCTGAACATGATTTGCACAAATGCATTTCTGTCGAAACCCTGTGGAGTCAATACTTTGCAGACGCTTTTTGCTACAATTAGATTTCAAGTAAAATGGAGCATCATTTCTAAAGTCTTGCAGCAGATTCCCAGATGAATTTAGGCATGGGCTTTGACTGGGCCACTGCAGCACCTTGATTTAAACCATTACATTGTTGATTTGGTTTAGATTTATTGCCTTGATGGAAGCTGAACCATCAAGATTTCCTCCAGAGTTACCCTGTGTTTCACTGCATTCATCTGCAGCATGATGCTGCCACCGCCATGCTTTGCTGTGGTGATGATGTGTTTACACTGATTTGTTACTTGTGTTTCTCAGGTTGACCAGGAAGTGTTATTTCACTGAACTCTTTCTTCCACATATTTGCTCTTTTCCTACTTTACTTGCAGGCTTTTATGGCTTTTATTTTGAAATAACTTCCTTCTTGCCACTCTTCAATTAAAATAAGATTTGGGTAGAGAATGTCTAATTGTTTTCCTGTTAACAGACTTTCCAACCTGACTGGGGGATTTCTGCAGCTTGTTGAGATTTACCATAAGCCAGGGTTTCTTCCTCGTGGTCTTCAGGCCCACTATCCTGCATGTTTTAGGTGTTTTCCTGTTTCACACCTAAATGAGTGAGTAATTAATATTCTTCTGAAGTACTTGATGTCATGTTGAGGAAGCAATACAATCATTTTAATCAGTTGTGTTGGAGCAGTGGCACATCTACAACATGAATGATTCAGGGTTAATAAACACTGCATGTCGTTTCTTGTCTGATAAAGGTTTATAGTTGTCCCGTACTCTTCATATTTTCAGATGATGGATTAAACAAAGCTTTCTGTAAGGGTTACAGAGCTAGTTGTATTGCTTTATTATCGACACGTTTTACTGCCAGAGCTTGGAAATAAATTCAGGAGCAGTTTCTTGTTTTAACAAGATGCAAAACTTGTTAAAACGAGAAAACATTCTTATTTTAATAAGATTTAAATCTCATTAAAACCTAAATATCTTCTCATTTAAATAAGAAAGTTGTAACAGTAAAGCAGCAACACCTCTGAGAAGACAGTCAGAGAAAACTATCAGAAGAGCGTATTTTTATATCTTAGTGTAACGAGCGACTTTCTCGTTATAATGTTATGACAAGATTTTTATCTTGTTAAAACATGAAAGTTTCTCCTTTCAACAAGATGCTGCTCCTGAATTAGTTAAACATTTTCATTCTTTATAACCTTTGTTTCTCCACAACTTTCTCCTTGACTTGTCTGCTGTGTTTGTTGGTCTTCATGATGCTGTTTGTTCTCTAAGTTTCTCTAATAAACCTCTAAAGCCTTCGCAGGTCAGCTGGATTCATACTGACATTAAATTACACACAGGTAGACTCTGTTCACCTGCTGGGCACAATCACATTAGATTCAGGAGTATCTCTACACACATTCACAGTAAGTGTAGAGAAGTACTATGGGTATAAATGCTTTTACGTGAAACTGTGCATGGGGGCCTCACTAAAATCAAGCACAAGGTAAAACTGCGTCATATTTCCTCTGTCGGTTGAACCTTCATTACAGGAAGTTACTCAAAGTGGTTCTTTCTGAGAAACCCTCCCACCAACACTCATAAAGGCCACCTGTCATTAACTGTGAACTTGAGTCAAGTTTCTGTGAGTAAAATATGAAACATACTCAGAGCAACGGCTTCCTTTAGAGCCAATGTATTTTCGACTATAAATTCATAAGAAAATCACACAATCTAAAGGTTTTGTAGATGATTCAAGCAGATCTGATGTTTCTAAATCTCTACACTGTTACAGTATCTGCTGATAATATGAAGTACAGCTGCTTTGATATGAAACTGTCACTAAAATGTTTCATTTTGTGGCTAATGTGGCGCCACCTGGACTTTTGAAGGAAAACTACGTGCTATTGAGCAACAAGCACCTTGCTTTGATAAAACTATGAGCAGAAAAACGTAAGGTGAGAACTTCTCCATGACTCTCCGCTGCGGTCGCAGAGCTCGGTACACCCAAGAAACGTATGCATGTACGCAGCTAAACCAGCCAGTTTCAGTTTTCTTTCTCTTGTGGTTCATGTCCCCTGAATTCACAATGACTCAGAAAACACACAACTTCATCTGGATTTTTACTCCCCTTGTCGGATTCAGTGCATCAAAATTTTTCAGTGATGTTATTTGCTGGAAAAGTCCTCAAAGTAAGAGAAAACATGAATAAATTCAGTTTTTTTGTCACACACACACAAAAAGTGTTATTCAGCTGTCCAAAACTCTCAGTATGAACTGTATCTCTCGTCTTGTACAGAGGCATCATGCCTGTCCTCTGTTTGTCCATCAATGCAGAGAGGATCACCATGGCTGACCTTTCCTCCATCCATGTACAAGCTAGTAGGGCAGTTAACGTCTCAGCAGACCCCACACATTCTGGACACAAACCGCTTAGACTTTTAACTTTGGGTTACAACAGAAGCAGCCCCCACAGAGACAACATCTTCTTCTCTGATGAGCATTAACAGTCCCATGATCACTCAGTTTGAATAAATGCACAGAGGCACTTATTCAAACTTGTTTTCTTCTTCTGTAAAAACACTATATTTATGCAGAATATACAAAGCTGTATATTCCACCATTTTAGAAACTTATATTTACTTTTAAAATATCTGTACACTGGGGAAAAAAGTAGAACCAAAGTCAAATTTCCTGTTTTTTTATTTGCTTTCTTGTTGTTGTTTTTAACAAACCTAACTTGTGATAAGGTCACAATGTGGGTGTTGTGTTTTTTGTTTGTTTTTCTCAGTTTAGGTGTCATTTCATTACAAATTGTGACACTTGAAAAACCCAACATGTTACTTTTTCTGGAATATACTCACATGTGATCACGTTTTCATGTGCTTGTGAGATCAGCGTGGTTTTTACCATCAGGCCTGAAAAAGAAACGTTTACCACATCCTGTGTTCATGAAGTGAAGGGAAAATGGACTCTGTTTGAGAGTGTTTGTGTTTTCTGGGGTCAGCCAGTGCTTTTGGCTCTGAAGGCGCTGTTGGTGGAGTTACCTCTGTTTTATTCTTGCCTAAAAACTCTTTTCTCTGCCTCTCTCTGCAGTCTTTCACCCAGTCTGTTCTGTTCTCTTGCATATAAATTTTCTGTTTCGCCTGCCGTTTCGCTTCCTTCCTGTTCTGATTTAAGTCGGCCAGCTGGTAAAAGCAGAGACATCATTACGTAAAGAGTTGCGTGGACCATTTGCAAATCTAAAATAAAATTCACGTTTATTTGTTTTATTTATTGGTCTCTTAGATGAAATAAAGTAATTGAAAATGACAAATTAAAATAAAATAAGTGCAGTTTTCAGTAATGCTGGTAAACTGCAGCCCCTAAAATCTTTTAAAAGTTTTTAAAAGTATAAATACTAACTTTAAACATGATACACATTCATTGTCTTCTAAATGAATGAATTTCACAATTCCATTTTCTTGCTCTGCTCTAATTTGACCACCAGAGGGAAGCAGATATCAGTTTTTCAAGAGCAGTCCTTGAACTGAGACTCTGTCACAGTGATTCTAAATTAAAGCTCATGGTTCAGGTTTGTTTTATGTTTTTTCTTTGTGAAATAAACTTAATTAGGTTGACCTGAGAGGAGAGACTCATTTTCAGAATTGGGTTGGTATTAATTAATGGACAAAAGTTTACAAAACATTTGCTAAAATAGAGGTGCTTGGTTTATTGGGCAGAGAAATTTTAGAAATTAAGCATGAATACCTATGGATAAAACTGTTTTATTTAATAAACAGTGCTAATTATTTAAATTAAAATGATCTGAATTTTTTATTTTTTGTTTTTTTGACATGTTGCTAGTTTTTAAAATTAAATACATGTTTTTACATTTTTCTCAACCTGCAGCACCTTTTAGTAAAATGTGTCTATAAAACCTTCAAAAATGCAGGCAGGTGTAATTGATTTAACATGATTTGATTGTGACTGAATTGAACTGAAATTAATTGATTTCAATTAAATAAAATTTTACTAACTGTAACTGAGTTGAATTTAACTAAGCAGACTTCAATAAGACCTGAAAAATAATCTAATTAAAGTGAATTAAATAGATTTATGGGGCCTTTGACCGAGTTTAATCACATTTATTCAGTTAAACAAATTAAATTGAACCACATACATGTAAAATGCCCTTTGATCGTATTAAAAAAAATAATACAGTCTACCATTTGTTTTTCTAATGTGATTTGGCCTGATCATTTCAGCATTTTATTTTTATTTTAGTACAACAGGAGCTTGAAAGCAGATCAACAACATTTAAAACTTGCATTTATTTTTAGATGCTTAACTAATATTGAAAATTCTGTCTTGTAAAAGACTTCTAAAAAAATGTTTGCTAAATTATGACATAAATGAAAGAAAATAAATTTAACAGACAAGAGTGCCGCTGCTCAAACTATGAATATATTTATCCAGGTAGAAATGACTGTCTGGTATCCATGTGCAAAGAAGCTCAGCTGGTAGAAAGGATGAGATGAAATGAGGAGCATTTCCTTCTGTGAGGCTAAAGCACAGGATCTGGATATCCTGAGAGTAAAAGAGAAAACAAATGGCTTGAGCATCAGCACAACCTCCAGGCAATCAGTTCTTCCATCAGAGGAATCCATTGCGTGCAGAAGAAAAATACTGTCAGGAGCAAACGTTGGAGAAGATTTATGGCTTAATGTCTAGTTGGATTCCTTTTCAGTGCTGCAGCGAACTGAATGCATATATTGATTCATGCAACACAATAAGTTAAGACAAGGATGATATGTAGAAAAAACTATAAGGAAGCTCAGAATTATTGCAAATTTAGATTCAGATTTTATTTTCATATCACAAAAAATGTGTTTAATAGGAAACTAGACAAAAATCTTTCAATACTTTGTGTTGTTTATATGTTATTTTGAAAATTGATGTGTTGAAAATGATTTACAGCCTTCCTAGTAATCAATGGAAATCTCTTTGATGTCATAACAGAAATCAATCTCTTCTTATAATTACTGAGCTGTGGTTTATTTTTTTTTTATTTTTTTTTTTTCTATTATTATTTTGACTATTTATCTTTGGTGATGAGATCTAAGTCTCTGAGGTTGGAAGGCCTCATTGCCATCACCCTAGTTTTTAGCTCCCTCCACAGATTCAAGTCAGAGAAAAATTTTGTAAAATTAAAAGTTTACTTTAAATGTATATCTACCAGAGGAAAGAATAATTTAGGTTATAGTATTTCCACATTTCCTCTTGTAATTGTTTAAAGTGGTTTTGATTGACTCAAGCTTTTTAGTTATTTCACTCTGTTTTAGTCCATGTAGCTCAGGGAACAGTTTGTGCTACACGAGCTGAAAATATTTGAGGGAGTTTCACAAATGGAGGACAAAACAAGAGATTTCAGCACTTAAACTTCGTCTAAAGCTGTTTTCTGTCTGCTTGTCTTTGAAGTCAAGCATTTTTCATACAGTCAATAAAAAATTAAAGAATAAATTGAGTCTTGCTGACAGTTTGTTGTGATTAAAGATGCATTAAAATGCTTTGTTGTTTGTTTTGCTTTGTCAGAAAATTTTATTTTCTGACAAAGCAATTGTCACAGACTTATTCTTTGAGTCTGTGAGCCCTTTTAATTGTCTGAACAACTAAAATAATAAAAATAATTGATCTAGAAATGGTCTGTTACTGGACTAAAAATGAAGTTAAAAAAAAAAGCAGTGTAAGACTTTTACAAAAACAGAACTGTTCGTTCTGATATTTCTTGGCATTCCTGCAGGTTCTAAAGCTCACAGTCTGTACTTGTGCCCGAAAGCAACATTTGTTATGAGGAAATTTCAGATCAAACATTCAGAATTTATTTTATGCCTCTTGGCCTCCCAGGTGAGTGAAAACAAAATGTTCCTCATCTTCTATTTGCAGTACACGGCTTGCAGGTCACTGTGAGCCACACTAATCAAACAGAGCAGGGAAGTCAGTCAGTGCTGATTTTCTCACCATGATTTCAATGAAATATTCTACAATGTTATACCTTAATTGTCTGGTTTCAGTTTTTCTTGAAAGATGCAGTCATGTGATAGAAAAGTTTCAGTTTCTTTGTTGTTTACATACAAAACATAAATCTGCTGCTCTGTAGCTGTCAGCAGGTGTTCCACAAGGATCTGTTCTCTGCTCACTGCTGTTTCATTTTTATTGCAGCTGATTTCAACCCATATTTTTTATTGAAACATGCGTCTGTTTGCTGATGATCCAGTAACTTATACCAATGTTTGCAGTGTAATGTAAGCTCCAAATAATATAAAGTCTATACTGGATGTTTAAGTATTGTTACGTTACACACCTGCTGCTCGAACCAAGTTGTCTAAGTTTTCTTGTTTGCTTTTAGAGTGTCAAGACATGTGTTTTTGTATTAGTGGATAAGCTGTTTTTGAAGTATATTGAAGATTTAGTTGAAAATAGCTGTAATTACAGGATCAGGTTCAGCTCTCACATGTCAGGTTCATACAGGTTTCCCATGTGAAGAAAACCTCAGAGACTCGAGATGAAAAATGTCCCTTTGGCCAAAGTTGTCCTGGATCCGGTTCTGCCTGAGGCCGAATTCCCAAATAATGACTTCTGATGTGATATGAGCTTCGCGATCAACTGCCAAACTTTCTTACATAACAAGAAAAGCCCGGACCTATCAACGCAGGTCCAAGCCTCACTCCAGCCAATCATCATCCAGGCTCTGGTTCAAAAGGACCTTCACTCCCAGCCTCCTCCGCTTACCAGCCCCGATCAACCCACCGCCACCCCACCTCCACCTTCAGCTCCCGGCTCTCAGGCCTCATCATCCTCTGACCGCCGCCACCAGCACAGGCCCCGGGAGGTTTACATTCCCTCGCTGCATCAGGAATGTTCATCGAGCTTATCGAAGTCCAGCTTGATGTCCCCGGCCGGGACCTGATCGCCAAAGAACTTGTGTTTATTTTCATGTTATTTTTGTCATTAAACCCTTTTAACTGCTTCCCTCTCTCTGTCTGAGTCTCTCCAGATTGAAATCACATTCCTACTGGTAATAAATTGTACAGTATGTGTGAAAATCCTTTGGACTTGCTATTTGTTTTGGTGCTAACTTTGACAAGCAAGACAAGTCATTAAAATTGTATTTTTCTACTCTATGTATTCCAACATCAAATTAACATAATCACAAACAGAAGTTGCAATAAATACACTTAGGAATTAGTTCACTAGCATCTCCTCTTTACTCCTCAGAGCCTCCTTCTTAGATTCAAGAAGGTGTTGGAACTGTTCGTTATGGTTTTGGTCCAGTCTGTCATGAGTGTATCATTCAGGCAGAAATATAATGAATAAGACGTCCTGGAGAGTAATTTTTTTTAAGCTTTTAAAGATTACCATGAGTAAACTAAAGGGAGATTAAGCAAGCAGGATTTTTGCATCTTTTCACAGATTCAGTTAGGCAGATAAAGTTACAATAAAGGTTCACTACATGTCATATATTGAATAAAAACGAGTCCAGAAAAGCTATGTGTGCACAGAAATATCCGCTTGCATCTGTTCTGGGTTCTCTGTGTAAACTTCCCTGTTTGGAGACACTTCCTCTATTTGTCTGCAGTCTGAGAGCAGCAGGTTCAGGAGAATACACAACAGCTAAACTCTGAGAATATAAATCAGCAGTTACATAACAGCCAGAGTCAAACAGAGGCTGCTCTGTGCTGCTTCACTGGGCAAATGAAGCTAAACTCAGAGGCACGGGACCTGGGAAAGATATTCAACCTTCTGTTCAATATTTTCAGACACAGATTTTAACAAGAGTCTAAGAAAATAAATACAAATCTACACAAAAACACACACACACAAGAATAAACAAAGAAACTAAATAAAAATGAATTAACTCAAGGCAAATACAGAAAATTTAAAAGAATTTGGCAAAACCTGTTTATTTTTTCCTTATCACAGAAATCCAAATAAAATATATCAAGTATTATATTATTAAAAGTTTCTAGTTGTAAAGTGACCAAATGAGAAAAGTTCTGCTGCACCTTAGCTGCAATGTGGATGCGTGAAAAGCACTTTGCACAAACTTTTCTGTCACAGTTAGTTGGTGTGATTACTGGTGTTTTAGGGAAAACCTACTGTGATTACTATTTCTGCTGAAACATTTTCAATTTCAAAAATTAAAACAGATAGATTGTGTTTCATTAGTATAATTGTTTTGTCTTATCCCGTACATTTTAAAGTGACTCATATTCCATGACAAATTCCTGCTTTGATGGATTCTTGGAGCTGTTCCTATTCACATAAAGTTTGTTAATTTGGGAAGTATTAAAAAAGAACATCTATGCTTGTGGTTAGTGAGTGAGTAAAATGGAATGTCTCCACCCACTTTATTATCCCTCCAGCTTTGCATTATTTCATTAACCCATTGCTGAACACAAACGGGATATTTCAACAATAAGTGTGAATAACATCATATTTTAATATTCTTTTAAATTGTTTCCCTTCACTGAAATCTGAAAAAGAGTAAAAGGAGATAAATTACTTTGGGCTAACAAAAAGAAGAAGAAAAAAAGCTACCTCAGTTAGGTGATTTATTTCCAAAGTTGCAATATTTTTAAACTTTTTAAATCATTATTTGATTTGCCTATTTTGGGATTTTGGTCGTTTTAAATCTCTTTTTTTCTAGTGAGAAGCGATTGCATCAGCACCAAGGGCAACACCGCCATGCGTTCCTGTGTTGCCTTCACTATCATGTTCAGCATATAACTAAACGTCTATATAAGTCCTGGGCTGCATGTTTTTACAGCAGAAAATTTATTGCACCAACTTAACAAAGATCATATTATAATGTCACAACCTGTTTAATTCTGTATATACCTTTTCTTATGCGGTAATTAATATCGACAAGTAACCCTATCGTAACTTTTACAGACGTTCCTGAATGCACCACTAGTTCGGGGTAAAATGAGTTCCTGGTACAGCGCCTACACCTCAACCAATCAAATAGATTTCTGAGAGCAGCTGCAGTACGAGAACCCAACCTTATGGGTAGCGGCTTCGTCGCCATATTTTGAGTGGCATCATTTTTTAAATGTATGAAAAAAGCCATTCAAGACACTTTTGTTCCCATTTTTTAGGTCAAGATGTGTGACTGTGTGGTCATTTTGATTTATTAAGACCATCAAAACCTTCACATGTTCTTTGTTGTTCAGATTTTAAGCTGTTTATGTGTCCTAAGAAAATAGATAAATAAAAGTAACTCTGAATGTCAGGAGTTAGGTAGCACCTTAGTCTGCTAAGTGAGCACTAAATCCCAATAAGGGCCAAGTCTTTTGTCATACTACTACTACTAGTACTACTACTATTACTGCTAATAATAATAATAATAATAATAATAATAATAATAATAATAATAATAATAATAATAATAACAAAAATAAGATATGGTATTATTTTGTGCTTTAGTATTTTTTGAGGTAAGGTAAGGTCAATTTGTATTTTGTTATGTATGTGTGTATATATGGCACCAGCTCCCAGTTTTAGTTTGTGAACCAGACCGTCTACTTTTAAGGCCAGGCTTAAAACTTTCCTTTCTGATAAAGTTTACACTTATGCTGCTTAGGCTGTTGTGCTTCTATAGGACCTTTAAGCTGCAAAGTCAATGGTACAATGCAGGCAATTGTCTACGGTTGGTGTGTTCTGATCCAGAAGTAAATACGGAAAACTTTACTTTTTAAAACTAATTTGAATAATAAGCTGAATTTGACCGCAGTGTTTGATAACTAGGATCAATTGGATGTATGGTTGGATTGAATCGACTTTTACTTCTTTGCAAAGTGCCTTGTGATGTCGTGTTGTGAAATATAAACTAAAGTGAACTGGTTTCTCAGCCATGTCTGTGCTAGTCCTCAGATGAACTTGCCACTCACAATATGGCGGACAGAGTTACGTCGTCATGCCTTCTCTTTTATTATGCTGGATGTGACGTACAATGTGGGGGAGACCGGAGCGGGTGGAGGCATCTAAAAACCGGTTTCCATCAGGAAACCAGAACAACGCTGGAAGACACAACGAAACACGGAACAACCTGCTGAACTCATCATCACATTTCATCATGTCTCAGAGCACATTTAGGTGAGCGAAAAAGTTATTATTTTACCAGCCTACATGGTTCTGATTAACAGTTTCAATAAGCTAAACGAGATGTAAGCGCTCAGTGATAAACCATTACGTTTAATCATCTCAGAAAGTGATCTAACTCTTTCCTCCTGTGCTTTTTTAAATCTGATTGTGGTTTAATACATCAGCGAAGTGACGGAAGACGTACCCTCGAAATCGGTAAAACTCGGAATTGTTCGGTTCTGAACCGCTCAACACGTGAATCGATTGCAGTTGGCCATCTTTCTACCGGTATACGTCAGCTATAACCCACCGACTCAGTACCAGCTTCTGTATTCGCTGTCTTCCCGCCCTCTGTGTGTGCCAGATCCGGCCACATGTGGCACAAAGGAGTCCGCGAATCAGTCAGAGCTGGCAGAGCCCCCCGCTGTGAGTCAATTGGGTTCCTCAGCCTCCATCAATCACCAAAGAATCGGTCGGTGACTGAGAGCACGTAGCACTCAGGATGGGGGAGGCAGAACAAGACAAGACAGATCGACCCCGAAGGGCCAGGAAACAATTACATATTTATATCTGATTATTACTTTTTAATGTTTGATCAATCAGCTTAAAGTCCCCAGCTGGTGTAAAAGGCAACATGTTGCTGTTAGATGACTTTATATGTTGTTCAGGTGCAACATAAAGCAGCTCAAATGCTACCATAAATGTAAAGTAAATGCTTTAAGATTCAAAAGTGGCTTTAAAACTGACTACAATATGGGGAAGTTAACATCTTTGAAAGTCCAAAGTTTTGAAACATCAAACGTTTAGGACAGGGTGTCCCAACTTTTTGTTAATTGGGCCAAAATCATCAGGAACTTGTGGCCTAACGTTTATTTATTGAGACAATAACAATAAATAAACAATAAATCAACAATAAACAAACTATGAAATATTCTAATTAGACAATGAAAATAGACAGTTTTCTTTGTAGGAAAGGAAAACTGTGTGAATCATTGTAGATCCAAAACTTCAAAAAGCTTTCACATTTTTTGTTTATTGGAAGAAGGCAACCACTTTGCTAATTCCTTTCTCAGCAAAAAAAATAAAATAAGAGAGAGACATGATTAAGGTCAGTTTCAACATTTTTGTCCTAACTTAATAAAAAATAAAATAAAATAAAACGTACGTTGGCATTTACAAATCATGTTAACTCCTATGTTTTAAAGGGCTTACTAATTTACGAGAGTAACAATGTTATTAATTTCAATCCTTTAACAGTCTTTAACACTGTTTGTTTTCTCCTTTTGTTATTGTTAAATGTTTGGTGAAAGGAATTAGACAAAACAAAATAGTACAAAAGCATTTAGCTCCTCTCACTCTTTCCCATGTCCCTCTTCTGGCCATATTAACCCAAATTATACTTTTATGCCTCATTTGTTGTTGTGTTACATAAAACAAGTTGATTGTAATAGTTTTTTATTATTATTATTTTAATTATGGCAATCACAAATTAAAATCTTTGGTTAGAAGATTTATTGTTTAGTGTTCCAGTTGGGTAACAAGCAGATAAAAGGGTTTCTATTGATTTTTAAATTAGGACTTTAATGTGTGTTAAACAGTAGAAATGACTCATTTTGTAGTCGCTGTCATATTTGGGGCCCTTTTAACATTTTGTCTTTCCTGCAGAATTGATCACCTGTTAGGAAAAATCAAATTCATCACAAATAACATGAAATACTATTGAAAATAGTCGTGGCTTTAGTCACAGTGAGTCTCCCCATGAGATTTACAGTGTTATTTTGTTCTGCTGTCATTCCTACCCTTATTTTATGCAATAAAACAAGCCAGACAGGATGTAACCTGTCCCTACTATTGTCTGTCTGATTGTGTGTACGTGTGAATATTTCCAAAGCGCAGGGAAGGCATTCATCTGAAGCCAGTGCCTGTGCAGTTTCCTCTGACTCATTTCATTTCCTTGTTTTGGCTTGCTGTGTGTGGTGTAAGTGGAGCATGATTGAGCATACAGTAGAGGGATGTGAACTCGCTCCCTCACTGTTGGGAATTGAAAAACTGTAATGTATTTGGGACATTTCAAGCATTACATGCTGATCCTGCTGAAGAATTTGCTTATTGTTACAATCTGCGTTGCTTATCTCTGTTTTGCTCCCTTTCTCAGTGTAAGCTATGAGGAGTGCAGAACCACAGCTGACTGGCTGCTGAAACACACCCAGGTGAGACCTACCGTGGGAATCGTGTGCGGATCGGGCCTGAGCGCGCTGGCCGACATGCTCAAGGATCCGCAGGTCTTCAAGTACTGCGACATTCCCAACTTCCCCAACAGCACAGGTATGAGCAGCAAAGGGAGGAGAAAGAAACACCTGCTAACACTTGCATGCTAAAAAATAAAAACACAGCAGTTCGGTCTAACATCACGCGTGTGTGTTGCAGTGCGCGGTCACGCTGGCAAGTTGGTGTTTGGGACACTAAAAGGGAAGCCGTGTGTTTGCATGCAGGGCAGGTTCCACCTCTATGAGGGCCACCCAATCCAGAAGGTGAGTAAAAATACAAACATGGTGCTTTGGTGAAAGATCCATTAATCGACTTCTGATTAATGATTTATTAGATTAAAAGTAGTTCCAATGGATTAACTATTAACGTCTTGGTAAACCTTCTTTCAGTGTTGTGGCTGCCGCTGGTCATCCTTAAGCAGAGCCAGTTTATACTGAAATAAAGATGGCGGGGCATATCAAAACAGGAGAAACAGTCCAAACAGAGTCCATTGTGGGATGCAAAATGCATTTTATGTCCTTCCGTTTTGAAATGTAAAAACTCGACAAACTCTTGAAGCTTCACAATATTCTTTTTTTATTCTTTTTTTTAAAATCCAAAATATTATGAAAACTTTTGCCCATTATGTTATGGAAAGACTGTCGACCCTTTTCATTTAAGAGAAAACTGGTTTTTAAGAAAATGGTCGCTTAGTAATAAATTGTTAGTCGATCAATAAGCTCAATTAACTTTAGATTGATTTATTATTCTATAATTTGCATTACTAATGCAGAGGCATGACTGCTGCAAGTCAGTTTTAGAGCTAAAACATTTGAAAAGTATCATCAAAACTAGGGCTGAAACAATTAATAGGATTAATTGTGATGAATCCATTATTGAAATAACTGTCAACTAATTTACTAATTGATTAATCAATAACTGAAATATATAGACTTTAAAAAATGCCATTTACTGAATGAGCAACGCACACAGAGTTGTGACTAAGCAAAACTGTTAAAAATATATACATTTAGCTTTGAAGGTATAAAAAACCCTTTGTCTGTTCTGTTCTACCCAAAAACCTCTAAAGTGTCAGTTTTAACGTCACTTGGTTAAAATTCTGTAAACAAAAAATATATATATGTTAAACCACATTTTTTGAGCTTTATATCATCTGATTAATTGTCAGAATAATTGAGAGATTATTCAATTAGTAATTTATAGTTGCAGCCCTAACCTAAAATCCTTGACATAGATGAATTTATGTGTCATTCCCATGACAACAAGACCAACGAATTTTACTAAAAATGTATCTCTTACTTTTGAGGTCATCACTACTTATCTCAGATTTTTCATTCTGTTCTGATAACATTTAATAATGACACTTTTAAGAGTGATTAATTGTCTGTTTTAATCCAACTCAGATTACACTACCCATGCGCGTGTTTAAGCTGATGGGTGTGAAGACGATGATCATGACCAACGCTGCAGGAGGCCTCAACCAGGACTACAAAGTGGGAGACTTCATGATCATCAAGGATCACATCAACATGCCCGGCTTTGCTGGAGTCAACCCGCTCTGTGGGCCCAACGACGACAGGTAGCTGCAGGCCAGAGACGAACCCAAACAGAAACTGAGGAGGATTTCTGTTCAGAGTGGCAGTGGGATTTCAATTTTTAATCAAGTTTATTGCAGGGTCTCTAATTAATTAGTCACATTTCAATTGAAAATCATGTAGTCAACTAAATAAGCAACATTTTCAATTCACAAACCCCTTCTGCTGCTAAATAATTAAATAGATAGACATTTGAGCTCAGCATCAAATATATTTATTGTTTTTAATTTGTTGCTTAAGTTATTCGCCATCAGATTGTACACAAGTACAAAGGTTCTGGAACTTTTGTATGTAAACAAAAAATGTGATTTATTAAATTAAAATATTTGAATATTTAAACCTACTAAATGAATTAATTGGGATTAACGGATTAAAGTCCCGGGACTGGTTTATAACTATGTTAAGTTTTATTTGGCTGCATAACTAGCCCTTTGAAACTCTCAACATCCTGTTCTTTGGTTGGTTTTGGGTCAAGGAGCACTTTATAAAAAAGGAACAAAGAGTAAATTTAAGGATGTAAGTTGTGTTTTCACATGTTTGATTGAGGTTTTAAAGCTATTGTTGTATTTAATTGTGCTCTATTGGTGACAACTTTTTGGTTTGACAGCTCTAGATGCATACTTGTAACTTGGTTGCACATTATTAACTTAAATCACTTTTTATTTTGATTGGAGCAACTTGCAACATGTTTGTAACTCCCTATGACTCTCAAAATGTTTCAAGTTTGTAAGGACTTCATTGTCATTTGAGAAAAGGTTCAGTTACTCCAGCTTCTCCCTCCTACATGAGATTGTTTCTTGTTTATAGCCTTCCTCTTCTGTTCCTACATGACCTGCCTCTCCAGCTGAAAACACAATAAGCTTTTGATACTGGAGCCAAGAAAACAACAGATATCACATGACACTTATTGAGCCGCACCCCAAACCAACACTAAACAAAATTAATCCACTGTTAAAATTTGTTGTGTAAAGTGTTAGTGCCAGGTAATTATGGTGTAATAATTCAGTAACCACATAGTAATGCCCTTTTATTTAATGTATACGGTAAATATTTACTCAATTTTGGACGTCTTATTAAAAGCTGTAGCTGTAAATAAAATTACAAGAGAAAAGTCAGAATAATGTGAGAATAAAGTCATAATTTTACAACTTTAATTTTGTATTATTTCGACTTTATTCTCATGTTATAGACCTCATTTTTGTAATTCTATGACTTTATTCTTGTAATATTATGACTTTATTGTCATATTATTATAACTTTATTCACATAATTTTATGATCTGATTATTGTGATTTTATGACATCATTCTAATGATATTATGACCCTATTCTTGTTATTTCAACTGTTCTTGTAATATTATGACATAATTCTCACATAAGTTTATTCTCGTAATTTTATGTTTTTATTTGTAGTAATGGAGCATGCTACTAACTATTCATCAAGGCCAGTTTTCTCATTAAATATTTTTTGCATTCTTTACTGAACAATAAGTTACATTAATCCAGAGGACTGTCTTCCTGGCGTAGGTTTTATTTTACTGGAACATCAGCAGTTATAATATTACAAGAATAAAGTCAAATGAGAAGTTACATTATTACATTGTTGCATCTTGGAAGATTCCAGCATTGAGTCACCGTTCTGTTACTTTCTATCAGCGGCTGAAGGTTTTTCCTCTCGCCTTCAGGTTTGGCGTCCGTTTCCCCTGCATGTCCGACGCCTACGACCGCGAGCTGCAGCAGCTGGCGCACGACGTGGCGGCCGAACTCGGCTTCAGCAACTTCCTGCGGGACGGCGTGTACTCCGTCATCGGAGGGCCGTCCTTCGAAACCATCGCCGAGTGCCGCATGCTGCACCGCCTGGGGGCCGACGCTGTTGGTAAGTAGCTGCATCAAACACATTCAGACTCTGAGATTTCATTTCAACAGTGTGATTAAATCCTTACTCACACAACACAGCTGCTTGTGCAAATGTGAGGACCTTTAGAGATGTTATGTTTATGTGTGTGTGCAGAAACACTCACACAAACAAGGAGGTCAAGTAAAACAGACCATTCCGGCTGCGTGAGTCAAAGAGCCAGAGGTCAGGAGAAGGTCAACAAACATCCTCAGTGTTTGTGTTCAGATTCAGTTTGTGACATGTCCAGAATTACCAAACACACACAAACACACACTCCCTGGAGCAATCCAGCCGGCCGAAAGGAAGGAAGGCGATGATGTGCTGCACTGGGGACCAGAGGCATTCTTTAATGTCATGTTTTAAATTTAACGTGCAAGAAAATGCTTTCAAAAGAGGATTTAACAGAGCAGTTACCCAACTGCATCATGGGAATTATTCTGGACTTGATTATGTTGTAAGCTCAGATGAAGGCTACAATGATAACAGATTAGCATTGTAGCAATTATGAAAGTTGCTGCTGCGAAACACTTATGTTTTCTTTTTTTTTATCATGAAATTATGTTTTGCCTGCCAATAATACAGTCCTGATTAGAATCTGAAGACAGGAAGGAAGTTATTTTGGGTTTCATGCTGCTGCATCACAAACCGTTACTCACTTCAAAATGTGACAAAAAAACAGGAGAAAGAGAAAAAAAATAAGTTAAATTCATCAGCTGATCCAAAAACACCAAGATACACAAACTCACACTCATGGGCAAGTGGAGAGATTAATTAGCAATACTGACCACATGCTGAAAGACTTCAGGTCAGGATTCAAACCCATCTTTCTGCTGACTGAGCCAAAAGCTCTTCAAGAAAGCAAATAGTTGCTGCAGAAGAGGATAAATGTCTATTTTTATTTATTTATTTATTTATTTTTATTTTTTTGCAGTTTGTCCACATGGTAAAGCTAAATAAGGCGTCTGAAAGTATTTCCTCTGATAAAATGAGTCCATACAGGAAGTAGAGTTTGGACAATCAAAGGCAGGAAGAAATACGAAGCATTCCAGGAAATGAGATCATCCAGAAACAAAATGCATACAGACAAAAATACTGGAGATAAAAATAGGCATTATAATGAAGGCATGACTCTAAAAGCCTGGGCCTTCAGTGAAATATTCCTCAAACAGTATTCATAATCTCTCTCTCTCTCTCTCTCTCTCTCTCTCTCTCTCTCTCTCTCTCTCACACTCTTTCATCACGTAATTAGTTTTTTACAAATTGCTTCTGCTCCAGGCAAATAGTGTAAAATATAATTTACTGTAATTATTCTGATGCAAAGTCTTTAGCAAACATTTACAGTAAGTACATGTTAAATATAGTATTAGTTACAGTAATCATAAAGTGTGCATTCTGCTAAAATAGTATGCAAAGCTTCAGTGGTGAAGCAGTTAGCAGACGTAGAAAGTTGCACACCATCATTTCTCACACAGAAATGTCTGTTTTTTACGATCAGAGGGCCGTTTAAAGTTTAAACAGTCAGATGCTGTGAGCTGAAACTTCAGTAACATTTTATTAGCCAGCTGACTGTCAGTAAGGAGAAACAGGTTGGGGCAGGGCGGCACTTTTTCTACACATTAACTTTTTTTTTTCTAAGGAAAGGAAATATTTGACTAACCTTCCATCAGCAGGTTAACAGAAATAGGTGGGGGAGGGGCAATACTCTATGTTCCAAGAGCGTAGGATTATTAATGTGCTCCTTTATGCAGCACAATAATAACCCTGTCACAATAATCAATTAATCACATGATAAGTTAAAATGAGGTCAATAATTTCCATTCTGATGAAGGGAAAATTTATTAACAGAGACTTCACAATCCATTTTATTTATGGTGTCAGTTGTGTGTGATTTTTATTTCACATTTTATTTACGATTTTTGTTTTAAGTAAAGAAACATTTTAAGTCAGTTCAGCGATGTTTTCCTGTATCGGATCGTATCGGCCGATACTAAACCTCAGATATCTGAAGTGGATCGTTGCAATGAACAAAATTAAACTTTATTAGTCTTTCAGAGAGCGAATTTGCATTATTATATAATTATTATTAAATTACTCGAGAAAGCTCTCAAAACAACAGCTTTATAATAATTCTGAGAGAATTTATTGTCTAGCAAAACTTGTTATCATGACAGGCCTGCAAATTGAGCAGAAAGCTTTAGCGATTTTGAAAGCAAAACTTTTCCAAACCTTCCTACGCGCCGACACCAAAAGGTCTGGTACTGATAAATCAGACTCATCTCCTCGTCTTCTCCACAGGGATGAGCACCGTCCACGAGGTGATCGTCGCGCGCCACGCCGGCATGCGCTGCTTCGCCATGTCGCTGATTAGCAACCGGGCGGTGATGGACTACGACAGCCGGGAGAAAGCCAACCACGACGAGGTTCTGGAGACGGGCCAACTGAGGGCCAAGCAGATGGAGGTTCTGGTGTCCACCATGGTGGCCCGGATCGACGATGACGAGAACGAGGACAAGAACAACTCCTAAACCCGACAACGATCTGTAAATGTTACAGTTTTAAACCACGAGAACAGTAATAGAAAAAAAACTTCTTCTGACTGTTACTTTAAAATAAGTCAAATACTGTTTGAACAAATCGACTTTGACACACTCCTCTTCATACTTGAGTTTTACAGACTGTAGTTTTTCACAGATTCCTGCTGTGCTGCTTTGCACTGTGTTCACCTGACTAATTCAGCATTTTTGTAACTTTATTTTACAATTATTTATTGTCAAAGCTGTAATATTCCCTAATATCGGTACAAAGCGGAACAACTCACTGCACGTCTGAAATGTTGACAACTGTAAAAGTGAGATGGAAAAGGATCTAAGATATTTATGAGATGTATTTATATGGTGGTTCTGGTTGTTTGGAGACTTATTTTAAGAAGGGAGGCTGGCCTACACAGCGCGGCCGTCAGTGTATTTAAATGTGGTCAATGAGTATTTGTCAGTTTTACTTTATTTTTACAATCATGGCTTCAATTTTCTAATAAATTACCTGGAATCAAAGAGATTTTGTGCCTCAAATGTAATTTTTTTTGCTCTTATGTAAGGTCGAAAATGTTGAATTTTGCATCTTTCTTCAGCAGTTGTTAGTGACCACCTACATTAAGTTATAGATTTAGGTGGTTTCTACTTGATATCATACGCTATAATATCAAATATTATAACTGCAAAACTTATTTGCAGTTTTTGATTTTGTAGATCACTTTGAAGCCATCAAGACCAAAAGTTATTTATGTTTCAAAATTTTAATGCTTTTGTTAGACAGGAAAATTTCTTCTTTTATCAAAAGTAAACAGAATCATACAAAAAATGTCAAAATATTATTAATATGGCAACAAATGCAACAAAAATAATAATTAACTATTTCTTTGAATTCAACAGTCATCTTTGTTTTGTACACATTTATTGTACTCAGCTCCAATAAAATATGTTTTGTATCTGAAACGTCTCCAAAAACAGTTTAGATGTTGTCTTTTAAAACTACTTTATCCTTTTGGGAAAAGTGCCAAAAATCATTTTTATGCAATTACAATGAATCTTCAGGTTTGTTTCTATTTTCCTTATTTTCACCTCAAAAACTCAAAATCTACCAAATGTTTTTGATGCAGTTTCTAGGAAAACTTGAAACTAGCTTTGAAATAAGACCAAACTCACTTACAGGTATGTTTTCAGCAGGATAAGGAGCTTATTTTAAGTAAATAATTCCGAAATGTTTTATAAAACGTAATAGTCCCACTGCCAGATTATTTCACCCATAACTGGGAAATATGTTTTGTCATTGGTGCCATAAACTGCCAGTGGAACTAATACTTTTTAAATCAATAATAAGGAATTATTTACTTAAAATAAACTTCTATATCTTACTGACAACTTACATGGAAGTTAGTTTTGTCTTTTTCAAGTGGACTAAGATATTTTTACTAGAAACTAAACCAGAACTATTTGCGGTGTATAAACTCCAGCTTGATCTCGTGGGCACTTCACTCTAATTCTGTTTCGATTATCTTTCTTAGTTTATATCCCGTTGCTTCTTATTCAAGATGGGGGAAAAAAGTTTCCATGACGCTCCGTTTTCCATTATGGCCATACAAGGTCCTGGGAATTTCATGAGCTGAAAGGAGGAGCTCCAGGTGTCCGAACAAAATGTACTAATTTAGTGAAGTTCAAGGCTGCAGCTGTGCTCACTGTGAAGGGAGGCTTGTAACCTCCTTATGGTTTAGCTCTGATTGTTTCCAGTCTTACAGAAAATATCAGTTTTCCTGCGTCACAGAAAAGCGTCTCTCTAACAGTTCAGAGCTTTGATGATAACGGCGCAGCTCTGCAAAACATTTTTCACTTTAGCATTTCTCTGCAGGTGCTGATACTGAATTCTTTGAATAAAAATATATCTTCAGATACTTGATTTAAAATGAATCTGCTGCTGGAAATGATGAACTGTTTGGAAGAAAAACAGACAGGGATGTTGTTATTCAGATCAGGACATCACAAGTATCAGCATGCAGGACGAAGTCAGACGGTTGTTAGTGAAGAATGTTTTGAAATTACACAACATTACTGTACTTGACAGCTGTAAATAACCAACAATTAGTTCTTCATGTCACTATGGAGAAATGTTGGCTCACTCTTCTCTGCAGTACTGTCTTAGTTCTGGAGAGTTTCCAAACATAAAGTATCTCTTCTAGGTCAGATTTAAGTTTAAAACACAAAAGGTATTCTTGGTCCAGTTTCTGTGAAATTATAAACATTTTAAATAAAATAAAACTAACTTAAAAGTAACTTTTCACTTTGTTTTAAGTCAATTCTTTTATATTCATGAAAAAGTTTTAGTTATAAATGAAATAATGAAATAATCTACCAGTGGAATATGCAGGAATTTGTAAAGCTTTTGGTGTTTTGCACAGCTTTTAAAATATACATAATAATTTGAAACGTTCAAGAGGGACAAAAAAAAAGCAAAAAAATATGAATCTACAGGGGTGAATAGTTTTTCTACTGCTTTGTAAATCTACAGCAGTTTTTCCAAGAGCGTTTCGCTGAATCCTTTGAAATCACATCACGATGACAGCTGCTTCATTTATTTTACAACTTGTTTAGATAGCGTCTGCAGAAGAAGGAAGTGCTGACCAGACCAGGACAGATCGATCCCGGCAGAGCTGAGAAACCTCTCAGGTCGGACAAGCAGAGTGACGCCAACGCTTCGAGAAAGAGGAGATTAATTTAAAACGAGCAAAACAAAAAGCAAAATACGTTTAAAGCTGATTGAAAGCTTGAAATCCTGATTAGAAACTTTCTACTTGCACGAATCAAAGTTGGGAAAAAGAAAAGTTTTATTATGCACACTTGTTCAAAATGTGAAGGAAATCAAGTTAAAAAACTGAGGCCAGACAAGCTGTTCTTAGTATTTCAGGAAAACATTATCTACTTTCACACACCCATATTTTTAGCTTGGGTTTATTAAAAAAAAAAAAAGAGAGAAAATATCCAGTTATGTGGATCAACATGATTTATAGATTTGGTCAGATGAGAAATAAGCAAAGAACAAAGATATTTCTAACATCCAAATGATGGGTCACAGCGCCCTCTGCTGTTCTTTTTTTTACAAGCTTCAATAAAGGTGAAATATTAGCACAAACATTTAAAACATTTCAGCTTCCCCACTGTTTGTAAGTCTACAACATTTACGGCCATTGCACACACAGATTAAAAAAGGAGAACATTTCTGTCAAAAAAAAAAAAAACTGAGACATTTTGAGGTTAATCTCAGAAAATGTTTAGACTGGAAAATTTCTGAGTTTGGAATTTCAAAGCTCTAAGTTTTTCATTTATATTTGAGAGTTTTCCCTCATGTCCAGTTAATACAAGTTTGTATTGTTTCACAGATATTGTTCAGTGTTTTTCAATAAAATAAGATTGTGACTTTGAGGTGTATTGTCACAATTTAACCCCTGACAATATCAGTTATTCTAAAAAAAAAAAGAGAGAAAACAGTATCAAAATGAAATTAAAGATTAGCGATTGGCCAGAAAACTACAATCAGTGCACCTCCAATTAAAAAGGTAACTTCAGAAACTCAGAGACCTGAACATTTCTAAAAGGTCAACACATTTTTCCTTTAAATCAGAGTCAACACAGAGTTTGTTTTTCAGGTCTGTTTAATGAAAAACACAAAGGGATTTTGTGGACATTGGTATGCTGGCATTAAAACCTGAGAAATGCTTCAGGAGGTCTGAACAGAAAGGAGCTATAGGTCAGGCGTTACAGGGATAAAACACGGAACAACGTGTCGGTTTAAATCCTAACAGGATGCGGCGCTCAGAGTAAAACCGTCTCTGTGCAGGTACAGGTGCATCAACACACCTCTGCTGAAAAATCAGACAAACCGTTTCAAAAACGACTCACCTGAGAAAATAGAATCAGTGTTGGGATGAGGCTCGTTTGTCAGATTAAAAGTAACTTTTTAAACTTAATACTTTTCATTTAGCCCTCAATTACGTATTAATAACGTGTTTTTTATTGGTCTGAAGTAAAATTTTAATCTTAAATGTTTTGCTTTCATTAACTTTAAGTGCAAAATCATAATTGATAAAAATATAAGCTTTAAAAACAAAAATCTGTGCGTATTTTTTTAAAGGGTTTGAGTTACTGAAATAAATGAGCTTTCAATAATATTCCTATTTATTAGGTGACTGTATTTATGCTTATCGGAGGAGTGCATTTTGGTCCAATGGAGCAGAGGTTTGGCACAGAAATAAAGATCAGCATCAAACAGTAAAACACGGTGGAGGCAGCGTCATGGTGAGGGTTTACTTATCTTCAGGTTGAAATAGATTTATTTTGTCAAATTGGAGAAGAATTTTTTATTTTTTTTTTAAAAAGGGATGTGGATGAAATTTGTTCTCATAACTTGATAAAACAGGAGAACTTCTGCAAGTTAAAGTGTGCAGGTTGACAAACTGCAACCATAGAAGACTGAATGTTGGAACTAAATAAAAAGATTCAGAACATTATCAATGCAAACGAAACAGTTTTTGATGTAACTTTCTTACCAAAATCAGGTTTATTGAAAGTCATATTTTATACGATCTAATTTTTGCAGCAATCTGGCTTCTCAGACAGGAGTGTGTAACACGTTCTAGATCAGGGGTGTCCAAAGTGTGGCCTGGGGGCCATCTGTGGCCCTTGCATCGATTTTATTCGGCCCTCAACTGCAGTTGAAGAATGATACAAATTTGTCTGGTTCAGCGCAACTGGATGGCAGAAACTAAAAGTTTTTATCTGTAATCAGAGTAAAATTATTACTGACATAATTTTCATGCAATGAAAAATGTTAAGTGCAACACAAAGCATTAATGTGTTTTTATCAAAGCTTTGACAATAAGTAGAATCTCAACAATCCAGAGAGTTTTAGTGAAAAGCTCACTTTGCTGCAGCTTTTCTTTTACTTAGAAACTTGGTTAAATGTAGCAAACATGTTGAAACAAATTCTGTTCCGACAATTGAGAATAAATTTATTCAACTGAGTCCAAAAGAAACTTGAAAACTAAATGCCTAACTTTTAATAGAGTAAACAGTATTTTTTTTTTTTTAAGTTTTGGATCTATGATAAACAACATTCCTTCCTTTCCTATTAAAAAAAACAAACCAAACAAAACAAAATAATGGACGTTTTAGCTTGATTATAGTTTTTTTCTGCTTTCTTGGCCTGTAAGTATTTCTGACTCGATGACAAAAGGTTTGGACAGCCCTGGTCTAGATTCTCTGTAACAGTCAGATAAAGGTGGAAGGTTTTGTTTGAGGGTCCCACATCTTTTGCTTTTTTTTTTTTTTGGATTTCTAGCTTCAGACATTTCTCACACAACTCACTGTCACTTTTTTTATCATCATGAAACAAAAAGTGGACCCATTCCTACAACGGAGTGTTAGGGCCATGCTAAGAAACAATGACAAAAATAAGAATAAAAGAATGAAGTCATAATAATCTGAGAATAAAGTCAAACTATTTTGAGAATTAAATCGAAATAATAGGAGAAAAGTCATAATATTACTGGAATAAAGGAGCACAAGAATAAAATAAATATGAGAATAAAGACAGGATTTAAAGAATGAAGTCATATTATAGAATAAAGTTGTACAAAATTAAAGTCAAAATAATATAGTAATAAAGTCATAATGTTACGCCTTTAGTCTTGTAATGCTACGACATTATTCTCATATTATTTTGACTTTATTCTTGTACGAATTTATTTTCATAATGTTAAAACTTTATTCTCATAATTTCATTTTTTTTAATGTTTTTAGCGTGGCCCTAATACTCAGTCCTAAGCCCAGATGGATTCAGTAAAACAAACAAACAAAGGATCTGTGGTTCATTGGCTTCTCTCATTGGTTGTGTCGGCCGCCGGCGCCTCAGCTGTAGGTGTGGATGATCCTGTGTCGCTTCAGGTGGTGCATCATGATGAAGGACTTCCCGCACTGCGAGCAGCTGTAGGGTCGCTCGCCGCTGTGCGTGCGCTGGTGCACCCGCAGGCTGCTCTGCTGCGTGAAGCGCTTCCCGCACTGTCCGCAGCCGTACGGCTTCTCCCCCGTGTGCGTCCGGTGGTGGATGCTGAGGTGGGACGAGCACTGGAAGCTCTTTCCACACACACTGCACCAGAACGTGCGCTTCCTCCTGTGACTCTGCTGGTGCAGCTTGAACTGGTGCAGGCGGCTGAAGGACTTGCCGCACTGGGAGCAGGCGTAGCCGCGGGAAATGGGTTTCTGGGGGGCGTGAGTGTAGAAGCAGCTGGTGGTGAAGGCGTTAGGCGGCTGGGTGGCGTTCGCTCCGTCCTCGGCGCCCGCCTCCCTCTGCCGTTCCTCCTGCGGCGGGCCCAGCTGGGTGGCGTGGGAGCCGCTCCGTTGCAGGAACAGCTGCTCCTTCTGCTTGTCCTGTGCTCGGGGCTGGAAATGCGACAGCTGCGCGTCTTTCTGATACTCGCCGCCGTACACCCCGTTGCACAGCTCCTGGACACCGGGCGACTTGCTGGTGTTGGACGCCATGTTCGTGGCATCCGAATGCTCGGAGAAAGAGCTGGAATATTCCTCCACCACGCTGGAGAAATCAGGAAACCCGGCGTCGATTTCATTCCCTTCGATGAGCGATGACCAAAGCTGACTTTCCCGCTCGTCCACAGGATAGTCGACGGCGGTGGGAGTCTGCTTCCCCACACGGTGCTGGCATCCGTCCTGTCTGAAGGACAGCTGGTCCTCCTCCTTCTCTGTCTTCACTGTGAACTGGAAGCTGCTGATGTCGACTGGCGGCTGGCCGGAGCTGAACGGGCCGCTGAACTCTGCAGGCTTGAGTCTGGTAACATCTGGATGGATGACCTGCTGGCTCTCCTGAGCAGGATACGGGACAGCAGTACCTGGAAAACAAGGCATGAGTCAGCACTTTCTGCCTGTAGAGATTTGAAGGGGCAGCATTATGTGTTTTCCAGCCACATGGTGCCTTTCTATAGCACAATCAAGTAACTATGCTAACTTCAGTTGTTAAAAAATGCTACATATATCAAATATATGTACAGATTGTGTAACTTTTTGGACACTCTGAGGCAGTTTGAACATCCATCAAAAAGAGAAATAACGCCCATTTTAGACATGCCAGCTTCTTACAAATCAAATTGTCAGATTATTTGGGTGAAAAACCTTTTTGTGAGAGTGCCTGAAGCATTATTTTTATCTTTATTTTTTGTTGTGTTTGTGTAAAAACAGTTGTACTCACCAATGGCTGCAGCAGAATCACTGATCCACAGCGCCTCATCTGGACTTTCTTCCTTAATTGTGAAGGAAACACTGGATCCTTCAATCTCAGGAAACTACAACAACAAAACAAGCTGTTAACATCTGTAATATGTGGTTGTTGTTGTGAATTAATAGTTTTAAGAAGATGAAAAAAATGAAGATGTCTTTATGCCTCTACTATGCTTGTTTGTTTAATCATCTGGGCCTGAATCAATTTATATTCACTACATAGGTGCATTGAATTATTATAGAGATATGTTTCAATTGGAACTCTAATTTAATATGATTTTAATAAACTGAGCTGAATTTAACATACTTTACAACAATCCAGGTTGTTCACATTGGGGATTATTTTTGTCTAGGCCTTTTAATTAAATTCAGCCTTTATACATGTGTATTTTGCTAAAGAACAACATCAAAGTTTCGAATAACAGAAAAAGAGAAAAAGAGACACTTACCTTTAAGTCTCTAGAGGGATGTGAAACGTTTCTTCCTAAA
Organism: Poecilia formosa; assembly: GCF_000485575.1. NCBI lineage: Eukaryota > Metazoa > Chordata > Actinopteri > Cyprinodontiformes > Poeciliidae > Poecilia > Poecilia formosa. Next base: position 1,428,916 of record NW_006799984.1, on the reverse strand, counting down.
TCAGTTCCTCGATCCATGTAGTTTTCTAAATGAAAATAAGTGATTTTACTATTAAGATTAGGCCCCAGCTAGAACAAAAACACATATATTTCAAGAAAATTCAACTGAGTGCAAAGATTTTACAAAAACAGTGTATCTTAACAGGCTAATGAAGTGATGCTACTGATGAACTCGTACATTGAAGGAAACAAAACAGCTGAGCATCTTACCGAATCCCCGCTGCAGCTGCGCATTCTTGCTCTCCATCAGCAGCAGCTTCCTCCTCAGCATCTCATTCTCGCTTTGTTTGCGGGATATTTCCAGATGCAAGAAGGCACATTTGTCATCCACCAGCTTGGAGATTTGTGCCACTGCTGCCTTCACCAGGACCTCCATTATTGAGGATAACTGTGTCTGGAAGGGAACGCACGAAGCCATGTTCACAGATTTAATGTTGGAAGCAGGTAAAAAAAGGTGTAAATTCCAACGTTTTTCCACAATGTATCGATAAATTACTGAAAACAAAACATAAGACGACGTGGTAGACAAGCTTTACATCCCTGCGTGTTTGTGGCAGCTAGCTTAGAGCTTTCTTCCGTGTGGTGGAGAGCTCTGCCGTAAATACACGAGTAAGAGCGCACTCGAATTTACCGCTAGAGGAAAAGAAAGTTTCCACCACTTAACAGTTAACGTGACTTAACGACGCTGTAGTTTACTTTTAATTCAGTAGTCCAGAAAAAGGGCAATATCTGAGCTTTTTTTGATAAGCGGTTCCAAAATGTAGGGTCAGGGAACTCTTTGTGGGACAGTAAACACCAAAGGACGGGTCCTAACACAATTCTGCTTTCTATTATATTTACCTGAATTTGAATCAGCTTAAAATGAGTTCAGGATTTTAAGTGTACGTTAAAAAATATTATATTTTTTATAGACATATATTTCCCTCATTATTTTTCCCATGCATTCAAATGCTTTAGGAACATATTCCCACGTATTTGCCGTATAGAAGTGTGTGCCATTAACCATTTGAGATACAGTAATGTGAAAAAGTATTTCACAATTATTCTGTTTTTACTATATTTTTGTTTAATGCTCAGATCTTTAATCACATTTTAATATCAAAGAAAGATAAGCTGAATATATACAAAATGTAGTTTTAAAACGATAAATAATAGAAAATGTGAATAAATAAAGTTGATTGATTGAAAACAATTTTGCAAAGTTTTAGGAAAAGTTTGATGAGTCCCTAGAGTGTTTTAGAGCTTTTTTGATATACTGTGAAAATAGACATGTTAAAAATTAACTTTGATTTTCTGCTAAAAATGTAGAAGAAAACATGTAAATGCTCTTTTACTTTATGCTACTCAATTTTGGAAAAGAGTGAGATGTTTTGATGTAACTTTTAAAAAAGTTTCTATATATCTATAGATAGATAGATAGATAGATAGATAGATAGATAGATAGATAGATAGATAGATAGATAGATAGATAGATAGATAGATAGATACAAAAAAAGTAAAATAAATTCTATAAAATAAAATCAGTTTAGAAATAATGGGAAAGTGTAACAAATAGAACCACCCAGACTTCAGAAATCATCTGATGTTTATTTAAAAAATACAAAAAGACATCAAATTTACCATATGCATACTTATTCAACATATTCATCCAACACAAATGATTATCATTGTCACTAAGTGATTTGATCAGATGTTTACAAAATATAAAATAAGAAATGAGGAAGCATTATAGTTATAAGAGACAATAACACTAAAGAGGCAGACTATGGAATCTGTTGCTGTTTAAATTATTTTTGTACCTTTATTTTACCAGAAAATAACAACTTTAACTGTTACCTGGTATAAACCATAACAAAAAAAAAGCAGAAAATCTTTCATATCAGTCAGGTAAAATTTTGTTTGTTTGATCAAAGTTTAACTTTAAATCTCAAAATTATGACTTTTTGACAGAATTCTGACAGAATTAATCTAATAATTCTGAAATTAAAGTCAGAATTCTGGTGAGAAAACATTAGTCATCCATTTAAATGTGCAAAGTGTAAATATAATGCTGTATTCATGCCAAATGCATACAAAATGTCTCCACAGTTCAAAAACAGCATTTAGTCTTCATTTTCACATTGACTGAAGCCTTAAAACATAATCTTACTTTTATATTATTACAGGTTTGCTGTTTCCATGGAAACAAATTTAGCAACCTTGGTACATATTTACTGAATAAAATAAGACAAACAGGATTATCTGCTTTTCTTAGTTGGACAGACTTTTCACCAGAAGGTAACTTGAATAACATTTTTTTTTACCTTAAAAGCTTATAATATAAATACTTATTTCAACACCAGTTAAAATATGGAAAAACCTGAAATCTGATTCACCATAAATGGGCTTCACTGTGTTTTTTAATACAAACACTGATTTGATTTCAGTAAGGATGCCAAGTTAACATGTAAATTCATTGTAATTTAAATTACACACTCCCAAGGTATTAAATATCAGGACAATCCGGTGAGTTTCACGTATTAAAATAGCTTAAATATAACCTAAACTAACAATAACACACATTCTGTATTGTTAATATTTAATAAACAAAGATGAAGCCAAAATTAAAAAAAAAAAGTGTAGAAAAATGCACACACTCACACATAACAGTAATTTAGGGTGTTTCCAAACCTGATAGTCCAGTAGACTTTGGATTGGGAGTCAAAGTTGCAACATTTGTTACATTTTCAGCTGATGCAGTTTGTTTTCACACTGCACTGTCAAACAAGCCAAACCCTAAGAGAACCTGTTCTTCTCTTCACCTGTGGTGGCGCTACACCAAGAACAACTGAAGGAAACAACGCAAAAACCTCTGAAGAAGACACTGAATGCAACTTCCTTTTTTAGAAAATGTGAACAAAAATGGAGTAGCGACAGATTTTAGAGATCGTATGCTTTCTGACAGATTTTAGAGATTGTATGCTTTCTCTTTCGTCTTTCTCTCTAGCGCTAGACTTTCATGTTTGTTTTGACTGTATTTACCCAGAATGCTCTGCGCTGTAGTTCGCTTCCTGCTTTTGGAGCAGACTCCGGTCTGCTTGGCAATCACATATTCATTTGAACTGCACCAGAGTTCACTTCAACCGAACCAAGACCTAGGAACCACCTCCGCAAACAAACTAGACTTTCTAAGCAAACGAACTAGAATTTGATTAAAGAGGACTAAACAGGACTGGTGTGAACGGTCCCTTAAAGACACCACTTAAACTAATAGTTGTGTTTTTGGACAGAGGGCAGAAGCTGGAATACACAGGAAGTTGCTTTCTCTCAAAGAAGAAAGCTTAATTTAGTCTGTTTCTAACTGAACTGTAATAATCTTTAATATTGAACTCTGAAACTGATCTGGAGTTGGACTTTTTGTCTCTTTTTTTTGAACATTGAACATTTGGACTTGTGGGTGATTCTGCAGGGACGTTGACTCCTGGGAAGACTTGCAGATGGAAATAATCGTGTTCTCTCCGGTTTTATCAACTACAAATTTCCAAGCAACAATTGTCTCTCAAAGGTCATTACTGATGTCTTTCCTCTCTCACATTGTATTAACACACACACACACACACACACACACACGCAATTACAGAGCCGCAAACTGCGAAACACTTGCTTAAAACCAAGCAATCAAGTGTAGTTGATTAGCACCACTTGGCTTTAACTTTGTTTAGTTTCTACTTGAAGCTTTTTCATTTTTATTTTGGCTTCATCTTTGTTTTAAAAATAACACTGAAAATGATTTTGTAAACTTAAAGGTACATAAATGGAGGGGAAAAAAAAAAAATTAAATTTTTATTATGCCCTTATACATAAAGGTCTATAGTTGAGAGAAGCTGTACTTTCTTTTTGTCACAGCTGTGCAATGGGCTCATATTTCAGGAAATATGTATTTTTTGTAAATATCTTAGGAATATGGTCTCAAGTAATAAGCAGATGATTCAAATGTGATTTTAAGCTTTAAGTTTCCAGAAGGTTTCTTGGAAATAAACAGATTTCTTTTCTTACATTTTACCAACAGACAAAAACAGACAAAAAGCAGAAATGATGTTGGTAAACATGAGGTATTAATAATTCTTTACATTTTCTTTGATTTTTCTTTATAAAAAAACAAATACAGTTAAAGTGACAAAAATGTGGCTAATACAAGTAAAATTAATGTTTTATCTTTTTTTTTTTCTTGCAGCTAAAAACAGTGAAACACAGTGAAAATGCACCGAATATAAAAGCGCCATATTTATTTAGCATGTAGCTTAAGGTGCAGCTTCAGGATGCTCAGCTGGTTGAAAGTTTTTCCACACATCTCGCAGCTTAACGGCTGCTCTGGGAGTTTCTCACACTGATGCTCCTGGAAAATATGGAAACTGTCAAAGCTTTGCCCACAGCTGGAGCAGATGTAGTTCTGTCTGGCAGGGTCTGCGCTGCAGCTGTCCTCAAAGCTGTCCGATGCTCTCAGGGTAAACTCGTAGACGCCATCTTGGTTCACGCCCTCGCCGCTCTCCGAGCAGAAATCCCTTCCAGCCAGATCGTGACTTAGATTTGAAGTCCTTTGCTGCAATCCCACAGCCGAAAATGGATCCTCCTTTGCTTTGTTGTCTATAAAAGCCAAATCCTTTATGGGTGAGGTGAAGCACTGCTGCTCACTGGCTCCCCCTGCAGGAGAACTGAGGTGGTACTTCACGTCTTGTAAAAGTACACTGACCGGTTGATCTGGGCTGTCGATGCTTTCCTCCACTGCAGACGTCCACAGTAAACTTTTGTCTGCTGCTGCGGCTCTGTTGTCCGTCCCCACCTGAGACACAGAGAGGAAGTTTTCGTCGCTGGGCTCCAGCTTCACCGCCAGCGGCTCCTCTTTGATGGAGTGAGCGTACGCCGGGGCGGGAAACAGCTCGTCCGCAGCTGTTGGTCCGTCACTGGTTTCCACGTAGCTCTCCATCAGCTGATTGTCGGACACTGAGAACATCAGGTGATGGGCTTCCAGCATGTCTGTCGTCGTCCCTTTATCATAAAAAAAATATATATATATAAAAAAAAATTAGCATAAAATCATGTTCTGGATTTAAATTTAAAAAAAAAGTGTGCTTTTCTCTGGGTTTGTAGACTTTTCTCACAGTAAATTTAGAAATGTCTCCCACACCTAACTGGTATTTTATTCTGTTTGTTGGTTTATTATTTCTTGTGCAAATGTTTTCTTTTGTTGATGTTTTTGTTTCTGTCCTGTGAATTATGGTGTTTTGTTTTTTGGGGCAAGCAAAAAGCTGGGACAAGTTAGAAAATTTAGCCATTGTGCTAATTCCTGAATATTTACAGTAAATATTCAGTTACATTTTTTTTTGGCAGAGTAAATTTCCACCAAAATAATTTGAAAATAATGTGGTAATGTTGATTAACATGCACTGTTCTAATCAAATAAACATAAGACTGTTGTTTAACGTTCTAAAATATAAGCCAACCTTTTATTTCAAAAACTCATTGACACATTAGAAGTAATATTCATTATTACATTGGAAAAAAATCCAAATAAATCATGTTAAGGTCGATTATCTTTCTACTCAATTTAAATGCCTAAACAATATAATCAAAGAAAGTTACAAAAAAAATCTCTTAAATGTTTTTGCCAAGTTTTCTGGAATTTAGTAAATAGAAATCATTTTGGTGAGTCTAACTGACCTAAAACAAGAAAAGTTTCCTCTGATTTAATTCCAGACAGTGAGAATAAATATGTCCATTCTTATTTTTGGGGTATGATAGCCAGGAGTGAATTTCTGCAAAAAAAAAAAAAAAAGAAAAGAAAAGAAAAGAACCTTGTAATTTTGCAGAAACAAAAACTCTAAAAGTTTAACATTTGTGGGGGAAAAAAGAACATTTTGAAATCTCTCAAATTCTCTAGAATTTTTTTTTTAGAAATTTCTGAATTTTTGAATATGTTCAACTCTTGAAACTAAGAAAATGTCCTAAATTGTTTTATTTTTCTATCTACCATGACCCTGATACACAGTTATAGGTGGATGAAAATATCTGCTTTCAACTGCAAATAACATTTTCCGAATTTAAGCTTTTAATTAAACATTGGATGGCATTCTATTACAAAACTGAGCAGTTTCAACATCAAGAACTTACTCAAGAACTTTCCAAATCTCCAAAACACCTTGTTGAAATTCAAGCATTTTCAAGGATTTCAAGCACCTGCATGTCTTATGTAGAGAAATGGTGAAAATATAGATTCATGCTGGCGTTCTTGTCCTTGGTATAAAACATGGGTTAGCAATTATTATTTTCCACAACAGACTTGTAACATACAGCTAGAGATAATATTGAATGTCATACATGTTAAAATTATAATCCATAGACTGGCCTAGACAAAGTCCAAAATTAAATCCAATTCAGAATCTGAGGTAGGACTTAAAAACTTATTTTCACAAACTTCATATCAGCCTGAGCTGGAGTTTTTATTTTGTTTATTTTTAGCAAAAAAGAATAGGGAAAACTTTCAATGTGCAAACTGTTTTTGTTTTAAATGCATGCCACACTTTTAAGATTTTTTTAAATGAAGTATTTTCTTATGTGAATACTTTTGTAAATACGCAGTTGGAATAATCAAGATGAAACTGGTTGTTCTTAAATAATGCATTACTAAAATGATAAATCAGCTCAAAATTAAAATACCAGTTTATATTGGTAATGCTTGGTTATTTTTAAATAAAACACAAAAATATTCCAATACAAAACATGCCTAAAATAACCTTAAAAGTACACATGCAAACCCATTGTAGCATCATATTATTTTAGTTGCTCTAGAGAAGGACAAGTGTCCATAACTGAGGTTTTAATTCCCATAATAGGAGCATTTTTTTTTAATTATTATTTTATTTTAAAATTTTAGTTGCCAGCAAGTAAACCTTCCAGTGTTTTTCCATCATGTAAAGAGCCTTGGTGTCATCTTTGGCCAGGACACGTCCTTTAAATCCAACATTAAAACAGGTTTCTAGGACATCTTTCTTGCACCTGCGCACTAAAGCCAAAATTAGAACCGTGATTCCCCCCAGAGTCCAGCAGGGAAACTAGTCCACGCATTTATTACTTCTAGGCTGGACTACTGAGTTTCTTTACGACCAAAGGAAACAGTAAAAAATCCCTCAAATGTTTCAAAATCGCTGATGTGAAAATTTAAAAGAAGAACACTTTAAAAACTTTAAACTGAAATCATATTTCTTTATTTTTTTCCCTCTTTGTTGGCACCCAGTTTAATCAAGACTAAAATTAAAATGATTATTCTTACATATAAAACTCTTAATAATCCAGGTCCATCATCGATTAGAGGTCTGATTGGTCCTCATCGCTGGTGTGTCCAATTTTCTTTGCTTTCTTGAGAAAAATCAACTTTTCTGATAAGTTTCAATGATGAATATAAATTGAAAATTCCTACCTAACCCCAACCCTCCTTCCAATCCTAATTCTAACGGTGCGTTCACACCTGATGTGTTTTGAGAGTCAGGAGAGTCTGCTTTACATTCAAAGTCTATGTGGAGGCGTGTCGAGGACACGTTGTGGTGCGTTTCTAACCGTTTGATGCATCGAGCGAATCCACCGCTCCACATACATTTGAGTGTAATGTATTAGAATGCATTATTATGCAATTTCCATTATATTACTTGAAAATGGTCTCAAAACAACAATAACTTCTGAGATAATTTATTGTTCAACAAAATTTTTATCATGCCTAGAAATAGTTCTAGAAAACATAAGAATTTCTAATTATCAACAAAAACAATACATTCCTGATAAAAAAAAAGTTTATTCTTGGAGAAGAAGAGCTTCAGTTTCATCCAATCTGTTGAAATCTTACCGTTTCTGTGAGTCTTCATGTGACCTTTGAGGCTGCTCTTCTGGTTGAAGCACCTCCCGCAGATATGGCAGCCGTACGGTTTCTCCCCAGTATGAATCCGCAGGTGTCTCTCCAGGTGTCCGGCTCGCTCAAACACCTTCCCGCAGTAGGTGCAGACAAAGCATTTCTTTGGTTTCAGAACTCGAAACGGCCTGTTTTTCCTCTCTCTGAGGTGGTTTGAGGCCTCCGTCGCGTCTTGCAAGCCGGGGTTACTGGAGATGATGACCGACCCCGAGCACCCGTAAGGCGTCTGAGGGACGGTGGAGGTTTTCAGCTGCCCGTACATTTTTCCTCGGACGGAAAAGTTGCTGTAAGTAGTTTCCTCTGGTGGCTGGAGTAACTGAGTAATGGCCGGGAAGGAAGACATGTTCTGCGGCGAGCTGTTTAGAAACTCTGTCGGATTGTTCTGTAACCTGGATGCCCACAGCTGGCTGCCTTGATCCACTGGTGTTACGTTTTCACCCATGCTGTCAGCCTGATTGTTTTCCACATGAAGCTGCGGTTCCGTAATATTTTCCTCGACCGGCTCAGATTTTACCTGAACGGATGTTGGCAGAACTTCTTCAGATTTTGCTTGGTTATCGTCGGCCTTCACCTGGCTGACCTCTTCAGGCCGATGCTGGTCCATACATGGATTCACCTGTGGGATTTGGATTTGTTGGCTCATCTGGACCTCTCCTGGTCTCGTCTGAAGACCTGAAGCATAAAACAAAAAACCACTTACTAACACTTACAAAGTTAATAAAATGACTCTACCTAAAAATGAATCCTTTTGACAAAAAAAAAATTACGAGGATGTAATGAAACATGTTGACGCCGTTTGTCAATTAATTGAATTTTGCAAAGTTTCATCATGACACTTTTCTCAATCCAGTCTAGATCAGTTCATTTATATCAACTGATTAATTTTTTTGTGTGCCTTATGTTGTTTTATATATCAACTCATCACAGTTAAAACTAGACTTTATTGATTTATTCCAGAAAGACTCAAAAAGTGAAACACCTCAGAAAGAACATAGTTGCACCCTCCTGGGATATTTAATGATTTTTTTTGGATATTTTGACTGTTTGCAAAAATATTCATTGGCTGCTCTACAAAACAGCAGCAAATGTTTGAAGTTAATATAATTACTGCGAGGACTTCAGATTCTAAAGTCATCTACTACAGGAGAAGAAAAGCGTATGGAAAATGTTAAACAGGTTTAACAGGTTAAAAGTTAAAGTAAGCCAATACAAATAAGCATTGATCCAACAAGTCATGATAAACGTACGACATGGCGAGTCCTACAGGAGATCCCCACCTCCTGGTGATAAGAAGCAAAACAATATTTGCTTAAGGCTGCACCTTGGAAAAACGGCAAACCCTCTGGGAAACAGTGCAGAGGCAACTTGAGTCTGGCCAGAAAATACACAGGCTTAGCAGAACTAGAGATGTTTGTCCATGTGGGCTGCATATAAATTCATTTTTACAGATTTGGTGGTTCAGAAAAATCTTAATTAAATGTTTTTAACATGTAAAACTTGTAAAATCCTCCTTTTTAAAAATTTTACTGAACTGTAAAGGATTTCTGACTCCTAAACTGAACTTAGAAATGGAGGACGTAACTTCATTACACAACTGGGAGAGAATCAATGCTTGTTTTGTGATTTGTGCATGCATAATTGGTGCTTTAATGTTCACAACAAACACCATCTCAAAATAGTGCTATCTTTAAATAAAGACATGAAAGTGACTGGAAAGGTTTGGAATTTTATCTTCCAGATGCACGTTTGCTGCATATTATGAGTCACAGTCAGAGACTTTCACCTAAACTTCTCATCAAAACACTAAAATATTTAGACCGGTCTAGACTAGACAAAAGCGACACACTAGGTTATTCGTCGGGAGTCTAAAATTAGGAGGCAAGTTAGAGCTGCTCCACATCTTAAATGTGCTTCAGACAGAGAGGAAAGTCTCAGTTTTCCAGTTAAAATATAAATGCATCATGCTGGCAGAGGTTCAGTGAACCAGCCATACACAAGTACGTGATCCTCCCTAATGCAGTAAATCAGGCTCTTCATTTTTTTTTTTTTTAAATCTTACTCGTATTAAAGAGGAAGCTGCCTGAGTGAGCTCTTACTGCAACGTGACAGTTTACATCAAAATCAGAGGAAAAGGAAGCTGGAAAAACCCTAAAACATCCAATTGTTACACAAACTCCTTCGGTCTTCCAGGGAGGGAAGATATGACTTTGTTTTTTTCTACTAAAGTGTTTCCAGAGCAAGCCGAGCTGGTGATAACTGGTTCTACACAAACAACCCAGCAAAGAACCGGTTGGTTTTTCCGCGGCCACAGAGCCAACACAAAGCCACATCATTACATCATTTTGAAGGGCCTCTCCATGTTTGATCCTCCCACTGGTGAACTCTGAGTTTCTGCAGGGGCCACAGCGCAGGGAGACAAATTATGGTAACGCAGATGGGTTTAGAAACAACAGCTCGAAGTCTGGATGATGTTTCGAAAATGAGCTACCAACTACAGCAGGATTAAGGCTGGGCAAATAAATCAGAAACACTATATATCATGACAGACAATCAGCTAAATGTTTAGAGTATCTACTGAACTCCCATCCAAAACTGCAAAGAATTTTGGGAGATGTAGGCAGAGGAAGGTCTGCACCCGCTCGACCCAAGCGGTTGGTGGCATCAACGAACTCGCTCTATCTTCGGTTACCTAGCAACTCACAAATTCTTTGGTTACCTAGCAACAACCTCTTGAGTAACTTGCGAAGCAGCAGTTTAAGACAAATCAGGCTCTTTATTTGGATGGAATAAAAACTGTGGATAAAACAGGGTCACGCCACAAGCGTAGCAGCATTTCAGATCTGTCTAACAAAAATGCTTATATCATGATACGTTTTGCAGCCATATCGTTCAGCACTAAGCAGGAATTATAAATGTTGATAGAATGATAACCAGTACCGGGAAATGGCCAATGTGTTTACATTACTTATTGCAACTGGGGATGTTAAAACAAAGACGATGAGAGACAGTGGCTGTGTTTCCACTGACCATGAAGCTACACAAACTGGAACTGCAAAATTAGATTTGCCAAATGGAAACGCCAATTTCGAAAAAATGTTCTTTGATAAAAAGTTTTCACGTTAGAATAAGGTGGTTTACCTGGACTTGGAGAAATGTTCCCCGATTTCAAAACTTTGGCCAAAGTGGTGCTTCTAATTCCAGTGTCCTTTAGAAATGCTGCTCAGCCTTATACAGAGCAAATATCAAACATTTACTGAAAGGGAGATGTACAGTGTGTCAAATCACAGTCATCATGGCTCTCTCTCAAAGGCAAATGATGCAATATTTCATAGGCAAATTTATTTCAAGTGCTGTGCATTAAAACGATGTATGCAAATGACGTATTTAGCCAGCTGGATGTACTTTCACTGCCTTTTATCCCAACACCTGATGCAGATTTCAGTGGCCGAGATGCCAAAGCTCAAGATAAGAGGAGTGAGTGAACTGAGAGGTAATCACAACCACAGAGAGAATCAAAATAACATCATGACATGGCTTTCTGTAAACCCTGTGGCTTATTTTTAATTTCCCTAAGGCAGTGGTTCCCAAACTTTTTCTCCTGTGCCCCCCCCAGTGGTTTCCAAACATTTTCTGCCCCCTCCTATGGATTACAAATGGCTGTCTGGTTGAACGAGGTGTGGAAGGATGTGGGAGGGAGGAGAGAGGATTCTTAGAGACTCCCTGTCCCTGCCCACAGTTTGGGAACCTCTGCCCTAAGGAATCAATAAAGTATTTTTGAATTTGAATTGAATTTGGCTGTGGAAAATCAAACTGGCTTCTAACTGTTGTAATTGTTTGCGAAACCAGTTTAGACCAGCTTATAGAAAACAATAGCTGTAAAATGACCAAACTAGTGGTAAAACAGCACTTTGTTGTTTTACCACTTTATCACAGTTGTGATTGCATAGTTTGTTTGTTTTTTCAAATGCATGTTGTACCCCGTACTGGGTAAAAAGGAACTAATGAAGGAAATTTACTTGAGTTCAAAGCACAGTTATACTTGCCTCTTCTGTGAATCTTCATGTGCTCCTTCAGGCTGCACTTCTGGTTGAACCGCCGTCCGCAGATCTCGCAGCGATACGGTTTCTCACCCGTGTGAATCCTCTTGTGCCTCTCCAGGTGTCCGGCTCGTTCGAAGCACTTACCGCAGTACGGACAGATGAAACCTTTCTTGAACATCATCCTCTTCACCGTCCGCCTGCGCACCGTGTTCCTGTACTGGTTGTAACCCAGCAGGCCACGGCTGAAGGGGCTCTGCGGAAACCCACCGGAGCTGCTGCAGGACAGAACAAGCCCGCCATCCAACGAAGGCTCGGAGAGACACGACAAGGAGTTTTGGCCTAGAGTTAGGTATTCAGAGCTGCTGCCTCCAGCCTCCTTTGGCACCCCTGGCCTCCACTGCCCACCTCCATACAGAGACCCTTCCACTGGCCTGTCCAGCTGTCCTCTGCCGTCCTCGTTTCCCTCCTTCACAAGTCCAACTTTATGTTGTGCTTCAGGTGCAGACGACATGCTGTGGTTTTCAACAGAGGGACCCTTCTCAACCAGGATCTTCTCATCTCCAACACCCCTCTGACTTTCTGTGGAAAAGACGGGAATCTTTATTAAAATTCACAAAACCAAAACAGTCCAGGCTCAATCCGAATGTTTATCTGAGGAAAGACTTGAAAACTGCAGTTCACAGATGGTGTTTTTGCAAAGAGGAATGTGCAAAATTTCAATTCTATAGCTACAAAGCTGAAAAAAGAAATATTTTCATTCCATTACTTTGTTTTGACCTCAAATGTAATCCAAATGAAATACATGGAAGCTTCTAAAATTAATGGGACACTCAGTGAAATGAGAACATCTTGACCCAGAAATGTAAATAAAAACGGAGAATGCTTCGTTTCAATCTGATTGTAGCTTATTTATAAATCATTTCGCAGCTCTTTAATGTGTTTGTGATTGTGTTTCTGTCTCAAGCGGACATCTTACTGATTTTTTGTTTTGTTTTGTTTTTTCTGCAGCTCACCGTCTCCTCCGCGGTGCTCCAGCCGGTGGGTCTCCGCCTGCCGCGCCGCCCGCAGCTCTCCATGCAGGACCTCCATGCTGCTCTTCAGCCTCTCGATCTCATCCTCCCGCTGGCACATCTCCAGCCGCAGCACCACCATGCCGTCCTCCACAACTTTGAAGATCTCTGCCACAGCTGCTTTGGCCAGGGCATCAACCACGGAGGCGATCTGGGAGCGCAGAGCCACGCCGTTCAACATGATGAACCAGCCAGTCCCTGAAAAATTAGTCTAAACTTTAAAAAACCAGGAGGGCGGAGGAACCGTAGGGCTTCAGCGGGTCTCCTGCTGGCGGAAACAGGCAGTTAGTTAGGCCCGCTGAGCGCTCACACGCTGCATCTCTTTCCATTTGCTCTGTTTGTGGTGTTTATGAAGCCAGGTTTTAAGCTAGCAACAGTTAATTGGTGCCGTAAGAAGACATAAACAACGCAAGCCCTTGTTTTACGGAAGTGATGACATAAAAAATACCGTAAAACGCGGAAGAAAGGCGCAGATTCTTCTTAACTAGTTTATGTCAGGAATCCCTAAAACTCCATCACCTTAGCAACCAATCCCAGAATTGTAATGTCCAATCACAGCACAGCATCTTATTTGTAACTAATATTATGTTGAATATTTTTTTCACAACAATGTCTTAAAAATCCATACAAATCCAGCTCAAATATATAATTTATGTCACTGATTAAAAATACATTTCTACTGATGTCCTGTCAACTAAATAAAAGTTATAAAGTGCTTCATGAAAGTTTTTTTTTTCCTCCAGTTTAATTTACAAACTATTATTTAAAAGTGTAGACAAGAAGCAGCTATCTGGTAATGTTTGAGATACTTTCAAAAAAATGTAAATAATTTGTAATTATGGGTAGGATACATTAACTATAATATAAAAGTTTTAGTTCATTTTCATGTATTTTTTGTAATTAATTAGAAAAGATTTATTCTACAAAGAGTGATAAAGTTCAGGTATTTTTTAAATTGATGACTTTGATAAATATCAAAGAATAAAATTCAAAAATTCTGTTTTGCAGAAACTGTTAATTTTACCACTTAAAAGATAGTGATCTCACATTTTCCTAATTTTATTCTAACATAAGTTTGAATAAAAAGCACTGCCATGATTGATGCAACTCAGCAGAAACATAACTGATAACAAATATTAAAGATGAAGAACTCAACAAAAACTGAGAAAAGAAAGTCTATACTGAGAAAAAAAAGCACTAAAGCAAAAGATGTACGAAGCACAAAATGTTTTCATTGAAATGCGTGTAAATTTAAAGCCATTAATGGGTGACATCCAGACAAAACAACTTTTACATTTATTAGATTTGCTTTAAACACAAACCAAACATTTTAAAAATCCCTTTTATCTAAAATAAATCAGCATTTTGCTCAACAGCTAAACATATTTCTTAAACGGCTGCAGATTTATTATCCATGCTTTAATCTGAATCACATTCCTGCCTTGTTGTGGATTATTACAATTAATAAATACATCTGTGAAAGTTTTCCGTTTGATCCAACGGTTCAAACACTGTTGGTGCTACCGTCCACGCAGGTGGATCACCTGGTGGATTTTGAGGTTTCCCAGCACGGTGAAGCTCTTCCCGCACTGCCTGCAGCTGAACGGTTTCAGCCCGCTGTGGAAGCGCTCGTGTCTCAGGCAGTTGTCCTGCCTGGAGAACTTCTTCCCGCAGATGCTGCAGCTGAACGGCCTCTCTCCCGTGTGGACCCGCTGGTGCGTCTTCAGCCGGGTCTTCTGGGTGAACGACTTCCCGCATTCGAGGCACCTGAAAGGTTTGGAGGCCTGGTGAGTGTTCTTGTGCTCCTCCAGCTGAGACAAGCGGAGGAAACTCTTGTTGCACACCGAGCAGATGTAGACGCTCTGATTCCCTCGCCACACGGTCATAAGCCTTTTTGGTCTGCAGTTCATTTTCCTGTTGATAATCTCTTCATTTGATCCAGAGGATTCTGCCTGTGCATAAAGTGAATCTGCCGACGGCCCTCCAGACTCCATACAATCATCCCGAACGACACCAGGAAGCAAATTGTCTTTATAAACGGACTCAACAAGCACAGAGAGCTCTTCTTTCACCGGCACATTAAAGCAAACATCTTCTCCTTCCTTTCCCGAAGGTAAATATGTACTCCGTATGTCATTACATGGAAACATCTGTGATTGCTCCTGAACTGCAACAGAACTTTTCTCAGACACTCCACAAGCCGGCCAGATGGGGTTGCCTCGATCCGGTGCATCCGTCGCTGCATGTTCGGCTGCTTCATCGAACCGAAGTTCACCTTCTGGCTCTTGCTTCACATCTGGACTGATGTGAGACACACAGAATGAATCAGCAGTTTTTAATTCAGGATAATCCCCGTCAATTTCAGGATGTTTCTCCTTATCTGCAGCCAAAAGAAAACAATAGCATGATGTGCTTACAATCTGAAAATGTTGTTCAGAACAGTAAGTCCAGCAGAACCTTTGCCTACGTTCACACAGCAGGTCTTTTTGCTAAAATCTGATTTTATCCGTATACCAACTGTAAAGTACGAAGGTGGAAGCGTCATCTTTTGAGAATGCTTTGCTCAAACCTGTTGCAATAAATCAATTAATCGCATGATAAATGAAAATGATTATTGAGCTAATTTTTCTCTCTTTCTACCTAAAACTGGATGATAAAACTCCCCAGGCTGGTGTTTTGGTCTCAGCTAGTCCTTTTTAACTGCAATTTTTGCTTACAGAGAAATTACAGTTGATGGTATTTGTTGTTTCTGTTGTTTATTTATTTTGGATATTCAAAATGTCTTCCAGTTCCAGTATTAGACGATCATTAGAATTTCAAGTTAATTTGATCTTTGAGAATGTGTTCTTGCATTATTATGCCATTATCATTATATTACTTGACAATGGTGTGAAAACAATTAAATTATCTTTTATTGCAATAACTTCTGGGAATATAAATATTATCCTGTAAAATGTGTTATTGTGACAGACAGCTTTGCAGCAACAGTACCAGCCCAGCTCAACAACACTGAATCCACCACATGCAAGAACTTCCTCAAGCATCTCACAGCTATAAACGAGGGAAGGACAAACTTTACTGAGACTGACTACAAGAAGAGTTTCACCTTTAATCTCCGATATGTGTAATTACTAAAATAATTAAACATGTTAGTTTTAGACGAATTTAACGGGAAGTTAAAATAATAATTTTACCTAATGTACTTCTAAGGTAAAAGTTAAGAAGACCTTGTTTATCAGTTATCAGTCTGAATTGAAGACATTTTGAATGCAGTTTGGTGTGTCCTCCTCTCACCTCTCCACAGTTCCTGATCCGCCGCTGCTGCGGTCTGCATCTGTTTCTCGGCTGTAGCTCGCCTTGCAGCCGCTTCCTGAGCTTTCCGGAGCTCAGCCTCCGTCCTCTTCAAGTTACTCCGGAGCTCCTGGATCTCGCTGTCCCTTCTGCTCACCTCCAGCCGCAGAGCCACGCTGCCCTCCTCCACCAGCATCGTTATTTCTGCCACCGCAGCTTTGGCCAGAACATCCATGATGGCGGCCACCTGCGTACTGAAAGCCGAGGGGAAAGACATCCCGCTGGAAGAGTTTAAAAAACTCAACAGAAGTGAAGTTTTGGCTTCCTATGAAGAGGAGAATCAGCGTCCCACCTGTTTTATTTTGATTTACTTCCGGTAAATTCGAAGCCGGAAGTGAGGAAGACACCAGTAACCGTAAAGCCTCTAATATAAGCGAAATGTTCGAATCCCTCGCTGTACTTCATAGCAACGTTGATCTCTTTATTAGACATACGTGAATGTCTACAGATCTAAACGTCCATGTGGTTTCCAATACAAGGTAATAGCATCTAGTGTTTTCTAAAAAGAACATAATGCAACAAACACTACA
Source organism: Poecilia formosa (assembly GCF_000485575.1). Classification (NCBI taxonomy): domain Eukaryota; kingdom Metazoa; phylum Chordata; class Actinopteri; order Cyprinodontiformes; family Poeciliidae; genus Poecilia; species Poecilia formosa. Next base: position 1,411,990 of record NW_006799984.1, on the reverse strand, counting down.
TTAATTCACAATGCTCTTTATTCAAATGCCTCAAACTAGACATGTCAATCAATCAATTTCAGATAAACTATTTATGTACATAAACTTTGCATAGAAACAACTGACCCAAAGATAAGTGCAAACGGTAAGTGCTATGGAGCCACTTTCAAAACTAATCTCCAAAATCTTGAGAATCAAAATGCAGGAAAACAAAGTGAAATGTTTTTTTTATATAATACAACCATCACACAACAGAGATGAAGAATGACGAGTATTTATAAAGGCTGTTCATCTGTATTACGTGTGATGTTGGAGCAGCACTAAATACTTCGTTCCACCTCAATGTTTGCATTTTTCATGTTTTATTTAGAATAATTCCAGGCAGAATTATTAAGGCCTGGGATTAAGTTATAATGACCTCCTCAACGCAGTTATAACAAACTGAATCTCATGCTTTTATTATTGCATTTGTGTCTGACGAACACAAAATTAAAATTATAAAAAATCTGGTAAAGATGTATAAAAAGCCTTAAGTTAAATTATAATCTTTCATTTCAGTTCCATAATCTCACCATTGAAAATGAAGAAAAATAGAAAAGTACACTTTTAATTTTACCACATTTATTCAGTAGGAATGAAAACTCATGTTAGAAAGGCCTCCCTTCACAATTATTGTGACCTAAATGAAGCTGAACTATTTTTTTATTTTATTTTTTTTATTCTCTATATTTTTAAGTTGTTCCTGCTTCTGGGGTAGAAGTGTAACGTGACACAGAGGCCGTTTTCTTTTAACTGTTTTTCAAAATGGGAAAGAGAGGGAAATGTATCATTAAAGTTAGGGAAGTTGGTATACAAATGAGAAAATAAGCAGCTTCTCGTTGCAACTTGCCCTCAGGGGCAGAGCAATAATTAAAAATGCAAAACAGCTGGAACCCACATTTATCTTTCCAAGACGCACAGTGAGGAGGCCGGTGATGGAGGATGAATAAAGTCTCCTGAAAGTGGCATGCTGGGGTCACCAAGGCTCCACGAGTGCCAATAATTACACAGATTATACAGATGTTTAGGAGCTTTTTTCCACTGAAAAATTAGTTGAGTCAAATATTTTGGTGAGATTTTACCACTAAAACATATGGTGGTAGCTTTTTATGCATCTTTACCAGGGTGTGACTTTATAAACTGTTTTCAACAAAGTTACTATGATGGCTGTAAACCAAAAAAACTAAATATTAACAATGATGACAAAAATGTCAGCAATCACAAAATAAAACAATGATGAAGTTTTACTTTCGGCTGGGTAGAGAGCCTCGTGAACACCGTGAGCTGAGTCTGAAGCATCTCCTTCACTCACTAACAGTAAATTTGGGCAAATTGGAATTTTTAAAATCCGCTTCATGGAAACACAGCCAGCTATTTTGAAAAATCTCACACTTTTGTGGTAGGATGAGGTGATTTTTCAGTCATATCGAAATGGATGCATTTCAAAAAACTGCCATGGAATAAATTTTTTCGTATCACACGGATCATGTGATTGACAGCTGGCTGTTACTACTGTCAGAAACGCCAAAGAAGATGACAGGAAGTGATAGAAGGACAAAAGTTTTTGTTTTTTTCTACAGCCAGCTGGCTCCAACAAAGCTCTCATAGTTTATAAAAAGATGAGTTTGTCATTCGGATCTGTAGCTAAAATCTGCAACTACAATTTCCCCAAAACGCTGCATCTGTAACCGTTCCTAAATATAAGGGACTTGTCGCTGAGTTATGAATATAATCTCAAGTAACTGTTTACATCTATCACTGCTGTGGTTTTTAATGACTTATTGCGTGAACAAACTTATTCACGTGATTTCAATTGCATTTCTTATTTAATAAAAATGTCGCAGTTGTGAAATTTTGTTTCTTTCCACACAAGTGAAATGTCGACAAAGTTTTGCACACATTTGTAATGGAGGCCCAGCTACTGTCCTTCACTTCCCCAGTCCTTCTGGGTCCGCCTCTCCTTCTCTTCCTCGCTCTTTCTCCCGCCTCAGCGTCGCGATGGCCACCGCCTCGTCGAAGCACATGCTGAGCGGGCTGTTCCTCTTCGCGTCCCTCACCGCCGCGTCCAGGCCGTCCCTCCTCTTCTCTCTGAGCATTGACGGCCTGTCCTTTTTCTCGGCGGTCTCGCTGTCCCCGTCTCCGTCCCGCTCCTGCTCTGTGGGGACCTTCAGAGCGTTGTCTTTCCTCTCTCGTTCCTGCTGCTGCTGACGGAGGGTCAGCGCAGTGATTTTGCAGTGCTGAGGCTTCGGGGGAACTACCGGCACGGCTTTGACCTGGTAAACCTTAGGCTGTTTGGAGACGACCAGCTTCCTCCCGACGCCTCCTGGGCTGCCACTGCCGTTTGCAGGATTACTTCCTTCCTTTGGGTCCCTAATATCAGATGAGATCACTGGCTGTTTATTGGCGCTCGGCTGTGTTCTGCTTTCTGCTCTGTCTGCGTCTTCCTTCTCCTTTTCTGTTTCTTCGGAAACCGCATCTTCTCTCTTTTGATGCTCAGCTTCTTGATTTAACTCATTTCTCTCTTCATCTGAAGGTTTCTCTACATTTGGCTCCAGTGATGACGCTTCTGTCTTGTTCGTCACGTCTTCCTCCTCCACTTCTCCATCTTCCTCGACATCTGCCTCTGAAGAAGCTTTCCTCTCAGATTGCTCACTCTCCTCATCCTCAATCACTTCACAAACAACATCTTCAATCTCACTCCAAATGTCACTACTTGTCCTGCTGTTTGCATTGTCCTCCTCACTGACTTGTCCTTCAATGTCTTTTGACGTATCATCTCTTGTCAAAAGAGAATCATCTCCAGGCTCATCCAGAACCTCTTCCCCGTCCTCAGCTTTTGCTCCAGTCAGACTGTCGGTTTCCTGAAGCTCCTCACAGCAGCTTGTTGATGCTTCTGAAGTTACACATTTTTCACTTTCATCGTCTTCTGTGGCGCTTGGAGATTCATCTGTTGTCCTGCCAAAAGGACAAATAAAAAGCAGTTCAGACGTCTGCAATAGAAGTAAATCAGCAGAGAAACATACAGAATCTTCCTAAAGGAACTTTATCCTATTTGGAAACATGAAAATACAAACAAATTTAAATGTGTTTTATTGAGATACACAAACTCAAAGCAACACATAGTTTAGTTCACTTGACTTTAATTTACTCCATTTTAGTTTAGATCACTTTAGTTTACTTAACTTTAGTTTGCTTTAGTTTAATTCACTTTATTTTAGTTTGATCACTTTAGTTCTCTTCACTTTTGTTTAGTTCACTTTTGCTTAGTGCGCTTCATTTTAATTCACTTTGGTTTAGTTTAGTTCGCTTCACTTTGATTCACTTCACTTTAGTTCACTTTAGTTTAGTTTGATCACTTTATTAAGTACTGACTTAATAAGTATTTATATTCCTGTTGGTATTTGTACAACTTTGCTTTTGTACAGTTTTTTATTGTCACTGTTTGTAAAAAGTCTTTAATTCACATTTTGTACATTTTTAATTAACCAACTCGACAGAAGCACATTCTTCTTTACTGGAGTACAGTATTTTTACTACTACACTGAATTTATGCTGAAATCTTGCCCTTTCTGTGCAGTATTTTTAATCCTTAATCCGGTTAATTAAGGAACAAAAAAAACAAAATATTTACTTGCACTGAATAAATTTTCTCTCTGTCTGAAGTTAATCAGATCAAATGTTTCTTGTTTCAGCTTAGTTAGAATTACCAAAATTATTTATAGAAAACTTAGCGAGAGCATTTTTTAGAAAAAATAAAAAGTTTACGTACATTTAGTCAGTAATAAGGAAAACTGTATTTTAATCTGTATGATATGGATCAAACCTTTTGGGCTTCCTTCCACGAATGTCTGATAGATTTACTGACACATCTGAGTTAACTTTAGGAACACCTGTGGGTGTGTTTTAAGGCCACACGTTAAACACGCCGCTTTTTGTGTTTGACATGATGGGAAAGGGAAAATAAAAACAGGGATGGTTGCACCATCCTAACTGTGACGTACGGAGGTGGCAGCATCATGTTGTGGGGCTGCACGAGGAACTGGTGCACTTCTTAAAATAGACGGCATAATGAGAAAAGAACATTATGTGGAAATATTGAGGCAACATCTGAAGACATCAGCCAGGAAGTAAAACAATCTGCTCAAAACTCACAACTTTGTTTATAATGCCAACATCCTTGTGCTATTTATAGCTTCTTCTTATTCATATTTTACACTTTTCAAATAATTTTTGGCCCTCTTAAACCTTCATATTGACTGAATGTTAGAATGGCTTGATAACTGAACTGAAATTATATGTTAATACTTTATTACCTCTGTGTGTCCTTTTCAAGCTGATCTTCTCCATGATAAGATTCATCCTCTTCCTCCTTTTTTGTCTCTTGCTTTTCTTCATCGTTTCCAGCGTTTTCCTGCACATGCTCAGTTGCTTCTTTACAAACAGAAAGTTCAACATCCAACGGTTCACAGCTTTTTCCCTCAGACCCCTGCAGCTCCTGGACTAGATCAGGACTGGGACAATCCCGGTTGTCTGATTCCAGTCCAGACAGATTGCTCAAGAAGAAGTCCGGTGGCAGGCTCTTAACAAACATGCTCTCATCTTCATCGCTGCTGTAATCATCTTCATCTCCCTCATCTTCTGAAACATCGTCAGAGGAAGAGTGTTCCTCCGGTCCGTCTATGGGCGACGTCATGTAGGGCAAGCTGAGGGATTTAGTGTGTCGACTGTTCAGGTCGAGGCTGAGCGGTCTGTGTGGATTCGGCTCTGACACACTCAGCGTCGGTCTCTCAGCTTGAGCCATGACTTCATACTCATCATCAGAGTGACCAGGAGGCTCGACGGAGAACTCATTAATCTGAAAGGCAAAGAGACCAAAATGCTAAAACTACTTATTTAATCTGTCATGATAACAAACTTTGCTGGATGATAAATTGTTGGGGGAATGAACAATAATGTTGTTTTGTACAACGGCGTATTAGGGCCATCGTAGATAAAAGTTTAAAAAAAAGAAGGTAATTTCTAGGAAATTTTCTAGAAAAACATAGGAAATTTCTGAGTCGAAAATGTGCTAGAAAAAAATCTGAAATTTTGGGATTAAGTTTAGTAATTTTGTAAAAGAAAAACTAGAAATATGAGATTGAACAGTCAATAATTTTCTATAAAAAACTAGAAATTTTGAGATTAATTTCAGAAACTTTCTAGTTTCAAAAGTCAGTGTTTTTACTTTTGAAACTCAGAAAATTTTTGTAAAATCGAACATTTTCAACTTTTGAAACTATTTTTGTTCTAGAAAATTTCTGAGGTGAATCTAAAAATTTCTGAGTTTTTTCTAGATTTTTTGTACTTCACAAATTCATAAATTGAAAAAAATTCTAGAAAATTTCTGAAATAAATTATTTAAATTAATTTCTGAGTTTTTTGGCAGAAATGTATTCCTCTTTTTTCTGCTTCTACAATAACTCTAATACGCCGTTGTATGTTTTGAAACATTTTTTAAGTGACATACTGATAATGGTACAAGAAAGCAAGTTCGCCTTCTCAAAGATCAAGCAACACTGAAACTAGAAGATTTTAAAAAAAACAAACAACCAAAACATTAAATAAAATATAAATTAAAACACAAATAATCATAAACATACATAAAATGGATTATGAAGACTCTGTAAACAAAACTGCCCTTCAAAAAGTATCAAAATGGAAATGATCAAGCCTTTCAATTTATGATGTGATGAATTGATTTATTGCTTATTGCTGAATGTTAATTCTACATAATTTGTGAGATAATAATGTCCCACCTGATAGGACCCACTGCAGTCCATGTGGTCCATGGCGCTGCAGTCCATCAGGTCCAGGAATTCAAAGTTGTCCTCGATGTAGCCCGACACTTTGCGGTCGTCTTCCTCGGCTTCAGTTGAGTTTAGAAAATCATCAGAATCAGAAACGCTGTCGTCTTCATGCTGCGAGGCTGCAGCCGCCTGCTGATAGTCCAGCTCTGATCCCTTCATTTCTGTAAATAAATGATGATCAGGGTCAGAAATATGATGGAGTACTAGAGCTACAGTTAGAAAATGAAAAGAATACAAATACAATTACATAGATAATTTCACCCTTTCATGAAAATATCATTATAATGTCACAAGAGGAAACTCATAATATCACAAGAATAAAGTTGTAAAAGAATAATGTTGAAATAATATGCTAACAAAGTCATAATGTTACGTGAATAAAGTCGAAATATTATGAAAATAAACTTTAATTATGACTTTAGTCTCATATTATTATGACTTCGTTAGCGTATTATTTGAACTTTATTCTTTTACAACTTTAAAACCTTGAAATATAGGTTTCTTCTGAAGTTACTATTCTCATAATACTGACTTTATTCTCATAATATTATGACTTTCTTCTCGCATAACTTTATTCTCGCAATTCTGACTCTATTCTTCTAATATTACGACTTTATTCTAGTAATTTTATGCATTTCTTATTTTCTAATACTGCATCATACAAACAGAAGCTTGCAGGTTAGTAGGAGAGACACAACATATTTAGGTCAGCATGTTTAACTAATCATTATGAATTTGTAAAAATCACCCATGTATTCGCTGTCTTGGTCTTCATCTCCCATGTTTTCGTGATTATCTTCCTCTGTGCTGGAGTTGTGGCTTTTCACTCGTTTTTCTCTCGGTACATGTTGGCCTCCCGTCTCCTTGTGTCCACAATCTTTTCTTAGCTCCTCACCGTTTTTCTCTTCTCCTCCTTCTTTCCTCTCCTCCTCAGAGACTTCTGGTGCCCCTTTATGTCCCTCTGTGTCCAAATCTTCTGTTTCATTTTCACTCTTGTCCTTTTCTTCAACATTTTTGCTCTCTTCCACGTTCCACTCCATTAATTTTGGCTCCTTGATCTCGATCTTTCCCCCTGCCTCCTTGCCATCCTGCTTGTCCCCTCCGTCTTTGTCTCTTCCCCGGATAATGACCCTATCACTGCCACCTCCTTGAAGAACCCCCAACGCCAGGTTAGAGGTGATATGTAGCGGCACAGTGACCATGGTGGGGCCGGTGATGTGCATAGCTGCTCGTCTGGCTTTGTTGGAGAGTCCTGGAGACCTGGTCTGGACGCCCTCGCTGCCCGGCACCGCTAAACCCTCTGGGTCCAGAGCCGTGTAGGTCCCCTGGGTGCCTGCTCCTCCGCTCACTAAGCCCGTTCCTCTGCGGTAGGTCACGGCATATTCTCTGCTCCCTAACCCGCTGGCGGGAGCTGCGGAGTCTGAGCCGGGCGGAGCCAGGCTGGTGGCTGCAGGGGACAAGTTGGTGGATGGAGGACGCGGCCCAGAGCGCCTGGAACCTGAAATACAAGGAACAGTTCAAAACAACCAGAGTTGGCTAGAAACTAGTTTCATCTGCTCAATTACTTGGGTAACTTTTTTGACAAACTTTACTTTTAGGAATATTTTTACTATTTCTGGATTTTCTACCCAATGAATGAAAAACAAACACGTTTTAACCAAAAATTCACCAGCCACAGACACAAACCTGCAGTTTTTGGTAACGTTTCATAAGTTTTTTATTGAAAGAAACCTATTATTTATTTTGCCTAATTTTGTTATTTTTTTGTTACTTCAATTAGTTATTGTCATTTTTATCTTTAACATACAAACATTTCTACTTAACTTTATATTTTCATGTATCTGATTATGTAATTTTTTAATATTAAATGATTGATAATTTGATCAGTTACTCTGTACTTGAGTAGACGTTTCACCAAATACTTTTTTTTCTCGTACTTGAGTAATTTCTTGGATGGTTACTTTTTACTTTTACTCAGGTAAAAATATTTTGAGCAGTGTTAGGGTGTCTTGTCACTTTAAATCCAGATAAGCTGCTGCTGGCCACACCCCATTAGCTCAACATTTACATTCACATGTGAAAATGGCTGCAAACTGATGTGCAGTTATACAACCGTATATCTTTGAAAAGCATTAGTAGAGCCTTCTCCACAACCAACCAGAATGTAGCAAGTGATTTCTGGACGGCAAGTCAACAACAAAACACTTGTCTTTTCCAGCAGCCATTGTACAGCTCATACAGCAGTAAAACCAACTAAGCCCAAATGTGCTGGAGCTCAGCTAAGGTTGCTAAGTAAAGGGCTGGGCTTCACTGGAGTAGCTAGGTAACAGGAGTTGCTAATTTGTGGCATTACATTCTGGAGGTTTTTGAAACAGTTTTATTTTCAGACACCAAAAAATATTAATTTATTGCAGAAAAACATCTGGGTAGTTTGATTAAACACTTGGGCTGTTTATAGAAGCAGTGTAAATCTAAATGGAAGTATAAAAATGTATAAAATGATAATTTTGCATAATAGACCCACTTTCAGTTATCTTCTATTGTCTATCATGCTTGTCTGCTTTTAATTCAGCTACATCAGCAATGTTTTTTGTTTCTCTTTCAGTTTCTGCTGTTAAAAATGTTTCTACTGCATTTTATTTTCGACATATACTTGCTTTACCAATTATTCTGCATCTTTACAGACGCAAAAAAGTATTTCTGCTTCAGTTTAGCTTCTTCAGTAGATTAAGTTGCAAATTAAGCTCATTAGATTAACTGCATTTTCAAAACAAAGCTAAATTGTTCTTATTCTGATATAATTTATTCTTGGTCTTTTTTTTATTATTGTGTTTTTAAATCTATCCTTTTTTTTATTTTGGTACGTAGTGTGGTCTGCTTACTTAATCAATAACTAGCATTATTACCACAGCTGTTTTGTGGATCAGAAGGAAATAAAATTAGGAGCTAATTGTTTTGACTATCGTCTAAATTTTCTGTCACCACAAAACTCTTTCACAATAGAACATACAATTTTTCTAAACATAAAAAGAACTTTGCATCAGATCAGTTAGGCACAGCAAATAAATAAAATAAAAAGAGTTTCTTGCAATAAATCCCCTTTGATTAATTAAACCAATTTTTAAAATATTTGAGAGCAAAGCACCTTCATTTGGGTAGGACGGTGTGCTGAGGGAGTCCATGCTTCTTGCCGGTCTTAAAGATGTTCTGTCTTTTTCTGAAATTACAAAAGGTAGTGACAACTTCATGAAGGAGAATATAAAGACGCAGGCAGCATTTAAACGAATGTGGTAGAGGTTTGCATAACTGAATAGTTTTATTTTTTCTACCACTCCAAAACTACAGATTATCAGATAATCTGGAGCTTACTCACTTCAATAAATAAAACTGAAAGCACTTTTTTGTTTGTTTTTGGAAAAACCCACAAATAGAGACAGAGAAGTCAAATCTCTCATTTCCTACCCTTGGCAGAATGTTTGTGTTTCCGTCGCGGGTCTGGGAATCGTCCTCCAATGTTGAAAATGGACATCCACTTCCTGCCTTTGAGTGATCCTTTCCTCCTGAGGACGCAGTTTAGTGAACAATGTCTAAATTTTATCCAAATTCACATATCTATGCAGCTAATTTACATTCATGTGGCCTTGAATAAGTTTAACCATCTTTAAATGTAAGTATGGTCCTGTATTAATATTTTATCTAACGGATCAATGATCCCCTCACTTGTCTGTGCCTTCGATGATTGAGTGGTAGGGTCTGATGGCGAGGGGACCATCGCCTGGACTAATGTTCCCAAAGTTAGGCTGAGAACCCGACGACCTGAAGAACACGAGCTCCTGATTGGGCAGCGCCGACGGCGAGGGGAGGGACTTCCTCCTCTCTGTAGGTGCGCCTAAACGACGGAGAATGCAGAGATGAAGCAGGAGTCTGAATGTGGGGAATGTCTGAGTGTTTCTCCAGACCTTCCAGAGGAAACAGCTGAGGGACGTGAGTGAGGACGAACTCCACCACGATGGACTGGACCCGGACCTCCATGAAAGCTGCGGTACCGTTGAATCCAGACGCCTCGATGTCCTTGGACCTTATCATGCAGGGAAATAAATATGTTTATCAACTGGTTTTAAGAAGGAGCAGCTTTAATTCATGTTAAAACACAAGGAAGGAGAATTTGAAGGACCAAGATGAAGAAATAACTGATAAAGGGAAGATTTCAATGGAAAATAATGTGTAAAGACAGACAGAGAGACAAATCTCATCAATTCACTTGTTCTAGAAACTCAAAGCAATGCTTCACATAAGCCAGTTTTAAGTAACAAAGCAGGTGTAAGGCAGGTACGTTAGCACACCTGAGCAGGTTGGGGGCCCAGACGATGGCCAGGTTGCGAGCGTGCATGTTGGTCTCTGAGGAATAGGAAGCCATCTTGACCAGGTGACGCATCAGAAACTCCAGAGTCCTGCGAGAAGAATGGTTAACATGATTTTATCTTTTAAAAAATTACAATTTGTCATTATATATGCACCTCACTAACAAACAATTATGTTTAAACAAGAGTCATGTCTGTGTTTACTTTATGAATTTGAATCCTTGGTGACCTTTTATTTATTTATTTATTGCTAAGATTTGAAGCTGTTCAACTATAAAAGTCATCTAAATTAAATCAGAGTAATGAACTTTAAAAAACCTAAACAAGTGGGTCCCAAAACTATGGCTTTTAATATACTATTAAAAATGTACATTCTTAAAAATATTTTTCTGTCACTTAAGTATATGGCAAATAAGTTTCCTTACACAACTGGAACATTTTAGGAAAAAATACATAAAATTTATTAGATTTAAAGTCAATATTGAAATAAATTAACTGGTCATCCCTCTATTTCTCTCTTGCTTGCACTACTTTATTGAATGTTCTTTTTATTTGTCTTAATAGTTTATTTATAAAATTTCCATATTCTTATGCTTCACATAAGTATAAGAATAATAACATCAAATAACAAAATCTAAGTAATTTCAGAAACTGAATTTTACTGCTTAATGAAGAAAAAAGTATTTTTTATTTATCATCCTTCATTGAAGCACACAGAAAAGATACAGAAACATGATATAAAGGAATAGTTTATTATCTTCAATCCTTAATTTTTTAGCAAAACTGTTTATCTGGAACCTCTGCCAAATTTGGCTAAAAATAAACCTTCAACACCAACGGCATAATGGACTACAACCGTTTTAGCTACGTTTTACCTGCTATAAGGTTAGTAAATATTAAGAAGCAGAGGATTTCAGTTTTAGAGTCTCTACCTGTAATGAGGTTCTGGAAGCTCCTTCAACACATCCCTGATCTTTACCAGCCTCTCCTCCTCCAGCTGGATGGCCACTGCCTCCTGCAGGAAGACATGCACTGTTAGCATTTTCCATTTCTTAAAACATTTACCTTCTCGAAAGTCAGTCAACATAATAGTCAATGAGAATCCACTTGATCTTGAGCATGTAATTTCAGAGAGCAGAATCAGAGTTACTCACAGCAAACTTGTCATACAGCTGGTATGTGAGCAGAGGGTTGGGCAGCTCTCTGAAATAAGCTTTGCACAGAGAGCTGACGCAGTGGATGTCCTGCAGATATACATCTTTGTTCAGATCTGGAGACCCGTCACTCTCAAACTCGCCCCTGGTTTCACAGAAACAAAAGATTCACCTCATAAGGTTTTCACAAACAAATCTAAATAAGATCTAAACTTATTTTCAAATGCGGTCATAAGAAGATTGTACAGAATGCAGAATCTTTGCAATAATAATTTGCATCCTGACAAAGCCTTTTCTACTCCATTATTTACATGCTAACTGAGACCTGTAGAGCCTGAGATAGAGTTCTTGTGTAGTGGTGGGACTCAATTAAATTATTTGAATTAATTTAATAGTGTCAATTGTAATTAATTAATCAAAATGAATCAACAAAATAAACATTTTCAATTCCAAAACCCTTTTTGCAGCTAAACTATTGAATGAATAGACATATGGCTACATACATATTTTTAGTTTTAAATTTGTTATTCAGCCATCAGATTAGTGCAAAGTGCTATTATCACTATTCACCTTTCACGTTTTTCAGGAACCCCTTATCATTCATGTAACTTCTTTTTTCCTTCAGACATCAGCGCCAGCGTTAGTACGTGTGCTGCTACATGATTAGCATTGAGGCTTGAACAGCTTTGGAAATGGGCTAACTCCTTTTAGCACAACTTGAACACAACAAAAGTATTTACCAGCGTCCCAAAATAACGTTTTTTCACGCAAAAAGCCATTTCTCTTGACTCAAAAGAAACGGCTTTGTCATCCATGGTTTTTGTTTGCGGATGTTGTTTGTGCGCCAGATTTACGGGCGTACCGAAACACGTGAATAGAAAGGTTCCGGCTCGGGACTTCTTTGTGTAAAAAAAAAAAAAAAATGCAATTAATTTCGTTAAAATTGTTAACATGTTAAAATCCAAGTAATTAATTAACTCCCTAAAGTCCCGACTCTTGTTTCTGCGTTTTGTTTTAGGTGAATTTACAGCAACATTCCCTTCTGGGAAGATTAGCTTCTCTCATAATCGATTCTGCATGGGGATAATTTTGTAACTGTAAAATTATGGATTCAAATTGTTTAAAAATGGTCTTAATTAATATCCCTCACAGGTCATTGCTGATGTCTTTCCATATTGGTATTGAGCTAATGCACACCAACAATACACCTGATTAACCAATTAATCAGGTGGATTTGATTATAAAACATCTGGTTATGCCACTTCCTCCTCTTACGGCAGAAACCTTCAGGTTGTGCTTAGATTTTCCTTTGACTGTATTGAAAGCATGGAAATATCTAGTGTGAAGGGGTACCACACAATTAGCCAAATAAAAAAGCCTAACCGTAGTTTCTGGATGTTGGACGACACTCCAGACAAGCGGTAGATTCCATCCACGATCCCATGTTGCTCCACAAACTCGCTGCAGGATCGTAGCACCAGGGGAACTGCAGGAAATCACTCTGATTATTAAAAGCAACTACAGAACAACAGACAAAATGAGGTATGGACAAAGGTTATAGTACTTCTGCTCATTCATTTGTTGAATTTCAATATAGGACTTTATATATCAAACCAGATCATAAAAATACGGGAAGCTAAAGCCAGCTGTTGCTATCCAACGCTGCAAAAACACAAAATTTTGCAAAGTATTTTTGTCTAATTTCTAGTGCAAATATTACTTGAAATAACCTTTCAGCAAGGTTTAGGAGCTTGTTTTAAGTCAGTAATTCTTGAATATTGACTTAATTAACAAAATAGTACAAGTTGCATTGGTGCATTTTTTCTGTGTTAGGAGTGTTGGAAAGCTTCTTGCGTTTTGCAGTGAAAAGATAAAAGATTTTCCTCATTTTTAGGAAAATATGCTGTCAGGTTGAGGTTACTAGACAGATAAAAAAAAAAAAAACTGGTATAAAAAAGGTGTTAAAAGACTTCCAGGAAACAGGAAACATAATAAAACCTGAGGTTTTTTTGGTGTACAGTGCAGTTAATCTTTTTTTTATTTTTATTTTTTACTAAAAATAATTTCTTCATGGTGATCTAAAGGAATTCAATCAGCAGTTAGCTTTATATTTAATCTTTCATACCCACATAAAATAAATAATTTCTTTGTTGAAATTTTCCAATGAAAGTAAACATGCATGTTTACTTTAACCACCAGATTTTGTATTGAGACAGAATGCTGTAATAACCACAATACCTGCTGCTGAACAAATGAGTGAAACAAAATATTAAGACCGCAATTCAACTTCTTCAATCTGTGATGAAATCCCAGTAACAGCACTCTGGCATTTTTGCACAATTTACAGGCGTGACCTGTGTGCCTGACGAGCTTTCAGCTCTTTCAAAAAGACGTAATTTGGTGCTAAATGTTGTCTAACCAAACCAGAGACCACCAGAACTAAATGAAGGCTGATCTGAAATTCCACCTGCTGTCTGAAAAGTCTTAAAAGTTTTAATTAGTTAAACTTTGCAGACATTATCTAGAACAAGCAACAGTTTTTTTTACAAACCAGGAAGGTGTGTCATCATGCAGCTCTTCGACCTAATCTAAAAAGAAATGCCACTCGGTTTTTGACATCTTTACCCACAATGAACCCAGTGAAACCATGAAAACAGAGGAAACATAAAGATACTCCCATCAACCTCCTTTGTGGTTTGGGTTCAATGCACTAAGTAAAAATGAATAACCTGCAGTGGTAAGCACGAAACTTTACTGGCTCATTGTCAGAGTCTCAGTATTGCCATTGTAAACTTTTATTCTCAATATTTATGATTATGTTTATGAGCTACAGAAACAATATAAACAGACTCCTGCTTCTAGGGATTTTTGGTATCTGAAAAACTGAAAATTTGGCCTCAGTTCTTTGGTGTTTGTGTTTTTGGTTTGATTCTTTCTACTAGGTGATTTATGCATCACAGTTTCTGCCATTATAATTCTTCTTGTAGGTCTATTTTCATAGTCATTTTCTATTTTCATAGTTATTGAACTCCCTCTACATTGTTTCCTACCTCAGTTCACATCTTGCCATATTCTATTCAAAGTCCTATATTAATTATCACTCAAAAGGTATTAGATTATTCCTTTGTATTTTGTTTTTCTGTTGTAACATGTTGTTCTTTGTGCTTTTCTATTTACTTTCCTTAAATTAGTGTTAGCATTTCTTTGGTTTAGTATGTCATCTTTTGTTTCTCTCATATTATACCCACACTGCCTCATTATCCCCACGTTTCACCCGATCTGCTACTCATACAGCTAACTAGATACCTAGTTAGCTACCTGGCTGTACAGATAGATAGATACATAGACAGACTGACAGACAGATGGATACTTTCCTCCTTTCTGTTTCCATATTTTGTGATAATCAAGAGATTAAAAGCTCTTATCTTTCTCTGTTCAGTGCCAGATTTTCAGGGTTTTTTGCCCAGATTCACCTCTAGTTCCTTGCTCCTTTTCAAGTCACATTTTATTTGATGTCTCTGAGATTTGTAAGTTTTGCTTGATAAAATTCTCGTTAATGCCTTTAGTCATCAGTTGCTGTTTGCAGTGTCAATACCCTGCAGAGTCAACGTTAAAGGGTTAGTGTTATGTATTTTCCAGGCACATTGTGCCATTTTATAGCACAATCAAGTAACTATGTTACCTTCACTTATTATAGAAGTGCATATCAAACTTAACCTAAAAGAAATTTGATTTTGCACTTTGATCCCTTGAAATTGGGCCTCTATTTCTTTAAGAAGGTCCTACTCTTTCCAACACGCCGCCTTCAGAGCGTCATAATAACAATAGCAACTATGCTTCTCCATTAGGCCGTTTATGACTGTTCTTAATGCCGTAATATGATGAGCTCAGAAAATCCATAGTTCCAGCAGGTGTTTGCTAATTGCTGCTGCCGCTAGTCTGAAGGGGCTGAGGCAGGAATCAAAACAACACTCCAGGTATATATTTGATGAGGAAATAACATAACAGTTTGTTTGATTTAAGGCAAATAATACTATATTTATGTCTGATTAAGTTTTTTAATCAATGTCACTATCAGCTTTACACAGCAAGAAACTGAAATTTGTGTCCATTGCACTTTGCAAAACTCTAAAACTACTAAATTAGACTACTCTACCACACAATAATGAACTTTTTAGTCTCTTCTGAAGAAAAGTGGTTGCACTAGACTTTAGAGGATCAGATTAAAGAGGAATACAAATGTAAAAGCTTTTAAGGTTTTGATATTTTTATCTGAAAATCCATCATTCTGCTCTAATCCCTGTTGATTTATCATATCCAGTCCCACTGAAGTTTGAAGTTGTGACATGACAACTTATTTAAAAAAAGTTTGAAGGCTGTAAATCCACAAATTCAGCTAAAACCTCTGATGTGATCAACTCCAAAAGCCCCAGATAGAAATAGTAATGGTAGTCAGTGTTAGAGTAATACATTATCAGGTTTTGTCAAAGCAGGTGTGGTTGAAGTTTTGTGGTTTTAATGTTATTATAGAAAGTCCCTTAAAAGGCACATAAGTGTCTCTGCTATCGATTATTTATGAAACTATACAATCCTGACAGCTAAAAAGAAGAAAAACACTCAATAAGACGAATCTGATGCTTTACATTCAGGTTCTCAGCAATCTGACAGCGGTTTTGTGATGCAGGAAATACAAATACAGTCTTGAGATGAATGTGTGAGGACAGAGGCGATGACTATCCACTTACTCTCCTGATTAGAGGTGGTGAGATGCTCCAGCAGATCACATCCAAACACCTTCTCTTTGTTGCCTCCTTTTCTTCGATTTCTCCGCATCTCTTCCTGCCTCGGGTTTCCACCTCACATTCAGAGCGGCCTGCGTTGCTCCTCCGTCAGCTCAGCCTGCCTTCCTGCCTGCCTGGGCTGGATTTGCTCTCCAACTCTCGTTAGTGTGGCAGTGAATTTGTGGAGGACCTGTGCATTTCAGGGACTCTAGCGCACTGCTGCTGCTGCTGCTGCTGGAAACTCTGCCACCTGTTTGAGCTGTATCGCATTGTAAAGCTGGAGTCTTTGGACAAACTGTTAGTCTTCCCCCCTGCAAAACCAGATAAAACATGTTTTTATCGGCGCAAACTGCAGATGACTATCCATGCAAAATCAAACAAGCTGCACTCAATCCTTGGTGTGCAAATGTGGCTTTCCACTTCCCCCCCGATGAACTCAATTTATTTTTCGAATCACAGGCCACACCCTTGTCCCTGTACTTCTGCTATTCAGTGAAAAGAGCCCCTGAATGATCACCGCTGTCACACATTTTGGGACTCTTTGAGCTGCTGGACCAACTGAAGCCTCCGGTCTCGACTTTTTGACCCCCCCGCTGTCTTCACAAATGGCCCCTTCGCCCTTCCTGAACACATGTCACGGCCATCGCAGGGCCCGTTCTCACTGCAGCGGAAGTCGAGCTTGAAAATACAAACTCAGACCGACATTCAAACTCAACCCTCCGCCGTCTCCACCACCCTGGCACCTGCTGCCTCCCTCCCATCGCTCATCCCATCCCTGTCCACGCAACCCTGTTGAGGTTGGAGTTTAAAACTGGGAACAAGGGAGAAATAAACAAGTTACAAAGCAAAAACAAGTGTTCCTACCTTCACTCTGCAACGGCACACAAGAGGCAGCATAAAGTGATGACGCAAAAAAACCACTAAACTTCCCCTGTTAACTTCCTGAGTGTCTCTCCTTCTCTTGTGCTTTCTCTGTGCATGCGGCTCACAGTTTCTCCGCCTCTGTAGGGAAATCAGTTCATTGTATCTGCATGCTGCATCTATTTCCCTTTGTGAGCAACGTTTGCCTCTTTGTTGTCCAACTTCCATGTGGTTTACTCACTCAGATGGGAAGAAGCGGACATGTTAATACGTATATGAAAAAAACACATTTCTATTTCTGTATTTGGAGTTTTGATGACCATTAACCACCTCTTGATGAAATCTGTCATGTTTTAAATGTTTTATGTTTTCTGGACAGCATTTTGGTCCTTTTGGTAATTTAAGGTGCTTTCTAAATAAACCTGGATTGGATTGAATGGGATTATTATCTTTTATAATAGTATCATGTTATGCAAATAAACTGTGCAAAAATAAACACTGTTTGTGCCAAAGTACCACAGTTGGTCAAAGTCCCAATAAGAAGTAGCATAATAAACACAAGTGTGCTCAATAAAGGCTTCAAAACAGAAACAAACAATAAACCAGACAGAAACTGACAGTAATATAAATATAAGCAGATATTTTCGCCTATCATTGACATTATAATCATATTTAAATCAAAGCAACCACGGTGGAGCAGCAGGTGTTACAATATTTTATTTTCTGTTCTCCTTTGATTGTTTGTTTTTTAAATCTTACTTTTTTGTATTAGAATCTTAGCTTACTTTTCTGTAATTTGATATTTGGATTAAAGTTTTAATGTCTGTCTTTAGGCTTCTCTCTTCATTTAGATTCATTCCTCCGTCCCGTCAGCCTACCAGGTGTTGCCCATTTCCTGATTGCCTCACATGCAGCTCATGTTGTCATCCTGTAAGTGTTGCTCTCTGGTTTCATTGTTCTCTACTGGTTTCTCCATTATACTACTTTTCATGCTGGTCCACTGCTTCTCTGCTTCAGTTTTTATATTTTTTATTTCAGTTACTAACATTAAACTACACCAAACTCAGACTTAATGGGTTAGAAGGAAAGGTTGATGCAGAGTCAGGGACTAACTCCCCTAAATGAAGCTGCAAATCAGAATCATTAATTAACAAACGGTGACCTTACTTTAGGGGATACGTTGGTTTATTAATGGTTAAGTAATGATTAACAACAGATCAATTTTATATTCTTACAGCTGCATGCCTATGAAGCTATTATTGTTTCTCACATAATAGTGGTTACATATTTATGAAGATATAATGATATAACCACAATATCAGTACAAACAAGTATTTTAATTTATCGTTTATATTTTCCTGACCTTTGCTCCCTTTTTTCATCTTTTCTTTATTTATATACAAACCTTTTTATCATTATTATTATTATTATAGTTGTTGTTGTTTTTATCACCAAAGGTTCCACTGTCATGTTCCAGCAATACATTAACAAATACAATTTTTGTCTTAGGCCTACAGACTAGACTAGAATAAAATAGAATAGAATAGAAATAATTTATTTCCCCAGAGTGGGGTAATTCATTTGTACCAGCAGAATAGAATAGAATAGAATAGAATAGAATAGAATAGAATAGAATAAGAAATTGTACAATTATTAAAATTAGTATCCTATAACACGCTATATTTCCAAAATGTGCAACTGAATAGGTTGTTTAAAAAAATGTACAAAGTATGCATGTATATTTGTGCATAAAAAACAAATGAGAACATATGTAAATATCATTAGGGATTTAAGTGCTTACTGACTTTGCTGGCAGCAGCTGTTAAGGCCTAACAGGTGGGAAGAAGGATCTATAATAAAGCCTCTTTGTGCACCCTGGATGCAGCAGTCTGTCACTAAAGGAGCTCTTTAGCTCACAAACAGCTTCAGACCTCATCCAACAGTGATGTTTTATGGTAAATGATGACCTAATTGTTAAGTAGTGATGAACAAAGTTTGATGTGTGATTTCAGCCAACAGCCAAAAATAGGCTCATTAATACATAAACTAATTGTTACATTAAACATATTTTTATGTGTGACTTCACTTGAGGGCACCCAGTGATTTCTTAATGGTTAGGCAATGACGGAGTAGTGGTTAGCAACTCTAACGCGCAGTTTCACTTGACAGAAACACAAACACTGGCTTGGCAATCCGGAAATAAATAACTAAATAAAAGTGGAGAATCATCATTTTTGAGGAAAAAATTATAGGTTGATCACTTAAACATAGGGCTGGACAATAAACAAAAACAATATCGCAAGACAGTTGATCAATACCACCAGAAAAAGGGTCTGATTGACTGTTCAATAATTTCATTGAACTCCAGTCCAGAGCCGCACAGCATTCTGGGGGATGTAGGCAGAGAAAAGGCTCTAGTCTTTCAAACTCTCACCAAGTCAGCTGAAAACAACTCACTCACTCACTCCTCTTTGGTTACCTAGCAACTCATTCTTCCTGGTTACCTAGCAACAACCTGATTAGTAACTTAGGCAGCAGCAGTTTAAGGTTTCACTAACCTGCCTCATAACTGCCTAAAAATATAAAAACAAAGTGGAGTGAAAACTGTGGACAAAATAGGAAAGGTCACATTGGCAGTATTTCAGATATTTACAAAAAATGAATCAATAATTATTGATATCGATCGATATGAAGCGTTTATATTATAAGTTTTCTGCCATATCGACCAACTCTATTTAAACTTTTGGTGACTTCAAATCGAAGAAAAACAACAGTGGAACTAATCCTAAATACTGAAAGTAAGATAATTTATCAGAGGAAAAAATGCATCAATTTCAAAGGGAGAATAAAGATTGAACTAAAGAAGGTCAAGTGTTGTGATCAGTCCAGATTTACCCTCTTCCAGAAAGATGGGCGCATCGGGGCAAGAAGAAGGGCAGAAGAAGTGACGCTCCCTTCATGCTTGTTTCTGGCTGTGCCGCTGATCCAGATGTTGGAAAAAAAACAACAAAAATCACAGAAAATTTAGGGGAAATTTTGTTATTTGATCAGAAAAAAAAACATTTCAATTTGTATTCAACAGGTTTCAGGTATCGCCACAGTTTTACACAAATATACAAAGAGTAAGACATTAAAGGTTTTCATAAATATCAAAGCTTTATCCTGTAAAACGACATTATCAGACTTGCATAGGAAAATAGCAAAGGAAGGTTCTAAACATCTGAGTTCCTGTGAAAGAGGCCAGATTTGAGCCTAAATAATAAATTTTATAGATAATTCAGTTTGTAAAATGGTGTTTTTGCAAAAACACTTCAATGCTGAAAAACAAGGAACCTAAACACCTGAAAATCTATTGCATTAGATCTGTTTTAGACACGTAGTAGATATGGGAACCAAAATATTAGCAGCTATATTATATTGAGACATTTACCAAAAACATTTGTAGCCATCATTTGAAGAGTTAAGAAGTAATTTGCAAATTTTCTGAATAATTTTGAAATGAGGGGGAAAAAATGCTCTTTATCACAGAATCAAAATGTTTGAAAAATACATCCTTAGTGGAAATCAACAATTAAGATTAAGCAACAATCATTATGCGTTATAAGTGAAAGTCACCACTTTGAGGGTTACAAGTTTAAGTAAAATTTGGATAATTTATCAGCTTAAATCCAGCCAACTGAAGCCACTATTACTGAATATTCAGCAAAATTGCAGAATATTTTACTAGCCAGATCTTTTAGCTATATTTTTATTTCATCCTGCAGATATTTAACCATGCTGTCGCTACTTTACCACAATAATTAGTTATAATAAATTGTGTTTTGGCTTAAATTCTGACAGCAGAACTTCATAAAATGGTGGTTTTGGGTGATTAAAAGAGAATATTGAATATTCAGCAGAATATTCAACTATGGAGCCTCAAAAGTGCCACAATCTCACAAGTAAATAATTGAATTATTTTTATAAGTGATAATTTTATTCCGAACAGTGCATGGTAATAAAATATTAATTTGCCCTCTGACCTTTGCAATAAACCCAAACATGTGATTGCTTAACCCAACTGCTGACCAATCACCTTATCTATAGAAATATTAGCCCCGCCCCCTCATTTTCAACAGTAAGGCTAATAATCAGAAGGCGCTGCAGCTTTTTTCAATTTTTTGTATGATGTATTTACAGATGTAAATAAAGGCAGATCAATTCATTTCTAATATACATTTCCAAATGTATTTAAATGATCACTTTGTTCATCTATTAAATTGTGGCACTTTTTGACCCTTGATAGAAAGGAGTGAAGAAACTAAAGTTAAGAACAACAAGCTAAGACAAATAAATAAAAATTTTAAAAAAGAAAGAAAATTCACTTTTGCCCATTTTAGGCTGAAATTTAACATTTGCTGTGAGTTTTAATTTCTCAAAGGACCATCAGTGCAAGACCGTCTTCATCAGAAACGGGAAGGGCTTGTTTCTTTAACTTAACAGAAGCATTTGTCTCAGAGCGAACACTGAAAATGATCAAAACAACTTTAAATTCACACACACTCAAACATAATACAAGGGATCATCAATATCCCACAAAGAAACAAAACCAAACAAAAAGTCTTAGAGGGAAAAAACAAATATCTACATCTTGAAATATTAAATATCAACAACTTTGTTTCAGAATATAATCTTTACAGAAAGCGTGTAGATAAAAGCCTCTTGCGCTAACCGGGTTGAAAAATAGTTATCTAGATCAAGTGGTTTATCTATTCAAAATGTGATACATTTACTTGACAGATTAGAGAAAACTGAGTGCTTTATTTTAATGATACAAGTTTCCAGTCTTATGTCTCCACCTCCCTGAATGTAGGAGTCTACAGTCCTGCTGAAATGTTCTGCTCTAGTCACACCAGGCAGCTTTCCGTCCCTCGGTCCAGATTCTCCTCCTCTCGTCCGCCGGAGCAGTCCATGGCCTCGGCGCTGTCCGTTTCGCTGCCGGTGAGCATCGGAGACCAGCTCTCCCCGCTCGTGTCCTCCGTCCTCGCCTCCACGTCGTCGTCGGCGCAGCCTCCTCTCTGCCTGCAGAAAGGCGGGATCTCCACCACCACGTACTTCCTCGCCCAGCCGCTCAGAACCGCTTTCTGCCGCATGTCGCTCAGGATCGGCGCCGCGTCGGACCTGGAATTCGTCGCTAAAGGGGAGAGAAAAATAAAGATTCATATCCGCAAAGATCTCCATTTTATTTGGCAAATAACTTAATTCCTGAAAACATCTTTTATGTTTTTCTTACAAATTTGTAATAATCTTGCTAAAAAAATATATATATATACTTCCATATATGCAGATATTGTTACTGTCAATCTATGTTATTTGGCTCCATGCTCCCAAAAACACAAATCATACAAAGTATGTTTGGTTTAGTATCTACTGCAAATATCTTAGTAGACTTGAAATAATGTAAAACTAACTAACAAGTACCTTTTAAGAAAAATATAGGAGCTTGTTTTAAGTCAATAATAGTTCCACTGGAAGACAAGACATTTCCCATGTTATAAGTGAAACAATCTGCAAATAAAACTAGTACTTTTGCTTCAGTATTAACCAATTATTGACTTAAAACCAGCTCCTGTATTAAAAAAAATAAAATACATTTGGCAATATTTTGTTTTTGCAGCATATTATGGAGTCTAATAAGTGTTGAAAACATACATTGACAGAATATCTACATATTTGTAAATAATGATCATTTACACCTTTCCCATACACCTGAAACATTCATTAGGTTTACCTGGAAGCGTGACGGAGAGCAGAGTGGACGTACAGGTAACAGAACCGGCGTTATTGGATCCGACCGGGTCTGTGAGGTGGAACATCTCGGAGCGCGGCAGCTGCGGGGACACAGGTACGGAGTGGCACTGCCTGCCTGGCAGCTGCTGCCAGTAGAAGGACGTCTCCTGCTGGGACGCTCCGGGCCCGTGGGTCGGCGCCTGGTTGCTGAACACGCTTCCAGGCGGGGAGTGCAAATCAAACACCAACGAGAAGACGGACTTGCTGGGCACGTCGTAGAACTTGATCTTGCCCCCGCAGAGGTCCTCCCGGGCCGTGAACGGGTTGATCTTGCGGGTCCTGAGGTTCCTCTGAGAACTGGGCGGGCTGTAGTACGGGTCCTGGACGTTGATTTTCCTCCCCGGCTTGCAGGAGAAGATGTCCGACTGGCTGCGGCTGAGCCAGATGTTTCGTCTGGGCCGGGGCGATTTGGGAGGGATCTTATCGTTTTGGCAGCCAAGAGGATTCAGTCGTTTGAAGGCCTGGATTTTCTCACCTTCAGTACAGAAAACAGAGTTTCTACAACTGCTTTACATGCAAAATAAAGCAAAAAATATTACAAGAATCTTAAAAACAGAATCTTTATGTTTCTTAATTTGTAGATTTGGAAAATCCAAGGTGATTCCCACAAAGTACCACAAACTTTAGTAACTGATTATTCTATTGATTATTCTGACAATTAATTGATTAATCTGGATAGAAAATTGCCACATTTTGCAGATTTTACATTTAACCACTTCAGCCTTTTTATATAATATTAAAAATGCATTAAAAGATGCAATACTTAAATTAATTTTTGAAAGAAGAAAATATTTTTTTTGCCTAAAATACAACATAGCATTACTTTACTCGGCCACTTGAGGAGGACATATTTATAAAAAAAAACATTTTTCATTTTAAATGCTATATATGTATATATTTTTAAATAGTTTTGGCTTCTTTACTTCTCTGAGTATGTTGCTCTTCCAGCAAATGACCTACTATAATTCGCTATAGTCCTGCTAACGCTTAAGTTTTTACTAAATTAGTTAACAATTATTTCAATAACCGATTAATCACAACTAATCTGATTAATCGTTTCAGCCCAAGATTAGAACTTAGCATCCATTTTCATAAGGTAAACCTCCACTAAGTGCAAAATTACTGACCAGACTCCAGCAGCTAATGTTGCTCTGGCAGCATTTCATGTTTTGCCAGCCATTAATAACAACCACTCCAGATTGTTACAGCAACACTGTTTTGAGTGCAGCCACCATGTTTCTGAGAAACCCAGAGCTGGGTCACATCCGTCTAAAAATATTGACAATTTTAAAGTCTAAATATTGTTTTTCCACCAGCCTTCATCTTGCCAAATAAGTTGGAAAGCATCCAGCTCCCATCATAGTTTGGTTACTGCAATGACAAATTTAAACAGCCTCTTTTATTTTGAAAAAAAAAGAAAAAGAAGTGATTAAGAAGAATTGAGCTTGATTTCCTCTGTTGCACTGCAAGTTCATACAAACATAAACTTAACTTATCATTTAATAGATGATAAATTAAGTTTGTGCAAAGGTAAAAGACAATGGCAGAGAAGAAGTTAGTATGACCACTAGGTGGCAGCACAGGTATATTCTTTAAAGGATTCTCCTGAGTTTACAGCAGTTTTCAAAGGTCCTGGATTGGATGACTATTCAGACATTTGGACAAGATTCACTAAATGTAATTCTCTGAGAAAAGGCTGATTCATAGTTGCAAGAGGTTTACAGAAACAGAGATCTTTGCTTCTGTAAATATATATTTTTTTCTGATCAAAGATGGAAAAAAAAGAATTTGACATCTTTAAAATAAAGCATCAACAAAAATATGTAACTTCACAACAACACGATTACAATCATGTCTGACAAAAACCATTTGGGACTTCTTATTATGAAACATAAATATATACAAGTACGAGAGATGGTGTGTTAAGAAGAACTGATGTTATCAGCCAAACCAACAGCTGCAAGAAGAGATCATCACTTCCATGTTTTGTACACAACAGGAATAATTCCTCTGTCCAAAGGCTCAGATTGTTTTTTTTTTCTATATTCTGATAATCAGGCAGGCCGGAAACCAAACATGAGGCTGAATTAGAGGAAACATGTTGGCCTGAACGGACTGGGTCTCATTTTAATAAACTCACCAGAGTTTCTCTTTAGATCAAGATGAGATGCAAACCATACATATAAATAAATGACTTTAGTAGACAGTGACGCTGCAGTTTTATTTAACTGCTCTTACTTTTTGACATGGCTTTCTTCTCATTGTCGCCGGTGAGTGAAGCGCTCTCGTTTTCCATCTCTACGACTTTGAGCCGAGCGAGGATCTCCTCCAGCTGCCGGACGATGTCTGCAAACGACGGACGGAGTTTGGGATCCATCTGAAGGGAACATGGAAGGCAGGAAAAAACATTTAAAACTATATTCAGATTTTTAAATACTAATATAAAGCAGCAATCAATCAATCAAATGTTATTTTTACAGCACCTTTCAGCGCTTTAAACCATAAAAACACAGTCAGAGAAAAGAGTCACCAGCTGAAGCATTACATTTTGCCGTCGTTACACATCAGATTGTTGATTATGTTTCAAAAACATAGTCCAGTTGTGTACAAGTCCAGTTTCAAAGAACACAGTTTCGGCAGTTTTGCAGTTTTCTGGCAGTTTGTTCCAGATTTGTGGTACATAGAACCTGAATGCTGCTTGTCCACGTTTGGTTCTGGTTCTGGGCAGACATGCATTTACAACAAAACATTAAACATAACGTACACATTTTTATTATTCTATGAAAATTTTAAAGTTTATGTAAGTAAGTTTTGAAGTCAATGACAACGCAGTTTGTTTCAGATAAAAAAAATGCTTATAATTTTGAAGTCTGCATAACAACACTAGAGATTGCTTTGCAGCCACTTGTGTATATTTTCCTTTCAGAACAATATTTCTTGCACCAGGATCGTCTTGTTTCCAGCTCCATCCTTAAAGTTACCTTTAAGTTAGTTCTGTCTTTAAGTGTACCAATTAATTTGTACAATACTTTGTAAAATGTTTAGTTTTTGCAGTGTTCAGAGGAATTTTTATTTGATGGAAAAAGTAAAAAAAAGTTACATTTGCTCTTTTTGGACCCGAGTCTCCTTTCCCTCAGGTTTCTCTGCACCAGGTAATCTTATAAATAAGGTGAGTTCAGAGGGCAACAGGTTGCAGTTGTTTCTATTTAGGGATGTCCGATTTTTCAGATTTTTAAGAGTAAAAATATTTGAAATTCCTGTATGTCACAAAAAAGTGCAAGACATGTGAAAACTTTCATTTTGATTCTTTGGATTTGGCAATTAACTTTCATCATTTTGGGTTTTTCCCCAGCCACAAATACTGAAAAGAGATCAATCAAAAGGAGAAGTTGCATTTCTATTGGCTTGTTCAGGGGAAAGACTAAAATTTTAAGCCAGATTTGAATAATCACAAAGGGCAGGGATGTCCAAAGTGCAATTTGGGGACCATTTGTGGCCCTTGGGATGATTTTTATGCAGCCCTTATCCACAACTAAAGTCAGGGGTTGATGCAGATAAAGAAATGAGACATTTTAATATTGTGTTTAGTTTCTAAGTACACATAAAATAAAAAATAAAGTTTGCTGAGCCCCCTGATGCTTGCAGAGAGATACAATGCAGTTTACAGACTAGGTGGAATAAAGATTCAGCAACAGATTTGGAAAAAGGATAACAGAGACACAGATGATAAAAAGACAACAGAAAAGGATGAGAGCGGATAAAGGAGTCTGCATAGGCTCAATTAGCAGGGTGCTTCAAAAACTTTAATGCTATTATCTTATTATTAGGAGATGTAATTAAACAAAGAGCGGAAATAAACAACAAATGAGAAAAATAAGATTCACAACTTTGATGAAGTGATTGAAAATTTGCTCATTTTTACACCCAAATCTGTTCGAAGTTTTTATACCATAGTTGAACCTGAGAAAATAATATTCTAGACTGCAGAGAACAAAATCCTCAATACAGCAGATTAAATCAAATTAATCCCATAATCTCATTGCCCTGTATTTCTCAACAAGAGAATAAAACTAGCAGATGAAATTAAAAACAGTTTAGAAATGCCTCTTCTGTCAGCTGGTAAACAGAGAGCAGGTGCTGATTATATTCGCAGATTTGACGCAGAAAGATGGCGGACTCACATTGCAGCAGTTGAAGGCCAGCTGGAGGAAGTCAGGCGGACAGTCTCCAACCATGTGCTGGAACGTGTGATAGTCCAGGCCGAAGTTCTGCTCAGAAGGACACATCGGAAAACAAAGAGGAAACTCATTATAAAGGAGAGATAAACATGGATACAAACATGCTTCATTAGATACTTGACATAGTGCAACTCTGCAGCCAAGGCTAGGCTGATGTCACAGTAATCCCCCTGACATTGTCCTGCTGTCTGCCAAGTCCCACTGTGCTTGCAGGCCATCAAACCATTACCAACAACTGATTCCTACAATGGGATTTACTTGTAAGCCTGACTTAATGGTGCAATCTACGCTAGGATGCAAAGGATGATCCCCTCTAGTAGTTAATATACCGACTAGATTTCAGCATTAAACAAGATAAATTAGAGGAAAAGGCTATAAAAACAACATATCTTTCACATTTTGCAGAAAATGAATTTTAAATAACCTGTAGCTTTTTCTTCTTAAGTTTTAAATCATCCTGATTAACTAGTGAATTATGAATCAAATGAAGCAGATAAATCTTGATTTTTATTCATATAAATATGAATAAAATGGGTATTTTATAAAATAAAAACATATAATGGGCAGTTAAAATTTACAGCAAGTCACAAGAAAAAACAACAATACACCAACAATTAATATTTAATTAGAGGGTGTGGCACTGAATTACACTGCTTCAATAAATGAACGTAAAAAAACAAAAAACAAAACTTGTTGGTCAAAAAGTGCTGGAAGGACTAAAGTGAGCAATAAACCAGTCAGTAAATAGATAATAATAGAAATTTGAAATTCCTTTAAGAGGCAACACAGAATTGAAACTCAGTGGTTAAAAATACAAACTGCTTGTGTTGGAATACATCAATTTTTAAACTAGATCTTTTAGCATCTTTCATGCATTTTTGTGCATCTAACAATTTTTTTATGTGATAAAATTGCAAAGAAATTATCCAACCTTTGTAAAACATCAAATCCTTTCAGGTCTATTATGTATAGATATTATTTATGATGTTCCCCCCATTCTGCATAGTGTGTGTATATTAAAAACTGAGGAAATGAGTGGAAAAAGCAGAGCATTTCTACATTGTTTGAAGAATTATTAATGAAGACTCCATTTAAAGATTAGAAATTACCCTGGGAGGCAAAATATCAAGAAACAAGGAGTGTCTTCTGACCTTTGCACAAGTCTATAAATTGTCATTTTCAAGTTTTACCTTCAGAAACAAATATTTGCCTCATACCATGAGGTTGGATTATAAAACTGCAGAAGTAAATATTTTAACATTCTTCCCCTGATTTGTTTGAGAAGTATACACTGCAAACATGTACACAGGGTGTTATAAAGTCAGGAGGTAGAGAGGAGGTGAAGAGTCGTTACCTCAGTGCGGGGAAGGAAGTCGGGGTCGGCTTGGATCCGTGCAATGACTTCACAAAGGATTATTCCATAGGAGAAAACATCAGCCTGGAAGCAGACATAATAAGCTCAGAAATATATACATTTATACATAATATTCACTCATTTAATGCAACCTTTATATAGCTATAGTTATGGTGAGAAGTTCACACACACTCAGCGTGGAGATAATGTAGTAGTAATTTGAACTTTAAGAGGGGCGGTATTATGTATTATGTGCTATTTTATAGCACAGTCAAGTAACTCTGCTACCTTCAGTTGTTATAGAAATGCTATATATCAAATATAATGTAAAATAAATTTGACTTTGCAATTTATTGCCTTGAAACTGGGCCTCTGTCTCTTTAAGAAGCTTCTACTCTTTCAGATACTCCATCTTTAGCACATAATCACAACATTTCTCCATTATGCCATTTACAACTGTTCTTAGGAGCCTCAGACTGAGAAGTAGCTCATATAACGAGCTCAGGAGGTTAGCAAGTGTTTGTTAATTTCTGCTGCCACTAGTCTGGAGGAGCAAGTTTTCAGATACCCCTGAATGGCTGCAATCAGAGATTCAAAGACTCCTCAAACATCCATGAAAGAATCAAAGCATGTTTTTGGTGAAGTAGTAACAGAATAATATGATGTTCAGCTAAACATTTTGCATAACAAGTCTGTTATGATAGGATTTCTGATTGTTTTTGAATGTGAAGTGGCTCATTTGGGTTTGACTTTCTTTCTGAAAAAAAGCTCCGCACAATAAAGCTAACATTCAAGCCATGTAGTTTGCAGTAGTGTAGTGTCATATGCAGATATTCGCTGTAAACCCACTTTAAAATCTCTTAGTGTGGTTGCCAGTTGGGCTTTTTTGGCCTCATTTTCATAAAGCTGGTTGAGTGTTTCTTTTTCAATATCTGGCAACACTGGTAACAGCCCACTTTAATGAGTTCCTTGGATTTAGCAGCATTTTTGGGTACACTATGCACATTTTTGTTGTGCTTACCTACAGTCAACCATGTTCAAAGTCAATAGGTTTCACATTCAAGAATCTTCATAATCACTTTTTATGTATATAATGTACATTTCACAATAAATCCAAATGTGTGCATCCGATTCTTGCTTTTCGAAAGCTCTGATATTGCTGACATATGTAGTATTTATGCTCATGATGAGTGCATGTTACGCGCTGCTTGTAGCTGTGATGTCATGACAGAAGTGCATTTGCACTACTTGATGCAAAAGGCAAATTCTGTCCGACTTAAATTGATCTGAATCTGTAAACCTTCTTTGAACTAATAGAGATTTTACCTTCTCATTATAGGGTTCATCTCTGAGCACCTCGGGAGCCATCCAGAAAGGAGAGCCGACCACTGCAAGCTTTTCTCCATCAGCCCTAAACAGAACATATGAGCAGAAAGAAAAGCTTAATGTCTGCATCATTAGACTGATGTGTGAAGTAAACTGGCACAGAACGTGAGTCCAAAAGGAACTGGATGTTCTGCTGCGTTTGGAAGCTGCTCTGTGTGAATATGGCAACCAGTTTATGTTTAAAACAACCCACAGATGTATCTAATAAGTCCCATTTGCTCCATTTAGATTTAAACTGAATTTAGTTTAGATGCATAATGTTCAGCCTGGAGGTTAAATAACATCTATATCTATTATCTAATTACAGATTTTCTTTTTCAAACTTAAAAGTTTTAGGCTCAGATCAAGGTTAACCTAAACACAAAAAGCAGTTAGTAATAATTATATGCATTAAGGGAAAGCAGCCATCCAAACCAATCAGAAAAAGTAACTAACATTAAAACATGGTTGCTCCAACCTTGGCAGCAACAATTATTAGCAGAAAATGTCAGCGAGTTTATTACATCTTATTGAGGAAATTTGGCCCACTCTTCTTTGCA
Organism: Poecilia formosa; assembly: GCF_000485575.1. Taxonomy (NCBI): domain Eukaryota; kingdom Metazoa; phylum Chordata; class Actinopteri; order Cyprinodontiformes; family Poeciliidae; genus Poecilia; species Poecilia formosa. Next base: position 1,381,623 of record NW_006799984.1, on the reverse strand, counting down.
GTATTGTTTTACTTTAGCCACACTGGAGCCATTTTAAGCACGAAAACTCTGTTAAAGATCAAACCACATCGTCAAAATTAAATTTGGGTTCATACTTTGACTAGCCACTCAAAAACCTCCATTTGTTGCATTTGTTTCTTGTTTTTGCCATTTATAGAGAGTCTGGCAGTCTGCTTTGGACCTTTTTCCTCAGGTTTATCTGCTAAAAAGCAGATTTTATGGCTCCATAGATTATGGCAAGTCATCCAGGTCTCAGACCATTACTCTACTGTTTGGCTGTCAGTATGATGTTTATTTATTTATTTATGTTCTGAGAGGCTGTGACAGTTTTACCCCAGCCAGGTGTAACAAGATACCTTCCTTCTAAAAAGCTCCACAATATTTTTTTTTTTTAACCAAAGTTCACCAGTTCCATGTTTTTACCAACTGTGGATAATTGCCTTGATTAGTAGCAAGTGAGACATTGATCAACATATCTGATGTGTATTTGCTGGATGATTTTGCTCATAAAATTTGATATTTATTGAATGATATTTTTATGATGTAAAGGCTTTTTGAACTGCATGCTGGAACTCTGCTTGGGTTGCTAGGTGACTTCAATGGGGTTGCTAGGTAACAGGTTGGTTGCTAGGGAACAGGTCAGGGAGAGTGCCTGCTGATGTGACGTTATGTTTCACAAGTTTTTGAAATTGGCCATTTTCCAGACACCAAAACAATCTTAATTTATAGAAGAAAAACACAGCTGGGTGGTTGTTTTTTAATAGCTTAGCTGTTTTTAGAAGCAATAGAAATCCAAAACCAAACCCGAAGTAAAAACATGCAAAATGTAAATTTTACTATATATATATGCCCGCTAATGTCCAAATGTAATGGTAAACCAGCTGACCAAACGTGCTGGAACTCTGCTGAGGTTGCTAGGTGACGGTGCTGGCCCTGGCTGGGGTTGCTAGGCAACGGCACATTGCCACTGAATGTGACTCACCAATCAGGAGGTTCTTGAAACGACTTACAGACAGCAAAAAACAAAAACAAAAAACAAACAAAAAAAAAACATCTGGGTGATTTTTTAAGTACATGGATTATTATAAGAAGCAGCTGAGACCAAAATGAAAGCATCAAATATGCAAAAAGTGAATTTTACATAACAGGTCAGGTTGGTTTGGATAGTTTTTTTCTCCCCAAAACAGACTGAAGTCACTCTGAAGTCAGTCTAAAATAAGACTGAAGTCAGTCTGTTTTGTATTTACTTAAGTTATTTTTGTCCGACAACAAAAACATAACATTTCGTTTGATTATTTGAAACATTTCAGAGAGCCTTTTCACAGCACAGTAAACAACCAAACTCTGTGTGGTCACATTCATAAACCTTTGGGAAATATCAGAGGAATTATTTTGGACATTTTGGAGAACAGAAAGCAGACTCCCTGCTTCTTTTTGGCTACTGCACGATTAGAAAGTGAAAACCCCAGACTGACAGGATCCTCCTCCTGCTATCAAAACACCGAGGCAGAGAATGTGAGCTGTAGAGGCGGCTTTTAGTGACCTGTGTGCTAATAAATAACCCCAGTATGAAGAGGAGGAGGAGGAGGAAGAGGGGGAGTAACTAAGTTGAGTTTGCTGTAGGAATGAAGAGCTGACACCAACAAAAAGATGATTAAAGAAATAAAATTCTTATTACGCGACATGTTTTCCCTGAGTATGACCATAATATTATAAAGAGAACTGATATTAAACCAGAAGATGGGAGATAAAGAAAAGAATGAGCCTTACTAGTTTGAAGGCCAACATAAATTAGACGCATTAGGGAGATAAAACTGAACTGGCCTTCAGTTTGAGTCACTTAAATATGATTTCTCTTCTGAAAATTATCCCTCATAATGAGACGAGTAGAAAACAGCCAGCATGTTTCAGTTTATTTCATCTTCTAATTTTTTTCCTTTTCCTGCAAACTCCCCCTGGCATTTCTAGATTCACTCTGACGCTTCTTACTGTTTGGTGGGAATCTTCTCTGCCAGGCCGAAATCTCCCACCACCGCCGTGTAACCATTGTCGTCGCATTTGATCAAGCAGTTCTGTGAAGACAGACACCCCCAAAAGCACAGAATGTTACTTGGGGAAGTTGCGACACAGACGGATTAAACAACAATTTATGGTTTATTACCCAGACCTTTGCTTCCTATTTAGAGTAGTTATAAGAAAACTGTGCATTACAAGTTTAGCCACTTCCTTCCTCTTCAGCTTACTGTAAAGTGTTCAAACTCTCACTGGAACCAGCAGAGCAGCATGTGAATGAAAGACACCTGTAAACCATGAGAAACTATCATGACACCTAATTAACTGAGCTGCATATTAATGTTCACAGTTTATTTATGATACATGAAGCTAATGCACAACTTAAATCTCGCAACGCTTTTCTTCCTAAACTCCGTAATTTGCAACGGTCGAGTACAGTTAGCTTCTCTGAAAACAACAGCATAATTTCCACATGCTCACTGGGGAAGTTAAAAGTTAAATGACTTTAAATGATTTGAGGAAGTGCAATATTTCTACCCTCTGAAGAGAAACAACTTAACCGTAAACAACTTACAAGAGAACATACCCGATGTCCTTTAATGCCAAAAGTGTCTGGGTTGGTTTAAAAAACTATGTAGTAATGCAGCCATTGTTGTTTACAGGGAGATAAGCTGCTCTAAAAATGATTTAATAGAAGAAAACAATGCAACATACTGTATGAAATGGTTATGTCATTACTGACAGGGCAAACAGAAAAACTTTATTGCCATTTCTGGATTTTATGAAGGAAGACTGTGAATTTCTTTTTATAGTCTTGCTTTAATCAAATGACGTTTGTAGGATTTATGTGCACCAGACCCATTATATAGGCTATTTTGTTCCCTAAATATAAAATAACTCAATTTAATTTGTTCCACCATATTTTCCTCTGGAAAGTTGCACACATTCTTTCTAAAACCTAAATCTTGGTTCTTTAATTTTACAATGTTATATTGCATAGATTAGCAGATCTAGACAAGTTTTATTTTGTAGGAATAGTATGCAAAAATAGAAAAAAATTTGCTGATCCCTGGCTTAATGTTTAACTAATTCATATCCTTATAGGGCTTTTTTTTTTTTAAAGGAAGTTTGTTTTCCTCCCCATAGTCAAATGTGTGTTTTTCAACATTCCTGCCAACAAACACCTAATGAACCTTCAGTTTTACAGTTGGTCATCGTTTCCTGTTGGAGCTCCAACAAATGTGTGTTGGTGCACATTTTCTGAGTCAAATGACTAGCAGGGCTAACTGGCTGTACAGTTGTTGGCACTGATGGCTTTTAGCAAGAATGTCCACACTGCAAAAACACAAAACCTTACCAAGTACTTTTTGTCCAGTACACTTTAAAAAAGATAAGACAACTTTTCAGCAAGATACTGGAGCTCAATTTAAGTCAGTAATTCCTTAATGTTGACAACTAGATCATTTCACTTTTAACATGGGAAAAATGTCTTGTTATAAGTGAAATAATCTTCCTCCAATTAGCCTCAGCTAACCTTGGAGGTGAGGTCCCGGTGGAATATGCCTTTGGAGTGCAGGTAGGCCACACCGCTGGCGATATCACAGCCCAGTTTCACTCTGGCGGGCCAACTCAGGTGCTTGTTGCTGTCTAGAAGTTGCTCCAGGTTTCCTCCGTTGATGTACTAAAGAAAGAGGGAAAACATTTCAAACATGTGAACAAATAGAATATACAGAACTGTATAAGTGGTAAAAAAATAACTTATGTCACGGTGTCCCAAAGATTTTGTTCACAGCACAACTATAATATTTGAGTTGAGATTTTTGTCTTCAAAATTCTGATCAATGGCAAAAACACAAAGTGTGGACCGAAAGAAAGTGTAGGTAGAAGCGCAAGCTTATTATACTCTCACATTATTATACACAAAGCCTCATCAAAAACAAAGCAGCAGGATCTTTCAGTATATGTTTTTAACAAGTTGTGGCGTTCCAGCTAAATCAGTAGACACACTCATAAAAGAAAACCATAAAACTTGTTTTTTTATAAAATGATTTTTATACATTTTGTTTTTAATTTAAGAGTGAAAAGCACCGTTATGTTTGGGTTTTGAACAATAAACTTAGCAGTTATATGCATTTTCAAAGCAGGTCTCAAATATTTGGACCCCCTTGTCATTGCCTACAATGACAAGGGAAGCCGTCTGGATGAAAAAAAACAAAAACAAAAGATGAACACTGTATGCGCTGGGCTTTTACCTTAGAATG
>NW_006799984.1:1342750-1376700 GCF_000485575.1 Poecilia formosa | reverse complement strand
GGAATGATACATTCTCAAAGATCATGAAACTTTAATTTCTAAAGAAGATTTTAAATATAAAAAATAAATAATACAACAAATAAATGAATTATGGCATAAACAAAGACCTATGCACAAGACTGAAGACTTTTGTCATCCAGCTTTTGGTAGAAAGAAAGAAAAACAATAAATCATGCAAATGAAAATGATTGAGCTTGTTTTAATTTATTAAGTGATTAAATGATTTATTGCAACAGGCCTGCATATTGACTAAATCAAAATTAAAAAATATCATGCAGATGCATTTTTCAGAACAAGTATTTTTCTCATATATGAATATGGAGTGTCTGTCCAAATATAGACTCAGAATGAAAACCAAAGAAACCCACTTGACTCCATTGGGTTTTGGGTTTGTCGCTTTGTCAGCTTTGATCCTCAGGAACTCGCCTGACCTTCCTGCTGGCATGCAAACACCCTAATCCCATGTCACATATCATGAGCAGCAGCAGTTAACTAAAGAGAGTTGGCATGAAATGGAGAGACGGTCTGGTTAAGCTGTGGTTACTGACTGACAGGCACAGAATTAGAGCAAAGGCAGCAAAGGGTGGTGCTGGAAGGAGGTCTCAACCGTCGGCTCCGTGTTGCTTTCACTGATTCTTGAGAAGACATTCAATTGTATTTTTCTACTAAATTCTTTCAGCTGAATCTAGATTCACAGTTTAGACCAGATATTTATACACTCTGGGTCATTTTTTCTCACTGCTGAACATTAAATTCGACTAAATGTTCCTTCTTTTATTTCAGGAGGTCAGAATTGTTTATTGCTTTCTTCAAATTCAGAAGCTTACCCAAACGACTTGGGTCAAACCACACAGATTTTCTATGAGGCTAGTAACAGGCCTTTGTGATCCAAACACTGACTTTGTTCCCCTTAAGGCACTTTTTGACTAAGTTGGCAGTAATCTTAGGGTCATTGTCTGTTAAGAAGACCCATTTGTGCCCAAACTCAACAACTTTGCGGACAGACTGAGATGCTGCCTGAACATGTCAACGTATTTGTTTCTCATGAAACCATTTATCTCAGTCTCAGCTCGGTTAATGTGAGCTCTGGCGCAGTTTGAATGGATATGTGAACGCCAAGCAGAGTGAAAACTAGAGCTGGAATGGTTTATCGAAAGAGTCAAAGATCTCAATTACTAAACTTCCTTGAGACAAATCGTCTGCCTCGGAGATATACAGAACCAAAACAAACGTGACAATCTAGCGCCAACGGGAGAAATGACTTGTGTCGTTTTGTTTTTTTTTTAACCAAAGATAATAAAAAAAAAGAAATCTTCCAACCGCTAAAATCTGACACCACTCTATTTTGTTTATATTTTGTGAGCTCAAGTCTTCTTCAGAGGTTTTTGTGTCATTTCCTTCAGTGGTCTTGATGCAGCGCCGCCACAGGTGAGGACTTGAGCATGTTTTCAAAGAGTTTGGTTGGTTTGACAGTGCAGTGTGAAAGCGAACCGCAGCAGCTGAAAATGTAACAAATGTTGCTATTTTGGCCCTCAATCGAACCGAGTCTATCGGGTATAAAAACAACTTCAGAAACGGTAAAAATTTTGTTGATCTGGTCTAAAAACAGAAACACGTCATTTTTCCATGTCAGACGGTGAGAGAATTGGGTAAATGATCAGTTTCCAACCAAATTTTCCTTTTGTCTTATAAAACAGTTTGCACAGTAAATAACAGTGCAAACTGATTGGACCTACAAGTGATAATCGTATTTGTCCTGAAAACTGAACAGAGATCAACATTAATTGATAAAGGGGGACTTAAATTGAAACCTTTCCAACTTATTTTTCCTTTATGACCACCTAAACAACACAAATTAGAAGAATACCAGCAGTACAATCTCAACCAGCTCAAATAAAATTGGAAATAAAGTTGTATATTTTTTCCTAAAATCTGCTTTAGAGTTGCTGATACAACGCAGTCAGCTCGGTTTGGGTTTGAGCCCTATAGGAACCTCTCCATCATGATGTACAAAGAAGAGAAATGAGGCAATACAAAACATATGTCAGGTCAAAAATGTTATGGAAGTTACTGTGATGGACTGTCTGGGATTCGGACTGTAAACCCTGGAAAGACTCAAACAAAGAATCCTTGTTTGCTTTCAGATCAGCTTAAATCGCCATAATCCCATCAGAGGTCATGACTCACCATTAGCCCTGAATATGACTGCAGGAGCCGGATGCATTTAACTGAAAGTCAGCATAATCAGAGCAAGTCATCGTCCATCAGGTCAGTTTGCCCCTTGCAGATAATCATGTCTAAATGTCAAATCATCTTGTGATGCTAAATATTTGCATTCTGAAGCAATTCTGGAGCCAGCTGGTGGAAATTGTGAAACATAAGACTTTTAAGAGAGGATGTAGCATTAAAAGTCATTCAGTCTTTATTGCAACATAGACTTTGGCTGGTATTAGGTTAAAGGTTTACCTTCACTGCATGAAGCCTCCTCACTATTCCAAGTTTTTTTCCAGGATGTGGTTTTCATCCGCTTGTATCAAAGTTAATGAGTTTCTCAAGGTAACCTTGGGGCAATCCTGTAACTTTATTCCAATTTTCCTCTGCATGGAGAGTCACAGAGGGGCCAGGTAACAAAAAACAAACAAAACAAAAAAAACCGCCAGGAGCCTGTGACCGACATGAGACGACAGGATCTGTTTACCCTGCAGAAGGAAAACAGGACCTACCACGGTGTCTGAGCAGGCATAATCAGACGTGTGCCTCACAATGGGCTTATTTACATCACAACTACCGTGTGCCTGTGTGTTTGCATGTGTGCAAACTCTAAGACTTGGTGTTATGGTACACAGCTGCAGAAAGCTGGTGTCTTCCTCTCCCACGGCTACAATAAACACTTTCAAACTGCAGCACAGAAGTAATAGAGAACATATGTGTGAGTCTGGGAGCACCTTCTATAAACGACGCCTTCATCTGAGAGACAGTGTGATGTAATATTAGCTTACAGCTATTTACTGTTACATCCAACATACCGTGTCTTACACATTCTGTCACATTACAACACAAGTTTTAATGTGTTTTGTTGGAGTTTTATCTGACCAAACATATAGCAGCATATACAGACGTAATCCAAAAATGTGAATATGCATTATGAGTCTCATTTGTCGGATTAAAAGTATATTTCGAAAATGTGTTTATTTAAAAACAAAGTAAAAACAGAAAAATAATAATAATCCAAATAGCCGTAACAACTGACATGCAATTTTACACAAATTGCTCAAAAAAAGAGCGATAAAAGATTAAAAGGCATTATGATTTTCTGCCCCTCTTACAACAAACTTTAAGCAGGCATTAACATACTTTTTATTAAGCTTACATTTCTGTTTTATTTTCTTCTTAGCTTAATGTAATATTCCATTTTACGTCGTGTTTTCATTATCTACACATGGAAAAATCAGAAATAAAAGCTATAAACATACATCTGTGTGTAATTAATCTATATTTTGTGCTTTACTTGGAGACAAAGTTCTTAAAATAAATAGACTTTTCAATAATATTCTAATTAAATGTGTTGTTTTATATTAAAAAAAACATTAAAATGCAGCATGCATTTTTTTACTCTTCACTTTTATATCCCTAGATAAAATTCAGCGAATCTTAATTCTTTAATCTCTGCTGAATTTCAGCTTCTCTTAAATAAATTTAATAAACAAATGAAATTACGAAGACTGAGAAACATGCCAGACAGGTCAGGAATGACGTCGTAAAGTCGGTTCAGGTCACAAATGAAGGCAAAAGAGAGCATCACACCTGGTTTATACCGGAGTCTCACCACATTAGTGTCTGTTGTTTCAGTCAGTCGTACATTTCCTTGTTTTTATAAGACAGAAGAGCAAGGAAGGCCCAACAGGAAAAGCAGCAAAGAAGTTTGAAAGCGTGTCCATTTTTACAAGAATATTCATGGTTGTATATTAACAGAAGTTTAAAAGACTTGTAAAAACATATAAAAAGCAACACCCACAACAGCCCAACATTCAAGTTAAATTTGTATTAGGAAAGCACTTCCTCTATAGATTCTTCATCTGCTACTAATCGTTAAATAAGGACAGACTGTGAAATCCACTGCTTGAAGACAGGAAATGTGGTAAACACCTCAAGCAAGAACATAAAAATCATATAGACACTCCTCAGGTCTGAATTCTCTAAAAACATCTTCAAACTGAGAAGCAGCCAACATGGTAACTCTGGAGGAGCTGCAGTAAGTTATAGCTCAGGTGGGGAAATATCCTGACATCAACATTTAGTCGTTTACATCACACATTTTTATGTAAGAGTGGCAAGAAGAAAGCCAAAAGGAGTTCTCAAGCCATGCAAGAGAATCTAAAAGCAGGGTCTGCTTTCAGTTTTATAATTTAATTCTTTTATTGATCATGTAAATATATATATATATATATATAAAAAATTATTTTGTCTAATTTCATTTGGCAAAAAATGTTGAAGCATTTAAACTAACAATGTAAGTAAAAAGGAACATAAGTTCAGTACAACGGGACGGATCATTTATTCTGAAAATTACAAATTTAAATTTTTCACACCTTCATGTGTTTCAGATAAAAACAAACATGCACATTTTGTACCAATTGCCTTTACATTATGAGGCTAAATGTTTACATTTACTGTAAATAAATTCAAATTTTATGAATGGGAATAATGCATGTACATGCATTTATCCATTTCTTGATTGATAAAGCAATGCTTTTATTAAATTTTGCAGCTGAGAGCTTTAAAACTTTCTAAGAACCTTTCTCAGACAGAAACAACTGAAACGTTAGGTAAACTGGAGGGCATTTGGTTCTTTTGGTTTTCCACAATTACAGGCTTTTGTGCTCTTGGGTGACACGATGTTCACCTAATAATAGCTGGGACATGAACTCCACAACAAGAGATGGAACATGACTGCAGAAGTAGTTTGCCTTTCATTAGCTGGGACATTTTGATCAAAGGTATCATTACTTTGTTCTGGAGCTTTAAAGGTGACCTTTAATGCTTCCTAGGACAAGACTAGGACAAGTCTATGGGTGATACAAAACATCATTCTTATATAATGAGATTTTAGTGTGTTCTAGGACAAGACTATGTCCTAGTCTTGTCCTAGGACATAGACTTGTCCTAGGACAAGACTAGGACAAGTCTATGGGTGATACAAAACATCATTCTTATATAATGAGATTTTAGTGTGTTCAGTTCTGCCTATTTTGAGCCATTTTAGTTGTCACTTTAAACCCGCATGAGATGAAGCACACATAAATATGGCTGCGAACAGATGTGTAATTTTACAGCCATACATATTTGACTAGCAGAAGTGGGGCCTCCTGCACAACCAACAAGAATGGAGAAAGTGGTTTCTGGATGCCCAGTCAACAGCAAAACATGTCTTTTCCAGCAGCAGTAAAACAAGTTGAAAAAAAATCCTGGAGTTCTGCTTAGGTTGCTAGGTAATGGACTGAGTTTCTGGGGTTACTAGGTGAAAGGTCAGTGCCTGCTGGAGGTTTTTGAAATGGTTCATTTTCCAGACACCAAGAAATATAAATTTATTGTCAAAAAAAACAAACAGCTGGATTTCTTAAAATAATTTTTTACAGCTGGGATGTTTCTAGAAGCTGTAGAAACCCAAATGGAAGCATTTATGCAACATGTGAATTTTGCATAATATGTCCCCTGTAATGTGAAACAGTTTGTGTTTACTTCCTCTTACCTCTGTCAAAGCGTGAAGCTGGCCCTCGTGGACGCACACTCCCTTAAACCTGGAAAAAACCGACAAAGATTTTGAAAAAGCTTAGAATAATCTAAGGTTTTTCTGGAATATGTAAACTGAGAAACCAGGCAAGACTGAACAGGTGATTGCTGTAGGACTGTCTGCTAAAAGTGGGATAATAACAGCCCATCTGCCTCACCTACATTCTTCCCATTTCTACCTTTGCCTTGCCCATCAATTTCCAGACCTAATAAATCTAACCAGCCACTTCAGAACTATTTATTTAACCTGAAGTTAGGGCTGAACAATCAAAAACAAAGGTCATGTTCTTCAACTCACCAGAGACACAATGTGCAACAAATGGACAAACTTTGTTCATGAGCTGCTTTGAGGGCTTCATAACACTCGAGGCAAAGAAAAGGTCACATTTCTGGGTCTTTGCTGGATTTTTTAGCAAACAATGACTCCACAGTGTGTTTGTTCACACAGAGAGACAAACATACAAGGCACGCTCAACAAAGATCACTTTGTACAAGATGTGTGCATGTGAGGGAATGCACACAGAAGAATATTTATGCATGTATGTGCATGCTTCGTCCACACACTCTCCCACCCAGAGGCTTAGAGCAAGAAAAAAAACTATATTCCGATCATTTTTGTTTTTCTATTGTTTAATTCAACATTCACTATAATTGTAGATTATAAAACTAAAATATTTAAACAGGTGCCAAGAAAAAAAGCTTGGCAGGATGTTTACAGCATCTTAATCAGGAGTAACTTCTGGGTTCAGACTCAAGATTCTGTTGTTTTCTACAAAGTTCTGGCCAGATGTTTACGTACATGCATGATCAGTGGATATTATAATACCACAAGCAAATTAAATATAAATTAAAAATGAATTTAACTTTGATATCCTTACGATGGTAAAAAGATTTTTTTTAAATCACGAATATTTACTGTAGACTTCCAGTTATACATCAAAACAATCAGCTCTTCTCAGTAGAAATGTTTGGTTTCCTTTCAAAAACCAACCAAATTTAAGAACTTAAAGCATAAGTGTTCGATTTAAATGGGATTAATGATATTCCAGAAGTTTTTTTTTTTTCTGCTTTAAACATAAAAATCCTTTTGATTTGCGTTTGTGATTATTGGAACACCAATTTGTGTCCATTTCCAATCATCTAGCTGTCTATTTGGACGGAGGTTAGGTAATCCTCCATTATGCCCCACAGCATGATGCTGTCACCACCGTGTTCAATCTTTGTCTTCTTAAAAATAGCATAGATGTAAAACTAGCCTCTGTCCTCTGTGGACATTATTAAACATTAGTGGCTCCTGGACAGATCCTTAATATTCTAATTAATCCTGTCGCAATAATCAATTAAGCATGAAAAATTAGGATGAGCTTAATAATTTCCATTTTGATGATTAATATTTTATTAATGGCAATTTTGTTTACAAAGAAGTAATAATCGATTTCATTTGAAGTTTCGGTTTTGTGTTTCTTTTAGTTCCTTTTTATTTATTGTTTCTGACTTATGTTTTTTAATTTTTGATATTTAAATGTCCTCCAGTTCCAGTGTGAGGTTTTGTGAACAAAATATAAAATTATTAGTCTCTGAGGGGGACAAACTGGCATTATTACATAATTATCATTATAGTAGTTGAAAATTGTTTCAAAATGGCAATATTATCGTTTATCGCAATAATTTCCAGGGCAATTTATTTTCCAGGAACATTTGTTATTGTGACAGGCCTAATCCTAATGAATTTTTCTTTTGTTTGAAGGAGTCAGTTTAGGTCAAATGTTTGAAAGTTTGGGTTTTCCAACAGAACTACATCTCCAAACACATCAGAACTGTGTTAGGAACACACAACCCCGCAAGCTTTTTGGCTCAGCAGCATTATTTTCCCTTTGAGGTTTTGATCTGAAATTCAATAACATGGAAGCCATATTACGTAAAAACACTTGTCAATTTCCTCAAGCAATCAATTCTTAGATTCAATAAAATGCTGACATAATTGTTTAAAGGCTTTTCCTCGTCTGTAATGACATAAAAATGTAATTCCTGCTTTTTGTCTCCAGGCTTCTGGTGCAACTCTAAAACAAACTGTCTCCACATTTGATACGTTTTCTAGTTCCCCCAATGGAAAACTGTTCATCCCCACAGGGGGTCATGAGCTACAGAGAGACTATAGTGATGACAAAACAGGCTGGTGGAAATGTTTTGAGTCATTATTTATATGGAGCGAAATTATAACCAAGAACACGGTTTGTTAAATTCCAAAAAACATTCAAGTTTTTACATTGTGGTTAAATTACACTTTAAAAGTCAGCTGCTGTTGCGACATAATGCATTAACAAGCTCAACGAAGTGGAAAATAATCACATTACTTTCTTAGCTTTGGTTAAAAGCAGCATTAATAGGGATCAGTAGCCTCTGTAGTCAGATTGTTGATTACCTCAGTATGTTTGGATGGCAGAGTCGATTCATGAGCTGGACTTCTCTCAGCATGTTCGCCCTGTTGCTGCTGAGTTTGTTCATCTTCAGAGCCATGACCTGGTCTGAAGCACGATGACGTACCTGAAAGACAGAACGGCTTCATTTAATGCTCAAAGACAGGCAAACATGTCAAAACAGATTATTATATTGCATAAATTTTAGCCAAAGTAATGGTAAAAAGGGTTTTATGCACCAAAAGACAGATTTTTAGGTGCTAAAATCTGCTCTCAGTAGAACAAAACAGATATAACAGAATTATTTAACTAAACAGCAAAAATCAGTTTAACACAATGCCAAACTCAACTCAGAGAACCAATTGTTGCAAGCCTTCAATCTGGGAAGAGTTAAAAGGTCATCTATAAGCAATCTAAAGTCCATGGTGTGAAACATTATTCACAAGCATAAAACATTAAGGACAACTGGCAATCTCCCCAGCAATTTCTCACAAAGACTGCAGCATGCAGTGCTAAAAACATCCCATAAAAACAAAGAGTTCCCAGTCTCTATGTGCCTGTTAAATGTCAAACTTCATAATGGTATAATGAGAAAAAGTCAGAACAAATATGAAGAACCCAAAGAAATAGCTAAAACATTTGGAACAATGTTCTAAAGAGAGAAGGGAACAAATGGAGGTGCTTGGCCATAATGTGCATCACCATATTTAGAGAAAAGCATATACAGAACAAACTTTTGAAACCAACTGTCAAGCATGGTGACGGAGGAGTAATGATATGTTTGGCTCCGACACGACTGGGAACCTTGCATTCAATTGAGAAGTCAAACAGCATGTATTCAATATGAAGCAAGCGTATATTAGCGTTAAAGGAAAAATGTTTATCCAACACCAGCGCAACACCAGCTAGCTTTAGCGTTCACAACAGGCTCCACTGAGGGGAACTAGCTGCAGCTCAACAAAGAGCAAGGGAGAGGGTGGTAGCAGCACGTACGTGAGGATGATTGACAGCGCTAAGACCCTCCAGCTTTAAACCCGACTTGCATAGCGATTTGCACATCGGTGTGCGTTTGTTACTGAAACTGCGTGAATATGGTTATGTGGTCAATACGAGTGGCTGCTATATAAATTCAGTCGATTTAACATTTATTTATTTTACAGGAACACATACAATCCGTATAACTTTTTGTTTATTGTGTTATGTTTTCATCATGTAAAACAATTTGAACTGCCTTGTTGCTGAAATGTGCTCTACAAATAAACTCGATTACAGTAAAAACTGCTTCAAATTAGTTTTTTTTAAGCCTTAGTTAACATACAACCTTGGCTATGCTAGTTTTTAAGTGTGATTTCCAGACAGGAAAGCTAATGCTCAAATGCCAGCTAACTTTTCCGCTAATGCTATACATGTGTCCTAAAGTCTTTAAATTCAGAAATCTTCCAATGCTGTGCTGCTGCCACAGTTCACTGCTCTTATGTTTTAGTTTAAACTAATGATGGTTGCAGAAAAGACCTTGGCAGCATGTTAAAAACTCTTCTGTGAGTAAAACTTGCTAAGCACATATTTAGCACATGCAGCGAGATGCCAGAGGAAGCAGATAAAGAAGGCGACACAAACAAGCGAAATGAGGTTAGTCACTGCTGACCATCCATGATAACAGAGTGCATGTGTCATTTTCAGAGCCCTACAATCAATTTAGTGCTGTTGTGCACTGGGAGCATCTCAGTTTTTAGATTGCGGTAGCATCAGCATTCATTTATCTATGGCTGACTGGACTTGGGTGGAGGTCACCGCAGAAAGATGTTGATTGCAGCACCATGTCAATTTTAAAGCCTTTCAGGTTTGCTCTTAAATGCACAGCCACTACTCGGAAATGTTACATTAACCACATTTCAAATGTTACAAAACGGCATGAACAAGAAGGATGTCCTTTGAACTAGTCAAAAAATGTCAAAAAAGCCCATTTCTTCACAATCTTTGAAACAGTGAGGTAAAAATAGATCATACCACCACAAAAAATGCTGTACATTTAAATTAACTGATGATGCATGTAGGCAAATAGGAAATATCAACCTACAAAACCACTGAGAGGCGCTCACAACGTGACTGTGCTTCTGTGGACAGACACACTCATCTACCTACATTTGCTAACTCATTTCCTGGAAGCAGAAACATTTATAGATCGAGATGAAACTAATCTGACACGACTGCGCCAACACCTCTATCTACTTCAGACAGAAGGTTTAAGAGCAGGAAATTATTTAACAATATCAAAAATAAATGCAAACAGTTACATGATATCTATGACGTGTATTTGTTTGTACAAAATGAATTGGCCTACAAGTCAGAATAATGACATATTCTATCTATTTTAATGTCTTCCTCAAACACAGGTACAGTAACACAATGAATAGGTGGCATCATTTACAACAGAAAGCAGAACTGACAGCTACACAAAGCTAAAATGAACTGCATTTGTTTCAATGACAGAAGTTAGGAAAAATATAAACGTGCAGTTTGAAAGAACGGCAAAGGTTTACTACCATTAGTTACAGGATATGACAGCGCATTAGGGCTACTGACGATAGACAGAAAAAGGAGAAGTAAAGAAAAAACAAACAAGAACATTTCTGGGTCTGAAGAGTCAAACATTTGCTAGAAAAAAAAAATTATGAGTATGAGATCCACCTCACAAAATTTGGTAGAAAGAACAAAGGCATCTCTGAGACCGGAAGGTCAAAAAACTGCTAGAAAAAAATTCAAAATTTGAGATTAAAAGAAAAAAGACAAAGAAATTTGATATTAATATTATTAGAGTTTTTAATAATAAATTTAATAAATTTTTAAAGGGCTAAAAAATTTACTTTTGAAATTCAGAAATTTCAATGTTTTAATTTAGAAAATTAGATTAATATCAACATTTCTGAGTATTTTCTAGCAAATTTCTGACTTTTAGAAATTTTTGAAAGTTTTGAAAGTTGAAAATGTTAAACTTTTGAAACAAAAATTTTCAAGATTAATTCCAAAATGTTTCTATATTTTTCTACCAAATTTTCAACTGTTCAAATACAGAAATTCCCACCTTTTTTTCAAAGAAAGATTTTTTGGTGGAGATTTACTAGTACGCCATCGTAATAGGATCATGGATTCACATAATCAGAGATTCCTGTACCCGCTCCCCCCCGCTCTCTCTCTCTCTCTCCTTCTTTCTGGGTCTCATCCACAGACAAAAATCTCTCTGTTCAAGTTCAAAGGAGGGGGCTTGGCTATAAGAGGCGACAGTCTCCACCACAGGGCAGCAGAAACAACAGATGGCCCTGAAGGCCTTCTCCCCCATATCTGTCTATCCTCCTCCGACCCCCCGTTTCTCGCTCTTCACATCCCCCTCCTCCCCGTTTCCATGTGTTCCTGATTCTCCTCTTCTTCTCCGCTCTGTGGCTTCAAACAAACCATGATGCCCAATCCTAATCATTCCCTGCAGTAGTAGTAGCAGGAGTAGTAATATCTTTCTTTCCCATCTTCCTCTGAAGTCTCCCCCCACCTCTGTCGGCTCTCCTTTCAAGTGGAAAACTTAACCCCTTTGTCCATTCCCTCCAAACCCTCTCCTCTAATTTTTTCCACCCTGCTGAATCCAAGATCCGACCGACCTCTTCCACACAAACTCCTCTTCATCTCCATCTATGCCTTCCTTTGTACTTGCCGGACACCTAAAACCTCATCTAAACCCCCCTTTTTCGTCTCCCTCACCTCAGTTCACTAACATCAGAGGTTTTTCTCTTTTGTTTCCGCTTCTCTTTTAGCTCAAGCCTTCATCCTCATTATTTGCCCCATTTTTCCATACATATCTCCCTCCTTTGAGTCCAAGCATTTCGACAGCACAATGTGTTCATCTTCATTCCCATTTGCTTTCTTGTCAGTATGCAGATTCTTTTTTTTTGCAGTAATAAGACCATTAGTCACAGGAATTTCCCACTAGACTGAGGTGGTACCTATATTTAGTGGATCATGAGGGTGTTTCACCTGACAAAGAGAGGAAGGCGAAATGTTAGGTCATAAATGTCTCACACTAAGAATGAGAGTAAAACCCAGCCACAATGACATCTGGTCCTATTAAATTTCTCAGAATTGGTTTTAATAAAAATCTGGAGGTGTTTTTTTAAACCCATGTTTTACTTTTATTAGAGTCAGAAAGGGGGAATCCAACACTAAAGGGGGTATATTGTACTTTCCAAGCACATAGTGCCATTTTACAGCACAATGAAGCAGGTATGTTACCTTCAGTTGTTTTTAAAATGATTTACACATCAAACATAACTAAAAACAAATTTGATTTTGCAATTTAAATTGGGCCTCTGTCTCTTTAAGAATCTCCTACTCTTTCCAACACTCCCCCAATCAGCACGTCATCACAACAATGCTTCTCCATTATGCCGTTTACAATCATTGTAGTTTGTATTGTAGACCTGAAAATACGTGTGTCAAACTCAAGGCCCGGGGGCCAAATCTGGCACGCCATAAGTGTTTTTTTGTAGCCATCTAGACTTTAGTGGGACACAAAAATAAATCATGATAACAGTTGTGTGCTGGTGGTTTTTATATTAATGTGAAAAGATGTTCAATATTATTTAATTTTAAGAAGAGATCATCAAATGCAGACATTTATCAATATTTTACCAGTTTGTAAATTTATTATTTTATCAATATATTCTGCTGAAAGACATTCGTGATCATTGACACCCATGTCTTAAACAACTGCTCTAAATATAAACATGTAAACTAGCTGTTGTTCAAGAGGAGACCTTACCTGACTTTTGAACACAGTTGCCTTACTTTAATGGCGTGTGTTACTGTCTTTCGCATTTTGAAGAGAAAACAAGTGAAATGGGCCTCTGTGTCCAGATGCCAATGATGATTTTGTTCAAAACAATTATTTCAGAATTTCTCTCAAATCAAAAGGTTGGATTTTTGAAAAATGTTCCAGAGTGAGATTTTGCTACAGCAGCAAAAGTAGAATTTATTTTTATATATTTATGTCATCTTTACCAAGGATAGCAAATATTGTGGAGGGCAATAAATGTGTGGAAAACAATCTTTAGAAAATGTAAAAAAAAAATTATTTACATCAGAGAATGATGCAAAATCAAAATTATGTGCAATTTTGTGCAACTCTGCTTTATTCTAAAGACTAGCAGCCATTACACTTTGTTTATCTAAACCAAAATCGTTCTTATAAATTTTCACTCAGACAGGCTTCCAATAATTCAGCAAGTGGTAAGTACTGTGATAGATGACAGTTTGTAAAACAAAGTCAAATTTTTAGTTGTGAAAGTGCTTGTGACCTCCAGTGACACGCCCGGAGGGAAAGGGGGATTTAAGTGATGTTTAACTTGACCTCAAAACGTCAAAGATACTGAAGATAACACAAAGTTTTCAACTCGCTAAGGTGACAGAGTCAAACCAAATTAAAAAAATACCTTCAGTTCAACATCTGCATCAATTTAAAAACAGTAATTGCTCACAACTTTTTACTCATATGATATTCTAACCTTAACCCAATGAGACATAGAAAAGTCATGAAAAGCCTATTATCACTTCTGTAATTTTCCAAATTGGGTGATGATGTGTGAAATCAAAAATGAGAGGACATGAGAAGAAAATCCAAAGGATCTAAAGGTTCAGCATAAAAAAAACTTCAGAGAGGATAAACAGGGAGGTAATTTCCGTTCTCCACCCACCTTGAAAACATCAGAGAAAAACCCAGAGCCAATCCACTCGCAGGTGAAGTCATCAAGGCGTGTCAGGCAGGAGAAGGCACTGATGAGGGCTCTGTAGGAGGACGGACACACCCTGCCCACCTGGACGAAACAAGAACAAACGGGTGAAAAAAGTGACATAATATTCATGCTCCAAATTCCAAACTTTCCTGGTTATTTACAGACTCTTGCTTCATGATGAGCTCAAAAACTTGAAAATAAATGTCAAAAGATGGAGGAAGTTAGAAGGGCGTTTTCAATATAACCGATACTGTACAGTCTCTTGTTATCATTTTCTTCATATTTTATCTTTACATTTACTGCTGGTACACTTCAGTTCCCCCACTGAGGTGCAGTATTTATATTCTAAAGCACATTTTTGTGTTTTTGCAGATCAAAATCTGCAAAAATACATAAATAAATTGTTTAACCAATGGATTGGAATCACTAATTGTTCGTTTTGGATGTTCGCTGTCAAAAGCACAAATCACTAAGGGATCTTTTCATCAATAACAACCTTTACAATTCAAAGAGTCTCTTTTGACCTAGGTCCAATTAAATAAAGGAAAATCTTGAACCAAAAAACCTACTTGACTCTTTGATAAAAATAAAGACTCATAAATGGTGGTGAATTACTTGCAGGGTCAGTAATTACTTAATTGCATTCAATCGAAAAGGAAATATTGTGTGGGCCAACAAATGTCACTTTTAATGCATTTTTGTTTTTTTACAAGTTAGGATTGCAATGACAGCTGGACTGATTTCTTAAAGCGAATGTGTTCATGTATTTACCTCATTATATGCTCTGTTAGGCAGTGCATTTTTACACATATGCATGCATCCAATGTTTGAATCTACTTAATTCAATAACAAATTATAATGTAATCTTGTAACCAACACATGTGCCTGCCCTTTCTAATATGTAAAATTCAATTGTTTGCCAATGCATGAAAATTGTTGTGGGTTTAAGAAATTCGGCCTGTTGAATGGAGACTTCCAGGAGAGGAGAAAGGACTGAACAAGAGGCTGAAGTTCAGAGTGCTGGAAGCACAGTTAAAAAAAAGATATATTTAAAAACAAGGCGTAAGAAAATGTGGATTTTATATCACTGCTGTAAATTTTACCAATAATATAGCCACTGAATGGCTTTCTAATACAGTACAGCCCTATTATTTGCTTTTATTACAAAATTAAAGAACCAATCTGGTTCCATTTTTAGGTTTTCATCCAACCTTTACAAGAAGAGCAATAAAACGCTCTCTCTTGAGTAAGATTATGCAAACTGAGTCCTTTCCATGGAGAAAAGCAGTCTGCCCACTTCAAAAATCTCATTAAAAGGACTAAACAAAAAAAATATACTTATATCTTGGCATCCATTTTGTGAAACTGTATGTTATTATCACATAAAACAGTAAGAGAGCTTCAAATAATTTTTATTTCATGCTTGCTCCAAGTAATTAAGAGTCGTTGCGTAGAGGGTAAAACGCCACATGAAGGCTCAGGGTGGGAACCTTTAATATTGAATATATTAAATATTGATCCAATTTCAGCCTCCGAAGTGCAGTTACACACAACCTCACAGAATTCATACACAATAATTGCATTTCTCTTTTTTTCTATTCAATATAGAGGGATTATCAATTGACGTCACACTGTGTCAGCACCCACTGTACCGTGCATGTCGCCTGTAATATTAACTAAACTATTTTCAATTAGGCTAATAAAATTATTTACAACTCAGGGCCAGATCACCTCTCTTCGCCCGGCGCCGCTGTCAGAGGTTTAATTTTTAAAACCTCCCGTTCAGCCTCCTGAACTTTTGATTTCTGATGGCTTAGTTTGCTACCTGCCTTGATGGCCGCAGCTACATGTTTATTTTCTCATGCGTTTCCATGGTTTTCTCGTCATTTATTAACTCAACATGAAAAATGTTTGACTCATTAAGGCGTCTCCCATTCGCTAATGTCAACTTGGTAGCATAATTTGTTTTATCATGGTGTGGCAAATAGTTGTAGAACGCCGTCAACACGCTAGCTAATGTTAAAACAGCAAGACAATGGTGGGTAACCATGGAAACCAGTGGTAGTATCTCTACTCCACTGCTGCCTCAGCCTTACTGGATCTCAAGTTATAGTCCATGATCAACATGGCTAGTAAAGAAATGAATATTTATCGTCATACATAAGCTCAAATCCTGCAAAATTCCATGCAAATATTTTCTAATTTAGCAGAGAATGTGTGAAATAATCATCAATATGAAAATATGTTCAGTGTTATTTAATTTTAAGATATTATTATTATTTTAACAGCTTGTTAATGAGTTTTATCAACACAACCAGCACTTTGGGAACATTCATAATCTTGATATGACCCAAAATGAAAATGATTTTGACTCCCCTACTCTACAGATTTAACTTTTGTGAATGGAAACTGGCCTTTATATCACAAATCAGGCTCAACAGTGCCCACTACATTCATTAAGTACCAGAAGGTGTAAGAACTGACCTGTGAGGGCGGGCCCATCTCACAGTTTCCTACACCTCCGGTCCCATCCTTGTCCTCCTGGAGGCGTTCCGGCCATGTTGGGAACCCAGCAATAGAGTTGCGTTTGTTCCGGTCCATGGCGATGTAAAAGAAGCTGATACCAGTGAGGGTAATATGGGCCTGTTTCTGTAATGTACCCACATGACAAGAGGAACAGCGTGTCTTAACGGTGCCGAGGGTTTCACGGCAGCACGGTGTGTGTTCAGTTTGAGTTGTGGTAGGAGATATATCACACACATAGAGTTCAGGTCTTTCTTTTTTTCTTATTTTACTTTGGATGTCCCTGTTTTCATGTCCTTCACGGTTACCAACCGGTCCAGTTCCTCACTGCTTGTGCATGGATTGTCCAGAACGACAAGATCTTCACATGCTTGACAATCCTTGAAGAGCTGGGGGAAAAAAAGATGAATATGGAAGATTTAATGAGATTTATACTTCAATTATCAAAACGGTCACTGCTTATAGGATCGCATACATGCAAATAACGCTAAAATGAAGGCAACAGAAACAACTTCTGCAGACTGAGACGGATTAATAAAACAAATGTAGTGGTTGCAATAGGGGCCTATTGTTCAATTACGGGAGATAAGCTGGGGAATAGTTCAAGTTTCGAACTGTTCTGCCAGCCAAAACAAAGTCAGCAGGGTACAAAGAGGAGCAGGAAGGGCAGCCTGCGGCTACAGCACTTTTTTTATTCTCAGTGTAAACAATGAAGCTTTCATAATCTTAAAGAAACATAAGAAAGAAGATGTTCCCCAAATACCCTGACTGCTGTGAAATACATCAGTTTTACAGTAATGTAGAGCTAATATAAGATAGTCACATAATATTATGTTAGTGTATAACAAACTGTTTAATGTTTAAACAGATGTTTAATATTAACTGTTTAATAAAATCAATACTGTGACAACTGCTGTCTCTACCAAGTGACTTCCATCACTTTTATTTTTAACATTCTTTAGAAAAGTAAAACTGAACAAATAAAACTAAATTGGTAAAAATTTCCATTTACTACATCAAAACTCAAAGGGAAGCGAAACAGAAAACCCAGGTGCGTCTATAATCTATATTAATCTTTCCTTTAGACATGTTAAAACTGACCAGTGGTATAAAAAAAGTAAAATTGTATCATAACTTCCTACGTAAAAATGTAAATAGAGCATTTAGGTCAAAGATAATTTTTGAACACATTTTAATTAACTTGTGCAACTTTGTCAACTTGTGTCGCATAAAGCTGATGTGCATTATGATATTTAAAACCTGAGGCACAGCTTTGAACCGTTCTGCCAGGAACGGCCTTCTACTTGGCCTGCCACTCAGTTGCTTATCTTCTTAATTTAGAAAAGGTAAACAATCATGTAAAGTTCAACTTTGCTGCAAAACAGTGTGTGAAGAAAAGAAAAGGAGGAAAATATAACAGATTCATCTTAATGATATAAGAATGAATACATGTAGAAACCCAAGATTTTAAGTGAGTTTTATAAAAATTTGAACACATCAACAGAAACATACAAACTAGGATTGTTGCTGCAGACCAGCTGGATGGCTTGAGAGACCCATTTCTGTCCCAGGCATGCCCTAAAAAGGATTTTCAACCTCCTCTGTCTTTTTTTAAAGTATTTATTTTATCAATGACACTTCATTCTATGCCCTGTTAATATGGCACAGCAGAAAAAACAACAGTTTTTGCCTGTGCCAAGACAAACGCAAGCCCAAAGTACCAGGCATGAACTTTCCTGCCTATTTTCCGAAAGGCTTCAATCCAGATGCAAAAGCAGAGACACTTTTAGTGAGGAAGTGAGCGAGTCGACGAGAATAGGTCAGCAAGTAGAACATTAGCTCAGTCGTTATTCATAACAGAGAGCAGCAGCCAGTAAGAGATTTTGTTTTCACACCCCCTCATCAAGTGCTCTACCCTTTTTTACCAAACATGAGCACAAGTTTGAATGTTGATTCCTGCAAATCCACCCATCACTGCTTATTAAACTGCAGCTTAGGTTTGGAAACACTATCTGCATCAAGTTTTTCAAGTTTCTAAAACTTACAAACCAATAAAATTTACCATCATATTGTAGCTACAGTTTAAAATCATTATAATGAGATGGAATAAACAGAATTTTCCTCTTTTTGTTGCCCCCGTTTCTGTGGTGAGGGAGGGACACTGCACTTTTCCCTTGTTGACAGGAAAGAAAATGTCTGTAAATATTACTGATTGCAAAGAAAAGCAAGACAGTTATGGTGTAAAAAACAAAAGACAAAACATGGTGGTGACAGCATCATCCTGTGGGACACAACCTATCAATCTTTTAAAGTGTCACACTACTTTAAAACTAGAGTGGGAAGCTATGCATGTTAAGCGATCATGGTTTTGTCTATATTTCTAAATATAAAAATCTAAACAACAATAAAAAAACACATAAATATAAAAAAATATATATTTGGTTGGTTTTCTGTTTCATAAAAAGGCAATTTATGAAACAGAAAACAGAAAAAGAAAAAAATTATATATTTAATATAGTGGCACTCCTAGAAAATGTTCATAGGCATGGCCAACATTATTATTTATTTATTTATTGGGTTTTACATTTATGTCTTCATTGAAGATGATGAAGTTGTATGCCTTTCTATAAAATGAACATCACTTTCAGGGCAGCAAAGTAGGATGGCGAGCATTTTTCAAGAGGGAGCCATGCCCCTTCTGCCCCCCTCTTAGGGACACCACTGTTTAAATACCATAATACTGAGAAGCTGTGGTATTTCTACTACAAAAGTACAATTTGGTAAGAATCTCATACCATCCCATACCTACTGTAGAAGGTAAAAAAATTTATCTTTAAATAAGGATTACTTCAGTTTTGAAGAAACTGCTTTTTAAAAGTAACCCCTTAATAAACACTTGAAATTCAAACTGCGTTTGTCTATACTAAGCTGAATTGAATCTGAAAATAATTTTGCAAAAGAAACTGACATGCAAGCAGCCCTTTTGTTACCATTATCAGGTTGTATATAAATAGAGCAACAATCCAATTAAGCTATGCAGAGAATGCTGGTGCTATTTAGACTTTCCATCATGCTGTTTTGCAGACCAGAGGTTTTTGCAGCATCTTACAAAACACTGACCTCAGCGTGCCGTCTTGGGCTCCAGCAGAATCACTGCAGAGCAGGGGCGGCTGTGAGCAACAACAACACGTTAAAGTAAAGCTCTGACTTCTGACAGATATATAAATGCAGAACGACAGTTTATGGGCCAAAAGAACCACTAATTGGATCATTCTGCAGTATGTTTTATGTACAGTGGCTTCCTAGAAACTACAAACTTCAAAGTACTGCACTGGGATTTCATTTGTGAGACTAATAGAAAGAAACATATATGTGATAGCTGTCAGCACATGTAAAGTGATAAACTGAAACTTGCTTTAATTTTTGCAACTACAAATCTGAAAAGTGTGCATTTGTGTTCAGCAACATTTACTCCAATACCCTTAAATAAGGACAAGATAATTATGCTGATTTTTGACCCGGGAAGACCCTTTCTGAAAGACGTTCTGGTAATTGTGATGGCTCTAAAGATCATTTCAGGAGATATTCGTGCCGTACATGGAGTGGTCAGAGTGGTCTGGTCCATTCGGACTGCTCAAACGACACACCAGAAAGTCCGGTAGACGTCAGAGTCGTCTTTTTGTCTTGTTTTTGTTCCATTTAAAATAGTCCCCAAACAATTACCGTTGCTTCTTCCTCGTCTGCCATGTTTACTTACTCTAATCTTTTGTTTGCGCTCAAGAGGTTTTGCAGGATTTTCCATATGACATGGTAATTTTGGTGAGTGAAGTCTGTGTGTCATGTTTAGAAAATCAATTGACAATTTTTAAATTTTGCTATGTGAACCAGGCATAAGTAAGTAATAAGTTCAACCAAGCGTTGTGTTGTTGTGCAGAAGCTAGAAAAGTTAGAATACATTTACATTTTTAAGACGCTGCAACTTTAGGTAAACATCTGATCATACGTTTTTATGTTAAGGTCAATAGCTTCTTTGTTGATCTGAAAGTAAACAAACCCACTGAGAGACAGATAAGAGATAAGATGTTTTGTTTGTGACAACAATCTAGGTTTGAAAGAAATTTGTACTTTTTTCCTCTTCAAGTTTAAATATCTGTTTTTAAAAGATTTTCATATTGGCACCAATAATCACCATCAATACTTTTATCTCACTATAGTTTTAGATGTGATGTTTTACACAAGTAGCAGAGAAAAATGAATGGCTACATTTGGATAAATAACTGTTTTGGATAAATAACTGTGTAGATGATTTTTACAATCCAGAGAGTCATTTAGCTTTCCTCCTACAAAAACCATATTTTTCTAGACCTATAATGTAAGTGCAATAAATAAGAACTCTATAAAGTTGATTATCTCACTATTGACATTGAAGAAACAAACTTTTTATTTTTAAAACCAAGAATAACATCAAACTTTTACAAGAAGAGAACGGATGGATTTCTTGAATAAATGCTCCATATTGATCCAAAAATTGAAAAACAAGCCCAATAACAAAAACACTAATTTACTAAAAGTATTCCTTGAACTTTTGCTGCCATTCTGTTGTGCAAATTCTATCCAAATATTTCCTTAAGAGCTATTAAGCGTAGCCTTTTTTTAGCTTTATGTACACAAACTCTGCTCAGTTCTATGATATTTTCCACCAAGTTATTAAAAGCTACCAAAGAAGGTCCGAAGAGCCGCATGCAGCTCTACAGACCCCTGCAATACAGAGTCGCAAGAATCACAGGGAAAGTTTTCGCATTTTCCTTACTGGCAAAGATCCAGTGATGAGGAATTCATATCATGAAATAAACAAGCAAAATAAGCTCGTATATCTCATATGTGTATTTTTTTACATCTACAGTAACCCTCAATGACGTTTCAAGTGCTAAAATACACATATAGGCAAAAACCACCCATGTTGATTACTATATTTGTTTCCAAACTATACCCTGCTGGCTTCGTATTCCAATGGTATGCATTTAGAATACCACACTAAAGGGACACTGGGTGGAAATTTAAAAGTCTGGCTTTTTTTCCTGTGTGTAAAATGTGGCCTGTTGCTACTTCAAAACAGATGGGGCATAACACCAAAGCAGCCTCAGGCTGAATACTGTAGGAGCGGTTGGAGAAGGGCGCTGAACAGCTATCCAGTTATCCAGCTGTGTCCTAGTGGATTACAGGCTAATGGGACATGTCATCAATAAATCAAAAGATAAGTGATGTTATGATGTGAAGGTTGCAGCAAATAGTTTAATGTCACTGCAAAGATTTAAATAACTGCAGGCCAATCTCCCAGCTGCCATTTCTTCTGAAATTTCTGGATGTATAAACTTAACTAGTTTAATTCTAAATTACCAAACATTTCCAGTAAGGTTTCAGGAAATAGCTGTTAATTCTGGTGTTCCTCAAGGACCCCTCTTGGGACCAATTTGATTCACGCTATGGCACTGTGATGTCATCTGATTTTTGTTTTTCTGTCCAACCTGAATGTATCAAATCATCAAGCAACTTGTAGTAACAAGCAAAGGTAATGAGCAGTGTAAATACAGAACAGAGTTTAAAATTATTTTATTCATTAAGAGTGTAAATAAAATAAATGCCCCCCTTCACAGTTACTTTTTCTGACACACAATCAGGTTTTATTACTGCCAGACCTGGACAATAAACAAGTGACAAAACTATTTCTATGGCTTTGGGAATCCAGTGAAGTGCAGCGAGAGCCATTATCCGCAAATGGAAAACACATGGAACAGTATTGAACCACCCCATAAATGGCCTGGCCGCCCAAACAAAATTACTCCAACACTAACTTATGTAAAGAACTGCATGCCTCACCAAGTTCTATCAAGGTCAGTCGTTGTGGTTTAACAATAACTAGCAGACTGATTGGTATTCATCTAAAAGTTAAAACTTACACAAGGACATTTCTCACTTTTACCAAAACCTTCTTAATCACCTCCAAGACTTTTCAAAAAACTGTTTTGTAGACCAATGAGTCAGAAGTGTGTCTTTTTATGAAGGTGTGTTTCCTGATGAATGTGACATAAAACCAATATAGCATTTCAGAAAACGGTCATATTGACCTATGAAACACAGTGGTGGTGGTGTGATGGTATGGGGCTGCTCTGCACTTTGGTTGAGCAGCAGGAAACGGCACACAAGCAAGTCCACCTCAGAAATACAATGTTTTAGAGTGTCCTAGTCAAAGTCTGTACTTAAATCTGATTGAGAAGATGTGGCATGACCTTAAACAAGCATAAATGCTTAAAAACCCTTCAATGTAGCCAAATCAAAACAATTCTGCAACTAAGAGTGGGGCAGAACTCCTCCACAGTGATGCAAAAATATTCATTAACAGTTATCCCAACACTTCATGGCAGCTGTTTCTACAAAGGGATGCCAAACACTTTGAGGATTAGTCAGTAGCAGTGCAAACTTTGAAAACAAACTGCTTAAAATACATTAATTCCCACTAGGTTTCCTTGTAATTATTAGTGTCTCAGCCTTTTTTGCAATAAGTAAATTTTTTTCTATTACTGAACAATACTGTAATCAAATTTCTTGTTTTAAATGTGCTTTATAAATCAAGTGAATTTGGTTTAAAAAGACCAAATTCACTTGGTCTTTTCAAGTGACCAAGTGAATTTGATCACTTGGCGTTTTTGTCTCTCCTCATACAATGTCTGCAAAACACTAAACATTTAAGTGATCTTTTAGATGTTCCTTCTGTACACATAAATCAACAATAGCAAAACATTTTAGCGAGGTCACACAAAACAAAAAAGCAAAGCAGTCTGATATCTGACCGCAATCAACTGTGGTAAACATCCATTATGTGTAAGTGTGTGCATGCCAGTCAATCTTCAATGGCTTACAAGTAATGAACAAACTAACGGGGCGTGTAGTAAAAACCTGTCACTACCTGGATGTAAATGACAGCAATTATACAAGTGGGTAAAATACATACATCTCTAGATTGACTTCTGTTAATTTGCTAAACGTATAATACAAACTTCGGAGGGAAAATGTAAACAAATACCAGAGGCAGTGGCCATTATTAAGGTTTGCCCCTGTTAGTGTTCAAAGTTTTACTCACCTAGTCTTATTTCACGGAGGAGTTTCCAGGAACAGTCCGGGCTGGGCTCCATGCCTGTACCCGGATACATTTCTGAGAAAATGACGAGCTAACTCCGAAACACGGCAGCTAGCTCAACGATAGCGAATGGGCTAGTTTTGTCAACAAAACTGAAGCGGAGCGAAGAGCTAACACACATTAGCCTGAGAGGGAGAGCCTGCAAAACACGCACTTAACAACAAGTTGCTCCCAACAACGGCTTAGAAGTCCTTTTATCCAGCGGTTGAACACCAAAATCTAACACTTTGCTCCTGTCGTTAATTAGTCTACACATTGGTAAAGTGTTGCGGTTTTGTTATCCGCTCCTCTGATAATATTTCAAACGACTGTCGGTGTTTGACAGCTCCGTCGTCTCCCTGCTCTGACTCCGCCCACTTTGGAAGGGCACGTCTGTCAGCCAATCAGCGTACGAGCTGCTTTGTCGCGCTAGAAGTTGGAAATGTGCTAATTAAGGTTTAAATAGCGGGAGTTAATTTGGTTAAAAGATTAGGGAGACACTGTTAGTTGAATATTTTCCAACTTTCCGTCCATATATATATTTATACCTGCGTTGTACAATGCAGAATAACGTTTCTAGTTAGTTAGTTTGTTATTTGTGAGGGACAGTTGTAACTCTAATCTTAATATTAGAATCTATACTTAGATGTGTTACGTCTGCTTCTTCTGGCTCATTACTATTAAAACAGTCTGTAGCTATAATTTTTTTTTCAGAGTTTGCTTTTTCATGTTTAGTCGTGTTAAACTCATTGTTTTTATTATTACCATGCTCGTTGTTGTTACTTACATTGTACATATTAAAGGTGCTCTATAAATAAAGACTGATTGACGAACAGTTCTTTTTAGAGCCAATAGTTGACGTCTTCACTAAAGTAGAGAGAAGTGAACTTTGGTAAATGGCAGTAAAACATTACGTGACCTTCCAGACTAGTAATTAGGTTGCAAGTAAACTGCATGCATTACATGTCAACACCATCTACAATAACTCTTTGAGGAATTTGAATTAATATGAGTTAAAACAACAGTTAATTTTGCTTTGGAGTTGACAAAGTATTTTGGATTTGGAATTTGAATAAGATTTGTCATTGTTTGTGTGTTTAAAACACTTAGGTACATATGATATACCTGAAAATTATTTTTCTTTGTAAAACATTGTTTTCAATAAGATGGAAATGCAGCCCCACCTAGTGGACAGACATGGGAAGCACTATTGGCTTTCATAATGTTTTCCTGGTCAGAAAATTGTAGCCAATCAAGAGCGCCGAATATCCTTATCACGTGATTAATGACCGTTTCCTGTTTCTATTGTGTTACACATCCATGGTTTGGCCTCAAATCAGTAAATGTGAACTTTTAAGGTGAGAACTTCTGCTGCTGTTGGATTTGTTGTCGCATATAAAAGTCCTGTAAAACCCCACTGGCGTTGCTTTAGCCAGCGAACCGAAGCAACATGGCTAACAGCAGCAGCAGCAGCAGCAACAACAACAACTGTGTGGCTTTCCAGAGCAAGCTAACCTCCATAATGGAGATGCTGGCTAAAGCGGCTGTTATGGAAATCAGCAAGCTGTGGGAGGAGGGTTTCGCTGTGGTTCAAGTGGAGCTTCTTCGGAGAGAGAGCGAAATCAAAGTCCTGAACAGAAAGTTGATATCAATGGAAAACGAGCGTTTAACGGCTCTTTCTCAAGCAGCAAAGTCCTCATCTTTACCAAGGAGAGAGCAGCAAAATAATCTGCCGCCACCTGCCGGCGAAGGTAGGAACAGCAGCTAAAACACTGGATGGGCCATTGGAAAAATCCAAGTATTCTGCCTCTAAATGCTTAGATTAAAGTCAGAAATCTTTTTATAATGGCCCCAAAATATTTCTGCAATTGCAGCTATATGCATGACAAGGAATTTTATGTACTCACTTTTTAATTACAGAATATTGTGGCTACCACAGTAAGAGCAGTTGTAGCTCAATGAATTAAAACAATCTTAATTTATTATAGTAGTCATGTAACTTGTATTAACCTACTTCAGTAATTCCATTCACTGAGATTTCTGTATTACAAATTCGTACTTTGTTGCAATTATGTAATATTCAAATTTTGAGTTTTTATTAGTTGTAAGCCATTCAGTTTAACATACATAAATGCTTGAAATATATCACTCTTTTGTAATGAAATAAACTTCAGTTTTGATTTGGAATACTGAAATTAAACTTGCAGTGAATTTATTTAGATGCATCTGGATTTTGCATGTGAGAAACAGTTTAACACATACTCTATACATGATAAATAATGAATTTTCTTGTAATATACAGGTTGCTGGTGCAACTGATTTAATTTGTTGATTATTCATTTTGTTGCTTAAACTTAATAAGATGACTCCCTTTTACATTTCATTCTCATTAAGATGACTTTTTCCTTTTTTTATTTCAGGGCTTTCAGTAGAATCAGTGCAGACACTGCCTTCAGATCAGAGCGTTCGGGATAAAGCAGACTCTTCAGGGAATAATGAAGCTCTGCTACCTGTTCAGATGGAAGAAAAGGAGAATGCTGCAAAGCAACGTAAGTCAGATCTCTGTGAATCCGAAGATAGAGATGATGAGGAATTTGTAGTGAAGCTGGAAGAGGATGATGACGTTGAGATTGTGGAGCAGGAAGTGGATTTGAATCCCAGAAGCAGCACAGTGGGTCACCATGAACGGCTCCAACGATGTGCTGAAGCAGCACCAGAACAAGAGACCCAACACTGGGTGTCTGTTTCAGTGGGAGACAGCGACACGGAGGATGATTCTGACTGCTTCTTCGAACCAAACCATCTTTCACACAATCTGGACTCAGAAATCTTACTTATTCAAAACTCTCTGGACATCTTCGATAACTCAGCGGAGGCTGCTCATTCTGATCGGCTCGCGAGGGACAGCAGGACGCTTCAAGGTGCTTCAAGTAAATCCAGCGCTCCCCTGACTTTCAGCCAATCACAGCCAAGTCAGCAAACATCACACCATGCAGAAAGAGAAACAGCTGTTGGGTTCTTTTTAGAAAAACAATGGCGAACTAAAAACACTTCAGCTTTCAACCCCGACAGGAGTCTGTTTGCTTTAAATGAGCCGGAGTTGCATAAAACTGCAGCAAGTCGACGCATCAAGGAGAAATGGTACATCTGCCCGTTCTGCGGTAAAAGCTTCGACCGCGTCAGCCACCTGCAGATCCACCAGCGAATTCACACCGGGGAGAAACCGTACACGTGTGAAATGTGTGGCAAGAGTTTTTCCCAGAGGAGTAACCTACGCACTCATCAACGAACTCACAAGGAGGCTCTTTCTTAAAACGTTTTAATTCAAATACAGAGAAGACGATGAAAGCTAGAATTTACTGTGTTTTCATATTACTGGAATATTGTTGCTAATTTTTACTGTGGAGCGGTTTTACAATACCAACTTAGGATTTGAGGACAAAAACTAATTATTTTATTGTGATTGAATATCCATCCGTTTTATTCATTAAGAAAAACATTTTGGGGTTAAAACTAATTATTTTTGTAATTTATTTAGACTATTAATCAAATAAAAAAATGGTCTAACTTTGGAGATTTTTCATTTAACCAGTAAAGTGAATATGGAGACACACATAAGCACACACACACACACACACACACTCTTAAGGCCAGTTTAGGGAAGCCAAATAACCTAACATTTTTTGGACTGTGAGAGTATCCAGACAAAACCCACAAATGCACAGGGAGAACATGCAGAAAGCTCTAGATCATTCTTGGTGCAAACTGCACAACTTTAGCTGAAATAGTTTTACAGTTTATTTTAGATTTTTTCAAAAATTATCATAGTTTCTTAACCCAAAGACAGATTTGTGTTGTTCTACAAAAGTTAGCTAGAAGTAAATTTTTGGTCGCCCACAGTTTAGCAGTTTAAGAACAAGTGGTTGTAAAGGCATTTCTTATGTTAATCAGTAAATGTATTGGAAATTATCAGTGCTGCACTTATCAATTCACTGATCAGTCAGGTTTGAGGGATTCCTGAAATGTCCTGAATTAGAGCAGAACTTCGCCATAAAACGAAAAATGTATGTGGGTAAATTGAGGCCATAAAGTTTGTTTAAATGACGAAAAAAAAATACACTGAAAAAAATTGAAACAAACATTAAATCTAAAAGATTTAAAACTGAAAAAAAGATTTGAAATTGAAAATAAAATTTGAAACTGAAAAAGGAATATGAAGTTGAAAACAATGTTTAAAATTGCTTTTTGTGTTCCAGGGGTATTTTCAGTTTCAGATTTTGTCAGTTTCAATCTTTTTTTCAATTTCAAAATAATTTTTCAGTTTCAAGTTTTTTTTTCCAATGTCAATTTTTCTTTCTTTTTTAACAAACTTTATTTTACAACAAACTTTTCAGCTTTGTGTCAAATTAAGCCAAGCTCATTACCTTTACGGTAATGAGCTTCTTGGAAGTTTGAAACTCATCTATTTATATTTTTACACCCAGCTAAGCAGCTGTTCTGGTTCATCTTCTCTGCTTTATTCCTGCTTTATTCCCAGCCCAACCTGCAGCCAAGCATATAATCTCCTGGGCGAAACAATAACTTTTGCCTCCTGGGTGTACCTTCACGTTTCTCATCGTCCCTTTATAACCACAGCTTAATTTTCCCATCACTGGAAAAAGAAAACATTAATACATGAAAGTCAGAACCATAATAAACCTCAACAGCCTCTCAATGACTGCTTTTAAAATCCCATATGCTGTAATTTTAATAATAAAATCTTAGTTATTTACATTTGACTTCCTTACAATAAAACACATATACAAACAATACTCAATATGTTCAACAGAGTTTCTTCATACAAAATAAAATGTCCAGTTCATCCAGCTGCTCATCATTTACAGTCCAGTTTTGTCCAATAAAATCCACATTTTAGCCAGTTTTCTTCAAATGTGTTCATTTTTATCACAGTTCCTCCCTTTACGCTTTAGTTCCTGCAGGTAGCTGTTGATGTTTCACATGTAGCCACACCTGTGAGCCATAACAATATGGCCACAGATAGTAACGTGAGTAATACTGCTTTTGTTCTGCAGGGGAAAATGCATCCTGTACATAAATCAAGAGAGACTTTTTAATGAGTAAAATTTGTCGAGCTGCAAAACCCGTTTGACCCGTAGAAAAACAATAAAGATCATATAAATCTAGCAAAATATATACATTGAAAAATGTAGTTTATGTAAGACTAAGTATAGTAAACTCTATAGGCTTGGGCCAGCATGAGATTATCATATCTGAGTATTTACACAAAAAAAGTAAAACATTGTCTCTGTTTTAGTTTAAAACAGAAAAGCAATAATTACTCCAACTTCTGCTAAAATTACTCTATTGCTTTATATTTTTACATAAATCCCACCTATTTTTAATATTATTTTCATTTTGATGCAAAGACGTAAGTGAAAAACACATTTAACTCTAGGTAAATGTAATAGTTTTTAAGTGCTTATTGATTTTCAGCTAGATCTGGTCGGAAACATTGAACCAGTCAATGAGCGGGGCGAAAAATCAACCTACTTATAGAAAGTATAAGAAATCCCAAATTTTGGAATAGAGGAACAGAATAATAAACCTAAAATTATGTTTTAGCAAATCTTTAATCTGCGTAGAACAATCCAGCTCAAGTTTGGCCACTAACAGTTCAGATTCTAGATCAGAGCAAATTAAATATTCCAGCTTCCTTGATAAATAATTTAATAAACCTTTTAACTTTTAGCCATTTAATCATCCACTTCTTGTGCTCGGCCATTTTGACTGCAGTGCTTTCATTGTGTAAAACATAAGAAAGAGCCCAATTCCCATTTACTAAACATGAAAATAACCAATAGAAAACTTGTTGGAGGTAAAACTGACATAACTGTTTCTTTTCTCTCTCTGGAGTGTCGGTGCTGCCCGATGGTGCTATGACGCCCTGGACAAAGAGCCATTTTGCTCACATAAACTACCACTGATGTCAAGGTTAGTTCTTATTAGAAATACACACTAATATTGCATTTCAGGCACTAAGGCACTGCAAGGTTTCCCCTGGTGTATGTATTATAAGCCTGGCAGGCCACCAGGCTTAACTTGCTCCCACCAGGCTAAACGTGGTTTTTTTATTTTAAATACGGTTTTTATGTACAAGTAAAATTGACAGTACAGACAAATGAAGCTAGGTTTATAGCTGGCACATTGAACTGGACACCAGAGGGTGCGCACCAAGGTTCCCACACCTACTGGTTGGCCTCATGCTATTATTTCCAAATTATGATGCCCATTCATGGACCTCCAAATTTTTGTAATTAAACATTTTTTTAACACA
The DNA here is from genome assembly GCF_000485575.1 of Poecilia formosa. NCBI lineage: Eukaryota > Metazoa > Chordata > Actinopteri > Cyprinodontiformes > Poeciliidae > Poecilia > Poecilia formosa. Next base: position 1,346,688 of record NW_006799984.1, on the reverse strand, counting down.
AAAACACGTTTGTTGATGGACTGCTCTAGTGCCCCTACCACCGGGATTAGCAGGTTTTCTAGGGGAAACCAGGTACTGTCACATGTTCATTGATGCAGGATGTACAGTACAGTGAGTCAGTAAACATATAATAAATCTGTTTTAATAATCTTTTATCTCTGTAGAATAATCAAGTTCAAGTTTGTAATGTAAAGTCAGAGAAACTAAAGTTTGTAAGATTTCTTGATGACAGTGAGAGTTCTCATTCAGATGACCTGATGTTTAATTAGAGGAAACGTCTCCAGTCTCTGTAGATCTTCGAAGATTCAATGATTCCAGAGTCGAGGAAGCTCTCTTCTTTTAGTAAATGGCACAAAAATATCCCCAAAATATTTTAAAATGTTCTTGTTATTGCAAAGTAAGAATAGAAGTTTAGGAGGTCAAAAAACAAATAAAATAGTCTTTGTTGGCATTCTGTCCATAGTAGTTAAATACTTTGTTTTTTCAAAATAAAAGTCTCTGTCAGAGCAGAAATGCTGACAGGCTTTTCTCATTTCCAGTTATGGAAGAAAGTCAGAGGTTTAGATAAGTTGTGGTTTGTAATAATTTTGGCTGGGCAGGAGAATGGCGTTGGGATTCTCTCTGGGCCTGAGGACCCCATTGCTTTCATAAAACATTTTACTGAGAGTTCCCTCAAGATGATGCCGACGTCTCCCTTCGTCATCCTCATGTTCCTCTGTTGTGGAGGATTCAACGACCGAGTCGTCTTCCTGTAAGTGACCCAGGTCCGACTCTTTATGACCGTTACCATCGTCCTGCTGGACCTTCAGGGGAACCAGTGATGAAGGAAGGCCTGAATCCTGAAGGAAAAAGCAAAACAAGTTACATTTGTTCCATTGGTTCTATTATTTCTTCTGCTTAAAAGAAGTGATGAAAAGACACAGCTTAGCTTGACTGTGAAAATCACAGTTCATCAGGTGAGGAACCCGTTATAACTGGTTGCATTTCTAGTTTCTTGTGCTTTTAGTTGTTCTTATTGCTAATGAATTAACTGTGATTCACCACATTTTCTGATTCAGTTCCACTAGTCACACACCAGGCCTGACTACTGCCTGACCAGTGTAATTAAACTTTAATAGATGCTGTTGGGCAACATGAAGAAGACTAAAGATCTCAAAAGCAACACCATCATGCCCAGATATAAAGAAATGTAAAAACAGATGAGAAGCAAAGTCAACAGCTGTTTCCATTGAATTGCCACTCAAGTAGTGAGCAAGCTTTTAAAATGTCGCAAAAAAAGAAAAAATCAAAAGCACATTAGCAAGCAATGTCACTTACATAGTGAAAGTTTGACCTAAAGAGACTTGAAAACCATGCTGTAGCTCAATTTAATTTCTCCTAAAAAGAAAAGTGGACTCAGTTTCCTCCACAGAAAAAAAAAAATCTGACTACCAGTTTTTGTTTGTTTCTGTTTTTCCTCCATCTCTATGAAACCACATTGAAAACATAAACAAACCATCACATTGCAAACAAAGCTACATCACGCCTAGCCACTCAGGCGCTGACGCATACCAGCGACATGTTGCTGTTCTTCACAAACGACTCCACCCGTTTCCTGCGCTCCTCCTTCTCCCTGTTCATCTCTACGGCTCTCAGGCACTCTCTGTCTTCGGTCCAGACGACGGGACGCCCGTATTCGTCCCGTGGCACCTCTACTGTGGGTCCCCACCTCCCACCCAGAGTGGACTGGCTGCCCTGATAGTTGGGGGGCTCCTGCAAAACAGGGAGGTGGAAGTTTTTTAGTAAACGTCCAGCAACCTGGAGAAGTATTTATTTGTCTTAAGCTTGACATTTTGTCATGTTAAAGCCACAAAGTTTAATGTATTTTATTAAAATTTAGTAAATTAGACCAACACAAATATAGTGCATATTTACAAATGGTTAAAACCTGCTTTAAATATTCACACTATTGTATTTCAGGCTGATTTACTGTATTCATGATGCTGTTTGCACTACAAAAACAGAATCTTACCAAGTATTTTTGGTCTACAAATATCTTTCTACACTTAATTTCATGATTTTCTCTCCATCTTAAAGAGATTTTTAGATTCTTTTCTGCTCCTTCCTCATGTGTGCTTGTCTTTGCATTTTCTGTGAAGTGTAATTATTAAGTGATTTACAAACCATTTCATTCTCTTATACGTAACTAATCCATTGGAAACTAATATACAACATCGTTTTTGAGTCCTGCTAATCCAGGATTTAATTCCTTCTCATCCAATCAAGATTTTTTTCAAACTCACCAGAGACATCTGGCTGTATTTAGTGCGGCTGTCTACTCTGAGTAAGGCATAATCTTCAGGCTGCAAAATATAGAGAAAATATTTAGTATTTTTAGTGAACATAAGTGCAGAAAATTAAAGCAATTCACTCTGAGTTTCATGTACAGAAGAACTCCATCATGGTTTAGTCTGATTTGTTTGAAGCTGCAGCAAACTGTAATTGCAGACTTAAACAGCTCCACCCAAACCGGACCCGAGTGCCAACCTGAGGTTCGTCTCTGATCTCTGAGGTACCAGGTGTTTTTTTTATACCTGAATTCGTGAAACTGAGCCGGTTGAGTTCAGTCTCCTGAAGGAGGCTTGTCTTGAGAGAGTGCTAATTTCGTCCCTAGAAAAGAAAACAAACAAAACGAGCCTATTTAGAGGATTTATGGAATAAAGCGTGTCTGAGAATGTGACAAGTTAAGCACTCGAAACCAAACGTTTAACAGCCAATCTGTCATCACCGCTTGAGCTTCGAGTGAAAGCCTAATTTAGTTTCTCACTCCACTAAAGAAAACCTGGCACAGCTCACTTTGTTTCCTGGAGCTCCATCTTCAGCTTTTTGGTTTTTCTCAGATGGCGGCGTTTGACGACCAGAATCACGACGAGCAGCACCAGAAACAAAGCGCCGGCCGCGGCGCAAACAATAATCAGCACCAGGCTTTGCTGCGGCAGATTCTGCAGCAGCAGGTTCCGCGGCTCTGTCAGGAGAAAGTCAAAGCGGTTAACAATGCTCACCTGCACCAGTTTTATCAGTGTGTGTTTATATACATTTAAATTATTTAATATTGTACATGTGTACAGTGACAAAACAATAAATTCAAATTCAAAACAGGCTTCGGATTAATGTTGCTCTGAAAAACTGTACATATTAAAGACAAATCAGTGTCATATTTTTAACTAAAATTATTTTGTACCAATAGATATTAGTCTCAATCTGTTAAATATTGCCCCATTTCTAAACTCTACATCCAACCTGAAATGCTTGAGTAGTTTATAAATAATCAATTTAAATAATATTTTTTACTGGAATAACATTCTGTCTCCTCATTCATTTGGTTTCAGGGCGTTACATATCATTACTGCTTTCACTGCAGCTTTTTAAATGGATTTGTTGGCCTTGAATGACATGGATTAACATGCTTCACTTCTTATAAGTTTGTCAAAAGCCTTTAACCCTCTAGCTCATGACAAGTTTTGCCTTCGTTTCTGCTCATAAGCAGAGAGTTCACCTCAGCACTCTGTCCCATGTGTTTTACTGTTGGCAGTGTGTATTGTAGTGGTTGATCTTTTTCATATTTCCTCACATTGGAGCCACAAAATTAAATGTACTTTATCAGGATTGGAGATGGACAGAGCAACACATGTGAAGAGGAAGGAAAATAATATGTGAACTTGGAAATGTGTTCCTAAAAAATCTGAAAAATGTGGCAAACATTTGTTTCTAGCCTCCTCAACGCTTTGTAGAACCACCTTGTGTCTTTGATTGGTATCATCTGTGAACGGATTCTTAGTTGGATTTATTTCTAGACTTCAATTGTGCCATTCTAACAAATTAAGCTTTGATCCGTGCATTATTCTGCAGCTCTGACTGGAAGTTTAGGATCCTTACAAGTTTCAAGTCTTTTTGCCACA